>NC_029789.2:10682352-10735877 GCF_000816755.2 Arachis ipaensis | reverse complement strand
AATTTTTATGTAATATATTACTAATAATTTTTATATTTATATATTATATATTTAAATCCTCATTTTCTTGTATTACACTTGTCTAACCTTCATGGAAATTAAAAATAAAAAGCGATTTTTAGAGGCAGAAAGCAGAATCAAAGAGAAGGAAATTGAAAAACATCTTAATCAAATGCAATGGTTAGGGGTTTGGGGGTCACATCAGGCAGTGCGCGCGGGCACGTGGGTAAATACAAATAGCATGATTATTAATTTTGTAATAAAATTAAAATAATACAAATAAAAATAAATGTGCCATTTTTTTTTTAATTTTAAGTGCTTACAACATTATTCTTTAAATAACAAGTATATTAAATTAGTAATTTAAATGATTAATTTAGTAATTATTTAAAATTTTTATTTATATAATATATTAAAAATACAGATAAAATATATCCTAAATTCGTACCTTATTTTATCTAAATATATCTGTTCTAATTTAAATTCCTAATATTTATTAATAAACTAATCATTAGGCCAATCCAACTTAATTTGCAGACGTTGAAATCTTATTAACGCACACATATCATCACCACTTAGCAATTTGGCTTTATAGCTTTATTTCTGTAACCACTAGCCACTAATAGTGTCATTGGCTAAGCTTTGCAATAGGCTGCCCTAAAGTAAAGATTCTTTAATTTGTTATAACAACATTACGTCAAACTGTAACCTTAGATATTGCATCACATTCACATGCTATAATAGTGTTTGTACGGGGCAATGGCATTTATTCGGGTAACGCAGGAAGGACGTCCCACGTCCGTAATATACGAGGTTCATGCGTGCATTTAACCCTTAACTTGATCATTCTTGCTCATTGCCAGTTGTCTCTATTTCTTCTGCGGCTTTGCTTGTGTAACGTAAATACGTAAGACAAAGATAGATTAGCATTTTGCAGCATCAAGTTTATTGGCACGCATTAGTATTGTTATCATTAAAGCAAGAGAACAAAACTTTAAAACATGAATGAATGATGCATCATCTTTTGTCGTCTATTGCTTTGTCTCATAGTGCTAAGCTCTACTCTATCTATCCCAAGATATAAAGTGCCCCATGTCATGCCTTATGATCCTCACCTTTTGTCTTTTTCTTCCAATTAGCACAGTGAGTAAAGAAAGAGAATATGTTTCATTACTGGGACATAATAGAACAATAAAGCCTTCATTAGCTTCGTACACTTTAAGAAGGCCCAAGTAGTTTCATTAATGAGGCCCAAAACAAAAAAGAGCAAAAACTTATTAAAGTCAAAGTAGGGATGTTGGTGGTGGCAATGGCAATATTCCTTTTGCTTCAACAAGCCTATACATATACCAAGACCCAACAGACCTATAGGGCTTCCACTTCTCGCAAAGCTTCTCCATTTGCGAAGGCTGAGGCAATGGCTTCAGCCCATACAACCGCTCCACACCTCTCCTAACAACAAGGTCTCCAACTGGCAGAACATCGGGCCTGTGAAGTGTGAAGATCATGAACATGTGGACCGACCAAGGCCCAATTCCCTTCACCATCGTCAGCTTCTTGTAGAGAGTCTCGTCGTCCATTTCCAGTATGGACGAATCCGACAAGAGCCCATCACGGTACTTGCTTGCCAGATCATGCAGGTAGGTGGCTTTGGGCCCTGATATCCCGACTCCGCGGAGCTGTTGGGCCGAGAGAGCCAGGACGGAGTCAGGCCCAACTGAGTGTGGGCCGCCGCAGAGGGCGACGAAACGGTCCTCGATGGATTGGGAGGCCTTGTTGGAGAGCTGCTGGGAGATGATGCTCTTGACGAGGGAGAAGAAGGGAGAGCGGTGAGTGTGGAAGTGCGGCGTCGGGAAGGCGTCGATGCAGGCGGCGAGGGTGACATCGGCGGCACGGAGGTGGTGAAGTGCGAGCTCCATTTCCCCTGTAGAAGTCAACGGTTTCGGAGTAGGTAGTGGTGGTGGTGTTGAATCTTCGGGAATGAGGGTTTCTTTGTTCTTGTTGTTGTTGGAGGAAGAGGGGAGTCTTGGGATCTTTTTGGCGCGAAATGGGAGTTTGGAAGAGGAAGCGGTTAGGGATTCTGATTTGGAGACGGAAATGCTTTCTTTGGTTTGAGATCGAGTTCGCTTCATTTTTTTCCTCCTGAAAAATGTAGGGGTGAGTTTTCAGAAACAATTGAGAAAAAGGAACAACAGAATGAGGATGAGTCAACACTACCTTGCAACCAAAGGTCTTTCTATTTCTATTTATGGGGATAGGCTGTTGGTATTCTATGCACAAGGCAACTTTTCTTTGTCCATTATTTTGCTTTCTTGAAAAGATTGTTAACTATTAACATTGATTTTTTTTAATTAAAGATTAAAAAATTGTTTATATTTTTAAGGTGAAATTACTTGCAAAATCATAATAAGGGGGGAATCAACAACTGGTCTTTTCATTATCTAGGAAATTCTTATATTTCCAACAACTGCAATTTTTAAGTTTTATTGTGCTGATAGTAAAACTATATAAATATGTATTACGATTCAGTCTATTCTAGTAAAAGTATTTTATTTTTATAATTATCAACTCAAAAGTACAGGAATACAGGATTAACTATTAATTTGGTATCCGAAAGATTAAACTATTGATAAAAAAATTTATATCGATAAAACAGTTGATAAATAATTTAAAAATATGACAAAAAAATCAATAAATATTATATTTTTTAGGGTAAAAAACCAAAATAAGCCATGATTAGTTTAATATTACACGAATAAGCCAAAAGAAAAATTGATTCAGCAATCAACTAATGTGCATTACTATGTAATTCGAATCACCACGTTTCGAACTCCATTTGAATGTAATTCGAATTAGTGCAATTCGAACTACTTAGACCCATGCATTCTACGTAATTCGAATTTGTGCAATTCGAATTAGCTTCACTTAATTCGATACAGGCTGATTCGAACTATGCACGTTTCGGCACTAGTAGTAATTCGAATTGGGGTGTTTCGAATTACACTAGATTTTCCTATAAAAGGAGTTCGAATCCATCCCATTCGAACCACTTCTCCACTCTCAGACCCCACCAAATCTCAGAGAAAACGACCCAGTTTCGCTCCGATAAAGGCTGGAGCAGAGTATTTAGCTGATGGAGGACGATCCAGGTAGACTATATCGATTGGATGGAGTGTCTCATATTGTCGGGGTCATCAACGAGGAGGTTAGTATTTTTTTTTTGGTGGTTTATTTTTGTGATGCTGCACGTGGTTTTTGTTGGTGGTATTGCATGTGGTTTGTTGAAGTGGTTTTGTTTGTGGTTTGATAGGCGGTTTAATTTAGCAGTTTTCGTTACTGGCTTTGCATGTGGTATTGGTAGTGGTTTTTGTTCAGTGGTTTTGCATGTTGTAGCGGTTTAAGTTAGCGGTTTATGTTAGTGATTTTTTGTTAGTGGAATTGTCAGCGGTATTGTATGCGGTTTATGTAAGTGGATTTAAATGCGCTTCTGTTAGTGGTTTATTATATTACTTTTGTATGTGGTTTATTATATGGCTTTTGTATGTGATTTATTATATTGCTTTTGTATGCGGTCATTGTTTTGACAGCCCCAGCGTTGCATCTCGAGCATGCGGCGGCAGCAGGGCATGCCACTCGATGAGAGATACGTTCCATACTGCAGATGGCCGGATTATACCATCTTGCGAGACTGAACGATAGATGGTTCCGATTATATGAGGGTGATGGGGACGGCCGCCCTGGAGGAAGACGACGAGGCCACGGAGGCAGACGGAGAGGGCGTGATGCGGCCGACGATCACGGACACCATGGTCATGACGACGACGACGATCAGCACGGGCCTGTGGGTGGGGACGCTGGAGGGCATGCTGCAGTAGGGGGTGTTAGTCCCCATCATGTAGGGCATGGAGGTGAGTGGTACGGCTCCGGTATGGGTGACGGGACAGATCAGGGTGATGGTGGACTTGGTTCAGGGCCGCTAGGCGATTATTTTGTTGGTGTCCCTGCCGATGATCAGACACTTCAGGAGAGTACGCCTTGGGTTAGCCCGGGTTCGATGTTTTCAGACTTCTTGGCAGCTGATGGGCTTGATGTGGCATACAGCGGTTCACACTTTCTAGATGAGCTTACTGCCATCGTGCAGGAGGATGATGCGGCCCGTCGGCGTGGTCAGAGTTCCGGCACGCCTGCACCTTTAGCTGTCGATCTTAACGAGCCTCCTACGGTGCCAGCTGCTGACCCTTTTGCATTGGGTGGTACTCCTCCTTTTGCCTATACTGCTGCGTCACATTCAGGTGCCGGGTCGTCTGGGGCCTCCGTCCAGCCTAGGCCACCTGCACAGCCTGTCCCAGACGAGGAGGATGATGAGATTGAGGACAAGGAGCCGCTTATCCGAAGAGGCCAGAGGACACGGATACCCCGTTGTTGCTTGATAAACCACTATTTTATGGTTTATCTTGTGGTCAATTGAGTGGATTTTATCAACTCTTTACCCACTTATTCATACTATTTGCATGGTTTTACAACTCCTTCATGATTTTGTGCTATGATTGAAAACATGCTTCTTTGATCTTATATTTGCTTATTATTAATCCTCTCTTATTACCATTAGATGCCTTGATATGTGTGTTAAGTGCTTTTAGAGATTATAGGGCAGGAATGACTTGGAGGATGGAAAAGAAGCATGCACAAGTGGAAGGAGTACAAGAAGTTGAAGAAACTGCAAAGCTGTCAGCCTGACCTCTTCGCATTCAAACAGTCATAACTTGAGCTACAGAGGTTCAAACGACGTGGTTCCAGTTGCGTTGGAAAGCTAACGTCCGGGGCTTCGATTTGATATATAATATGCCATAGTTGCCCTGACGCTAGACGACGCGACCGCGTGCTCCATGCGGACGCGTCGCAGTGACGGAAATTCAGCATGTTGAATTCGCAACCAGCGAATTCTGGGTTGTTTCTGACCCCGTTTTCGGCCCAGAAAACACAGATTAGAGGCTATAAAGTGGGGGAATGCATCCATTCATAAACAAGCTTTCAATATTCACAATTTTAGGATTTAGATGTAGTTTTTAGAGAGAGAGGTTCTCTCCTCTCTCTTAGGATTAGGATTTAGGATTTCTCTTAGTTTTAGGAGTGGCTCTCAATCCCAGGTTCTTTATTTTTATTTATTTTCCCAATTTAATTTATGAACTCTTTCATGTTACATATAATTTTCTTAATTAATGTTATTTGAGGTATTTTAGATTTAAGATTGCTTTGCTCTGTTTAAGATTGCTTTCAATTTAATTTAGATATTTTTCTCCCTTTTTGGCTTTGGTCAAGTGATTGGTAGTACTTGAGTTATCAAACTCAGCAAGTGATTGAAATTGGCAGATTCTGCTTGAGCTAGGATTGCTCTAACACTAGTCTCTCCACAGGAGTTGACTAAGACTTGAGAATCAAGCTAATCAGTCCACTTAACCTTCCTTTGTTTAATAAAGGCTGACCAAGTGGGATTAAAACCCAATTCTCTTCACACCTGATAAGGATAACTAGGATAGGAATTCCAATTCTTATACCTTGCCAAGAGATTTTATTATTATTATTTTATTTTACTTGTCATATAACATATTCCCTCCTTACTTCCAAAACCCCAATTTACAAACTCATAACCAATAATAAGAACATATCTCCCTGCAATTCCTTGAGAAGATGACTCGAGGTTTGAATACTCGGTTATCAATTTCAAAGGGGTTTGTTACTTGTGACAACCAAAACGTTTGTAAGAAAGGTTGATTGCTTGGTTTAGTAACTATACTTGCAACGAGAGTTTACTATAACCTCTAAACCATCAATCTTCAGTTCTTCAAAATGGCGCCGTTGCCGGGGAATTGCAAACGTGTGCCTTATTATTGGTTATTGTAAATATTTGCTTTTTACTTGTTTATTTGTTTTTATTTTTGTTTTTATTTTTTTATTTTTCATAAATTAAGAGGTTATTGGTTTTTATTTAGTTATTAAAAAAAAAATTTTCGAAAATTTTTTTTAGTGTTCATCTTGATCTTCAAGTTGTTCTTCGTGTTCATCTTGACCTTCAAGTTGTTCTTAGTTGTTTTCTTCGTTTTGATCTAAAAATTTTAAGTTTGGTGTCATTTTATTGTTTTTCTCTTTCCTCATTAAATTCAAATTTCAAAACTTTAAAATTCAAAATTTCAAAATTTAAAATTTAAAATTCAGATTTCAAAATTTAATTTTCAAATTCAAAAATTTAAATAACCTTTTAATTTAAATTTATTTTTATTTTCGTTTTTAATTTTTATTTTGCTACTATGAACTCTCACCCCTTTGGCTATGAGTCTGGTTACAATTATGTTGCAGGAAGAAAAAATTACAATGAGAACAGGCATCAAGGTTGGAACAATCAAAGATGGGAGGAGCCACAAGGATTTGATCAACCCTCATGGCAACAACCACCTCCAATGGACTATCAACTACCACCACCATATGCCTATAAACCCCCTCCTCAACACAGCTTTGAACCACCATACTCACAAGCCACCTACAACCTTTCACCTCTATATGACCCTAACCCGTATCCACCATACCAACCACCCTATGAACCAAATGAACCCTCCTATCCACCCCAAACCTCCATGGAGAAAGCACTTGCCGATCTAAACTCTACTATACAAGCTCTCGCCGCCCAAATCATACCACCAAATACCTTTAACAATCAACCCTCAAGCTCTAGTGCACTTCCATGTCAACTACAGAATGATCTCTCTATCCCATCACCACTATCCATGGAAGAGCACCCACATCCATCAATCCAAGAGCAACATAATCTCAATGATGCTATTGGAATGGAACAAGAGAGAAGGGATCATCTTCGCGAATCCACACTTCATAAGGAGCTAGAGGAGGCCCTAAAGGTGAAGGTAGTAAAAACCCTTGAAGTCGAAGGAGTGGTTGAAGAATTAGTGAAGGAAGAATCAAGGGATAATCTCAAGGAAGCAGCGGATCGATTTCATGCAACTCTATATCAACTAAATCAAGCGATAAGTCAATTAGGTTCCCGACGCTCGGACACTCAAAGTGCTCCCATGGCTTCATGTGGGCAATCTAATGAAGAACGTAGCATGAAGGAGATATTAGAAACTCCAGTGAACAGTACGGAGCATGACTTTGTACTGGAACAAGTGGAGGAAGCTATAATTATCGAAGAAGAAGAAGTGGTTGCAGACTTAGGAGATGCTGAATCTCCATGGAAAAGTCAAGACATAGAACCTCCTTCCAAGACGATTGCATTTGATGTTAAGGAGGGTGTACAACCTCCAAGGCATATCACAGTTGAAGACTTGGAAGAGGTTGATCAAGAGATGGAGATTCAAGAAGAAGAAACACAACCTCTCATGCCTTTAGAAAGCAATGAAGAGGAGATTGAATTGGAAGAAAGCTACCAAGAGGAAGAGGTTGAAATTAAAGAAGCTTGCAAAGAGGTGGTAATTATCAGAGAAGAGCACAGGGGAGTGGAGCTTGCAATTTCATTAAAAATACCTCCCTCTAAGTTGCCATCATCCTTCACAACATTCAAGTGGGTAAAATTCATATCCCTTAGCTTTCTAATTTCACTTGAATATGGGCTACTAGAGACGGATGGTCAACTTAGAGCTCTTTGTGGCATTAAGAGTAAGAGGAAGATGGTCAGTGGTAAGAACTGTCCTGCAAAGTTCATTATGGTTGGAAGCTTTAAGTTTAAACGCAAAGGTTGGTGTAGAGCTCAATTGAATGGGTCTAGGAAGTTGTTTGGACGCTTCAGTGAGAATTCTAAAGCTGAATCACCCGGATGGAATCATGATAATCAACTTGAAGACGGGTGCAAAAGCAAGATTTGGGACCCCGGAGTTCATTCTGGCAATCAACACTCTTGGGGCCTTGTAACTTGCTTTAACTTACTTGAAGGCTTTCTGCGCCTAATTTGGGACCCCGGAGGTTACTGGAATCACAAACATTAGTGGAGATTCTTGGATGAGTTCAAGCACAAGCCACCATAACAGGGAGCTCACCAAATGTCCAACTTAAGGACTTTAACTAAAAGTGCTAGGTGGGAGACAACCCACCATGGTATGATCGTTTCTTTTTCAATTTTATTTCATGTTGTTTGTTTTTATTTTATTTTAATTTTCATTGAACTTGGAAGTTTTCATAGCATTCACATTAAGCATTGCATTCTGCATATTGCATTAAAAAAAAGAGAAGCACGCACGCGACGCGGCAGCGTCGCTGACGCGTCCGCGTCATGTGGGAAAATGGCTCCCACGCGACCGCGTCCCTCACACGGCCGCGTGACCTGGAAGTCGACGTACGAAAGGTGCACGACCGAAAGTTGTGCGAGAGTGGTGCTGGACTGGTGCTGACCGCACACGCCTTACCACGCGGACGCATGGCTCATGCGTCCGCGTCATATCCCCATGATGGCCACTCACGCGATCGCGTCGACCACGCGACCGCGTCACCCTGGATTTTGGCAATACCAAGTTTCGAACAGAGAGTTGTGCGACCGCGAGGCTGCACTCGCGCCACTAGCACAAATCAAGTCACGCGATCGCGTAGACCTTATTGCGCACCACGCGACCGCGTCACCCACGCGACCGCGTCACTAGCGTCACACAACCTATCCAGATTAGTGCCAATTTTCTTATCTTTTCTTCTCTAATCCTAATTTCTTCTATATTTTCTTCTTTCTTCTTTCTTTCTTACTTTATTTCTTCCCCTTCTCATTCTTCTTATCTTTTATTTTATTTTATTTATTTGTATACTTTCATTCATTGCATATTTTTATTTTTCTAAATTTATTATTTTATCATTGGTGTTCAAATGTTCTTATTCAACTGTTACATCTTTTCTGGTATTTTTTTGGTGCTTAATGACTTGTTTAATTCTGATTGAGTAATATTATTTAAATCAATGCCAATCTTTTATATCTGTATTACTTTTGCATTGACATGAATTTATATTATCTCTCCTTCCCCACTCTCTTCCCCATTGTTGTACATTTTGTACCACTGGCATGCCATGGCTTCTATTATTTTCTCACTTGCATGTTGTAGCTACCATGTAATTGAGACCCTTATTATTTGGCATTAACCCACCCATGCTGTATTTATTTTCCTATCTTTATTTCTGGGTTACTCTTCTTCCCTTTTTCTTTCAGGATGGCCACCCGGAAGAGAACCGGAAGACGTTTACATGGGAAGACAGGCAAGTCAATCTGCACAATCTATAGAAAAAAGCATCAGTTGAAGCCACCCGTCCACTTGCACATCTTAGCATGCACCGAGGACGGTGCAATCTTTAAGTGTGGGGAGGTCGATACCAATCTCCATGGGTTAGTACCTTTCTGTTTCAACACCAATGTTTAAATTTTCTTTGTTAAATTAGTTATTGCATTTGCATATTTGTTTGATTTTGTGCATTTAGTTACTACTTGGTTAAAGTAATAAATTTTTTTTAAGACCCTATTTTTGAAAAATTTCACTAATTTAAATTGAAAAATTTTTGTGTTAAATTTGTTTGAAGTTGTATTTGGAACATGGTTTTTGAGTCAAAGAACACACAACCTGTGAGATTTTGAGCTTATTTACATGGTTACATTATTTAACCATAAATTTTTATTCCTGTGTGTTTTCTTCTCTATAATTGTAATCTATATTTTATTCCAATCTATATGTCCATTATTTAGTGTATTTACATGCTTGCATATGATTGAGGCCATTGTTTGATTTTAGCTCACTTATCCCAAATAAGCCTACCCTTTAAATCACTCTTGTCAGCCACTGAGCCTTTTAATCCCCATTTGTTCTATATTTTACCACATCACTAGCTTTAAGCGGAAAACAAATTAATTATCCCAATTGAATCTTTGGTTAGCTTAAGATAGTGTGTTAATTAAGTGTGGGGAAACTGTGGGAACTTGGGTTAATAAGGAAATGTATCATGTTTCTAATTTTGAATATTGGAAAATTTGGGTACCTACTCATGTAAAACAGAAAATTAAAAATTCCATATGCATTGATATGTTATTCTAGTTTTTATGTCTCTCTAAAAAAAAAGAGAAAAAGAAAAAAGAAAAAAATATATAATATAAATAAATAAATAAGGGGACAAAATTACCCCAATGTTAAGTTAATAAAAGATCAATGCATATGTGATAAAATTAAAAAAAAATTGATACATGAGTATGTAATGTAAAAGTGAAGACTATGGGTAGCTAGGCATGATTTTAGAGTTATATAGAGTATATGTATGTTAGGTGAAAGTTTAGGTTAATTAAAGATTCAATTTATAAAGCTCACTTAGCCATATACATATACCCTTACCCTTACCTTAACCCCATTACAACCTTGAAAAGACCTCATGATGTTTGCATTGGTATATTAAATATTGTTGATTGGTTAGGTGAAAAACAAATTTTAGAAAGCATGACTAGAGAAGAGTAGAGTGATTGACCCTATACACTTGAGAGATTAGAGTGATATACACTACTGATGGTTTCAGTGGCTAAGAGAAGGGGGGTTGAATCTTAGCCCCCTTTTTGCTTAGAAACACTTGCTGGCCTTTGAAATAACTTCAGGAGACTTTTCTGTTTTTATCTCGTCCCTAGCCACAAGACTTTTTAGTTTTGTCTCGTCACTTAGCACGAGATATTTTTGGTTTTAGCTCCTGTGCAGTAGAAACAGAAATGGAGTAGTAGAGAAAGAAGATTACACCCAGATATATCCTGGTTCAGCTGCTAAGTGCAGTGCAGCCTACATCCAGTCTCCATCACAACAATGATGGAATTTCACTATAATCAACTTGATTACAAACTGTAAAGTGCTAACCCAACTTACAAGGGGATTCCCACAGAATCATGAAACACAACATAGATGAACAAAAGAACGCTAAGACATCTATGGCTTTTTCTTTTAATTTTGCACTCTCTGCCTTTTTCCGCTCTATGGCTTTTTCATACAAACCTCACTGTTTGCCTTTTTCCATGAGACTCAAGACATGACAAAATTAAACAGAAAAATTACAAAACTGAATACATTGAAGGAGAAGAGAAAATTGTTAGCTCAGGTAGCTCTGAGAATTCTGTGCCTTGCACTCTCAAACTTTCTCCTTGCTCCAAACAGTGGCTGTTCTCTCTTTTTATAGAAGAGGAAAGCCTCCACCTTTGAAGCCAAAAACCAAGCCAACTTCTTCTTCTCCAAGAAACAGAACCGGTTCGGCCAGAGAGAGAGAAGAGATAATCCATGCAATAACCAACATGCAATTACCTCTAGTCCTTTCTTGGTTATCACTCTTCATCAATCTGAGCTCTCCATCCTTGGCTTGCTCTCCAAGATGGATTTCTGGCCCTTGATGCTTCATGATGATGATGACTTCATCTGCTCCAATCTCTGCCTCTTCTATCACTTCGCCACTCTAGCTACTTCCTGTGGTGGTTGAGCAGAATCAAAGACAAGCCATGCCTCCAAGAATTTCTACCTTGCTGGCCGAATCTTCTTCTCCATTTTTGGTATGGAGAAGCTAAGATCTCATCACAAAATCTTACTACAAGTGATAAGAATCTCAGCCACTATATTTTTTATGTTTTCTTGCCATCGTTGTGATGGTCTTGTAGCTTGCCTTTCCTTATTTTTGATAGCTCAAAGTCTCCATGGTTTGCTGTGTAAGGACCGAAGAGAAGGAAAGAAATGTGAGAGAGAGAGAAGAAAGAGAAATTTGAACATTAACTCTTGGATTTTGATAAAGCAAATTAAATGTTCACTTCCCTTTGTTTCTTGGTGGCGTGCAGCATTAAAGAAGCCATCAAATTAATTGACAATTTCTCTCTCATAGTTCCCAAGGTCTGTAATAACTCTAATTAATAAAATTTGGATTCCATCAAAGGATAAAGGTGATATCCGTTGGAGCATGCAGCAACATAATCAAAGGAATGGGTTTCTTTTGTTGAATGAATAATAACAATATTGTGCCCCATTTCCTTTTAATTTCGGACCAAGCATATTTGGTCTCATACCAAGACTTTTAATTGGGCTTTTATCACAATTGCTGGCCCAATTAATAATACCATTATTTCAGCCACCATGATCTCAATAATTTAACATCAAGGCTGAAAGAAAATTATTCCAATGGGCTTGTTTAAATTTGTTCTTCTCTGTTCGGCCCATAAAGGAAACTGCACAGCAAAATTATTTTAATTAAACATATATTGATCAAGAATAAATTAATAATTTTGCTGTTAATAATGTTTGATCATCATCAATTTAATCAATCTCCCCCTTGATGACAAACATTATTAAAATTGAAATGGAAAGAAATTTAAAGATTTGAGTATAAAGTACTCCCTTTGAAGATTTGAATTTCTCCCCCTTTCTAATTGTCACGTGGCTCCCCCTTAATATATGCTGTTTTTACCAATGGAAGCACTAACCTGTAACAATTTTAATCAAGCCTCAAGTAACAATGTTATTCAACATATTAATTTTGAAAATGTTGAATGCTTGATTTATGAGCAGAATTGGATGATAATCAAAACTCATTTGTTATCAATAAATTGATTTTCTGCTCAAACTATAATCAACCAAAAAGTCTTTTGAAAATAAATTGCTGTTTAAAATATTTTCCATTCAAATAAGAGCAAAGTAATTATGATAAGGAAAATATTTTTAATCAAGCTTGATCCTTTCAAACCATAGCAATTTTCAAACTTCATGTTTATATCACAGTTTAAAGGAACTGCCAAAGACAATTCAAAACAGCAACCTAAACAACAATAATTTTATCAAGGTAAGTCAAATGTCACACAACAAACATTTTACCAATATAAATATTAAATTACAAACTTCAAAGCTTCAAGCATCAACTCAAAACAGCAAGCATCAATCAGATACATTATTAACATCAAACACATAACAAAATATTGAAACTTAAAACGAGAGAGGTCATGAATCCAAACAAAAATTTCATCCATGTTTTGTTAATTTCAATTTTCAGCACTTTCTCCCCCTTTTGGCATCAAGGGGCACTACAAAATAAATGAGAACAACATACAAAAGGCAAAATATTTGTTTTTCACCAAAACACAATGGTCCAGTCAGCACACATGCATTTGAGCAAATGACAATCAAAGCTTAACTCGAAATTAATCCACTAACACAGAGTGTTCAAAACAGAGCCAGATCAGAGCATAAAACAAAGCAAAACAAGTTAATGAAACATAACAGTTTTAATTCAGCCATTTTTCTCTTCTCCTCCTTTTGTCATTAAGGAGGGACCCTGCAAAGCAATGCAATCCATAATAATTCAAGCATAAAACAAAACAGCATCGAGTTAAGTTTGGTACAGTCATCCAAGACACATGAAAATAGTTCCCCCGAGTCAAATACACATAGAGCAAAATAACAGAGCATTCAGCAGCAGCAACAGGTAACCAAAACTCAACATGTTCAAAAATATTTCTTGCCAAATAATTCAATCAAGCAAAAATATCCAGCAACATAAAGTTCAGCCAACATATCAGATCAAATAAAAATTGGCAGGCAATAATCATCAGAAAATTCAGAGTATCATTAGATCAGTCATTCTCTTTTTCTACTATCCTCCCCTATTAAGATATGATGTGATAATCTCCAAAAATTATTATTATTATTATTATTTTAATTTTTTTTAATAAAAATATGATGAAGAACTTAAACGGGCCAGAGTCATGGAGTGGGTAAAAGAAATTGGTTGGGCCCATGATTATTAATATCAGAATCTGTCTCCCCCTGTATCAATGCCAGTTCATCACGTCCTCAATTTTTTCTCCTGATTTCCTATGAGACAAAAACAAACAGAATCAAAAAATTTACAAATTCTCAACAGAACTTAATTCTATCATTCCCAAACTATTTCTCAAGGTACAGAATCTGTCTTCACAAAGGGGTTTTGTAAAAATATCAGCAATTTGGTCTTCAGATTTTACAAATTGAATATCAATAGTACCCTTTTGCACATGCTCTCTAATAAAATGATATTTTATCTCAATGTGATTGGTTCTTGAGTGCAAAACAGGATTTTTTGAGATGTTTATAGCACTCATGTTATCACAAAATAAGGGAATACTATTGATTTTTAATTTGTAATATTCTAATTGTGTTTTTAACCAAATTAATTGAGAGCAACATGCAGATGCGGATATGTATTCAGCTTTAGCTGTGGATAAAGCCACTGTGGCTTGCTTCTTGCTTGACCACATATTGAGTGAGCTTCTAAGGAAGCAACACATGCCTGATGTGCTCCGTCTATCCACTCTATCTCCTGCATAATCTGCATCACAAAACCCTACTGCACAAAATTCATCAGATTTAGGATACCACAAGCCATAATCACAAGTTCCCTTAATGTATCTAATGATGCGTTTAACAGCCGTAAGATGGGATTCTTTTGGGTGAGATTGAAACCTTGAGCATACACCCACACTTTGAACAATATCCGGTCTAGAGGAGGTAAGGTACATAAGTGAACCTATCATTCCTCTATACCTTGTTTCATCCACATCTTGGCCATCATCATCCTTTTCAAGTTTTGTATTAGGATGCATTGGTGTACCCATTGATTTGGAATTTTCTAGGACAAACTTTTTGATAAGTTCTTTTGCATATTTTCCTTGGTGAATAAAAGTACCACTAGGAGTTTGTTTAATTTGGAGGCCAAGAAAGAAAGTTAGCTCTCCCATTAAACTCATTTCAAACTCGCTAGTCATGAGTTTTTCAAACTCTTCACACAAGGATACATTGGCCGATCCAAATACAATGTCATCAACGTAAACTTGAACAAGGAGTATATCATCATTAGATACTTTAATAAATAAAGTAGTGTCGGTGGTACCCCTTTGAAAATGATTTTCCAACAAGAAGCACTAAGCCTTTCATACCAAGCTCTTGGAGCTTGTCTAAGACCATAAAGAGCCTTAGTTAACTTGAAAACATGATTTGGAAACTTTTTATCCTCAAAACCGGGGGTTGTGCCACATACACTTCTCTATCAATAAAGCCATTAAGGAAAGCACATTTAACATCCATTTGAAACATTTTGAAACCCTTATGGGCAGCATAGGCAAGAAGCAACCTAATTGCTTCCATTCTCGCTACCGAAGCAAAAGACTCATCAAAATCTATACCATCTTCTTGATCGTAACCTTGGGCCACTAATCTAGCCTTGTTATGAACAACTTGTCCATCCTCACCAAGTTTATTTTTAAATACCCACTTAGTACCCGTAACTTTCTTACCATCTGGATGAGGTACTAGTGTCCAAACCTCATTCTTGTCGAATTGAGCAAGCTTTTCTTGCATTGCTTTAACCCATGATGGATCTTCAAGAGCTTGTTTGACATTGTTGGGCTCCATTTGTGACAAGAGAGCAAAATTGCTTGGTTCGGATTGTCTTTTGGTTGAGGATCTTGTTGTTACTCCTTGAGAGGGATCACCAATTATGAAGTCATGAGGATAACCCCTCATAGACTTCCATTCTCTAGGCTTCCGAAGTGGTGTTGAGCTTTGATGAGTTTCTGGTGGTCTCACTGTTTCAGTTTCTCGTGTCTGCTCAGGAGATAAAATGGAAATATCTCCTCCAATCTGACGAGACAAGACTGGACTGGCAGATTCTTCATTTTGAGCAGATTTGAGATTTTCTTCACTTGTTCCAGCCTCTTCACCATCTGAATCATTATCTATCACAGCACTGGGAATTAAGTTAGAATCACAAAAAGTAACATGTATGGATTCCTCTATAGTTCTATATTCCTTGAGATAAACTCTATAGGCCTTGCTTGTGGTGGAATATCCAACAAACATTCCTTCATAAGATTTTGGATCAAATTTTCCAAGGTTTTCTTTATTATTAAGTACAAAGAATTTGTATCCAAAAACATGAAAGTACTTAAGATTTGGAGGGGTTCCTTTCCATAGCTCATAAGGGGTTTTCTTCAACCCTTTTCTAATGATTGTCCTATTCAAAATGTAACAAGCTGTATTCACAGCTTCAGCCCATAAAAATTTAGGAATCTCATTCTCACAAAGCATAGCCCTAGTCATCTCTTGAAGGCTCCTATTCCTTCTTTCAACCACCCCATTTTGTTGGGGGGTTCTAGGGCATGAAAAGTTATGAAAAATTCCTAAGTCATCACAGAATTTTTTAAAGTCTTGGTTTTCAAATTCTCTTCCGTGATCACTTCTTAAATGGGCAATTTTTAAATCCTTTTCATTTTGAATTTTCTTGCAAAGAGTGGAGAAGGCATGAAAGGCATCATTTTTATGAGCAAGGAAAAGTACCCAACCAAATCTAGAGTAATCATCTACCACCACAAGACTATAGTGTTTACCTCCTAAACTTTGAGTTCTTGTTGGTCCAAAAAGATCAATATGTAACATCTCTAATGGCATTTTGGTTGAGATTCCATCTTTAGATTTAAAAGAGGATTTTACTTGTTTGCCCAATTGGCAAGCATCACAAGTAAGATCCTTATCAAATTTGATTTTTGGAATTCCTCTAACCAGATTTTTCTTAACTAGCTTAGAAATTTGGTACATGCTTGCATGACCCAACTTTCTATGCCATAGCCATTTTTCAGAATCAAGAGATGTAATGTTCTTTTAGATCCTCAAGAGTCAATCCATACACATTATTACATCTTTTAGCTTCAAATAAAATATTCCCAGTTTTCTCACAAACAACTAAACAAACAAACTTCCTAAAAATAACCTCAAAGCCTAAATCACACAATTGACTAACACTAAGTAAATTATGTTTCAAACCATGTACAAGAAGAACATTATTTATACAAGATGAAAAATTTTTACCAACTTTCCCAACAGCCACTATTTTTCCTTTTGCATCATCACCGAAAGTGACAAGTCCTCCATCATATTCATCAAGCTTTATGAAGAAGGTTGTCTTTCCGGTCATATGCCTAGAGCATCCGCTATCCATATACCACATATTTTCTTTCCGTTTGGATGCTAGGCACACCTACAAAACAAGCTCAAGTGACCTTAGGTATCCAAATTTTCTTGGATCCTTTCACGTTAAACCATCTCCTATGTCCTAAGCCATTGTAATAAAAAACAACTTTATAAACTTTATCACCAATCATTCTTTCACCAAAAAAATATTGAATAGGAAAGTATCCATTTCGATTGCATAGTCTACAAAATCTTGGAGTTGCTGTTTTGTTAGAGTAGGTGGGGTCTTGAAATCTTGTATCATTAGAAGATGATGCAGAGTTTTCAAAATGAGATTTTTCAGCAGATTTATAAAACCCCAACCCAGCCTTGTCATAAAGAGGCTTTTGACTAGCCAAGATTTGATTCAGATTTTCAGAACTTTGGGTGAATTTGGCTAAGTCTTCCTTAAGCCTTTTAACCTCTTTAAGTAATTCTTCATTTCTTTTAAAACAATCTACATATGCAAGAACGGAATGATCACTTTCACAGCTCTTAATTTGGGCTTTTAACTGCTTATTTTCTTCAACAAGATCACAAGCAGTTTCGGCCTCCCTTACTTTTTCTTTAAGAAAACTGTTTTCAGCTTTAAGAATGGTGATTTGTTGTTCAAGTTCTTGATTTTCCAGCAGAAAGCATCTTATTTTTTCAGAAAGGTGGTCTATCATAAGATGAAGATCTTCAGTGTTAGGAATATGAAAGACTACCTGATCTATGTGATCTTCCATGAGACAAGGTTGTGACTTGGTCTCGGATTCTTCATCATCATCATCTGAGTCATTTTCCAAATCTTCCCAAGAGATAATTAAAGCTTTTGTTTCCCACTCTTTTGTGAGACATCTCAACACTCTTCTCACTAGCACAGATTCAGGATACTTGATTCCCATAGCATCCAAGCCAACAATGATGGTGTTGAAGCGTTCAAACATCTCATCAATGGATTCTCCTTCCTTCATTGCAAATATTTCATACTCTCTATTTAACATATCAATCCTGGTCTTTTTCACAATGGTTGTTCCTTTATGAGTAACTAGGAGTTTATCCCAGATTTCCTTTGCTGTTGTGCAACGTGATACCCGTCGGTACTCCTCAAAGCTGATAGCACGGTTGAGCAGATTGATGGCCTTGGCGTTGAGTTCCACCTTTTTTCTATCTTCATCCGTCCAACTTGCTTTAGGTTTAAGAGAAACAACTCCTTCGGCACTTGTAACATTTGGATATTGAGGCCCTTCCAAAATGATCTTCCACAGTCTGTAATCCACTGCTTGCACAAATATCTTCATCCTCTCCTTCCAATAGGTATAATTTTCCCATTGAAAAGAGGAGGTCTGTTGCTTGATTGTCCTTCGGTCAGATTGTAGGACACCACATTTGAGCCACTGTTTTCTGCCATGAGGATCTTTACTCCAAGCTGCAAAGCTTGATCTTTTTGAGACCAAGCTCTGATACCAATTGATGGTTTCAGTGGCTAAGAGAAGGGGGGGGTTGAATCTTAGCCCCCTTTTTGCTTAGAAACACTTGCTGGCCTTTGAAATAACTTCAGGAGACTTTTCTGTTTTTATTTCGTCCCTAGCCACGAGACTTTTTAGTTTTGTCTCGTCACTTGGCACGAGATATTTTTGGTTTTAGCTCCTGTGCAGTAGAAACAGAAATGGAGTATTAGAGAAAGAAGATTACACCCAGATATATCCTGGTTCAGCTGCTAAGTGCAGTGCAGCCTACATCCAGTCTCCATCACAACAATGATAGAATTTCACTATAATCAACTTGATTACAAACTGTAAAGTGCTAACCCAACTTACAAGGGGATTCCCACAGAATCATGAAACACAACATAGATGAACAAAGGAACTCTAAGACATCTATGGCTTTTTCTTTTAATTTTGCACTCTCTGCCTTTTTCCGCTCTATGGATTTTTTCATACAAACCTCACTGTTTGCCTTTTTTCATGAGACTCAAGACATGACAAAATTAAATAGAAAAATTACAAAACTGAATACATTGAAGGAGAAGAGAAAACTGTTAGCTCAGGTAGCTCTGAGAATTCTGTGCCTTGCACTCTCAAACTTTCTCCTTGCTCCAAACAGTGGCTGTTCTCTCTTTTTATAGAAGAGGGAAGCCTCCACCTTTGAAGCCAAAAACCAAGCCAACTTCTTCTTCTCCAAGAAACAGAACCGGTTGGCCAGAGAGAGAGAGAAGAGATAATCCATGCAATAACCAACATGCAATTACCTCTAGTCCTTTTTTGGTCATCACTCTTCATCAATCCGAGCTCTCCATCCTTGGCTTGCTCTCCAAGATGGATTTTTGGCCCTTGATGCTTCATGATGATGATGACTTCATCTGCTCCAATCTCTGCCTCTTCCATCACTTCGCCACTCTAGCTACTTCCTGTGGTGGTTGAGCAGAATCAAAGACAAACCATGCCTCCAAGAATTTCTACCTTGCTGGCCGAATCTTCTTCTCCATTTTTGGTATGGAGAAGCTAAGATCTCATCACAAAATCTTACTACAAGTGATAAGAATCTCAGCCACTATATTTTTTATGTTTTCTTGCCATCGTTGTGATGGTCTTGTAGCTTGCCTTTCCTTCTTTTTGATAGCTCAAAGTCTCCATGGTTTGCTGTGTAAGGACCGAAGAGAAGGAAAGAAATGTGAGAGAGAGAAGAAAGAGAAATTTGAACATTAACTCTTGGATTTTGATAAAGCAAATTAAATGTTCACTTCCCTTTGTTTCTTGGTGGCGTGCAGCATTAAAGAAGCCATCAAATCAATTGACAATTTCTCTCTCATAGTTCCCAAGGTCTGCAATAACTCCAATTAATAAAATTTGGATTTCATCAAAGGATAAAGGTGATATCCGTTGGAGCATGCAGCAACATAATAAAAGGAATGGATTTTTTTTGTTGAATGAATAATAACAATATTGTGCCCCATTTCCTTTTAATTTCGGACCAAGCATATTTGGTCTCATACCAAGACTTTTAATTGGGCTTGTATCACAATTGCTGGCCCAATTAATAATACCATTATTTCAGCCACCATGATCTCAATAATTTAACATCAAGGCTGAAAGAAAATTATTCCAATGGGCTTGTTTAAATTTGTTCTTCTCTGTTCGGCCCATAAAGGAAACTGCACATCAAAATTATTTTAATTAAACATATATTGATCAAGAATAAATTAATAATTTTGCTGTTAATAATGTTTGATCATCATCAATTTAAATTAGAGTTTTCCAAACTCATCAACTACTAGTAAGGGTTCAAGGCTTAATTCTATGTTCCCTGCTTTCATGAGCTATCTTCTTACAAGTTTACTTGCTTTTTATTGTATGATTTGAATTAGTGAAATCTGATTTATGTTTGTCTTGGAGAACTTGTTTGCTTTTAACCAAATAGGTAGAAATATCTTAGCATATAGTTGCATTAGATAGGTTGCATTTCATACATTCTATCATTCCTCTTCATCTTTATAGCTTCTCTTGAGCTTAGCATGAGGACATGCTATTGTTTTAGTGTGGGGAGGTTGATAAACCACTATTTTATGGTTTCTCTTGTGCTCAATTGAGTGGATTTTATCAACTCTTTACCCACTTATTCATACTATTTGCATGGTTTTACAACTCCTTCCTGATTTTGTGCTATGATTAAAAACATGCTTCTTTGATCTTATATTTGCTTATTATTAATCTTCTCTTATTACCATTAGATGCCTTGATATGTGTGTTAAGTGCTTTCAGAGATTATAGGGCAGGAATGACTTGGAGGATGGAAAAGAAGCATGCAAAAGTGGAAGGAGTACAAGAAGTTGAAGAAACTGCAAAGCTGTCAGCCTGACCTCTTCGCATTCAAACAGTCATAACTTGAGCTACAGAGGTTCAAATGACGCGGTTCCAGTTGCGTTGGAAAGCTAACGTCCGGGGCTTCGATTTGATATATAATATGCTATAGTTGCCCTGATGCTAGGCGACGCGACCGCGTGCTCCATGCGGACGCGTCGCAGTGACGGAAATTCAGCATGTTGAATTCGCAACCAGCGAATTCTGGGTTGTTTCTGACCCAGTTCTCGACCCAGAAAACACAGATTAGAGACTATAAAGTGGGAGAATGCATCCATTTATAAACAAGCTTTCAATATTCACAATTTTAGGATTTAGATGTAGTTTTTAGAGAGAGAGGTTCTCTCCTCTCTCTTAGGATTAGGATTTAGGATTTCTCTTAGTTTTATGAGTAGCTCTCAATCCCAGGTTCTTTATTTTTATTTATTTTCCCAATTTAATTTATGAACTCTTCCATGTTACATATAATTTTCTTAATTAATGTTATTTGAGGTATTTCAGATTTAAGATTGCTTTGCTCTGTTTAAGATTACTTTCAATTTAATTTAGATATTTTTCTCCCTTTTTGGCTTTGGTCAAGTGATTGATAGTACTTGAGTTATCAAACTCAGCAAGTGATTGAAATTGGCAGATTCTGCTTGAGTTAGGATTGCTCTAACACTAGTCTCTCCACAGGAGTTGACTAGGACTTGAGAATCAAGCTAATCAGTCCACTTAACCTTCCTTTGTTTAATAAAGGCTGACCAAGTGGGATTAAAACCCAATTCTCTTCACACCTGATAAGGATAACTAGGATAGGAATTCCAATTCTTATACCTTGCCAAGAGATTTTATTATTATTATTTTATTTTACTTGTCATATAACATATTCCCTCCTTACTTCCAAAACCCCAATTTACAAACTCATAACCAATAATAAGAACATACCTCCCTGCAATTCCTTGAGAAGACGACCCGAGATTTGAATACTCGGTTATCAATTTCAAAGGGGTTTGTTACTTGTGACAACCAAAACGTTTGTAAGAAAGGTTGATTGCTTGGTTTAGTAACTATACTTGCAACGAGAGTTTACTATAACCTCTAAACCATCAATCTTCAGTTCTTCATTGCTTCACTGGTTCGCATCTTTTTAGATGATTGATGTATCTTGTATGGCTTTTTTTCATGTTCGTTGTTGTATTTTAGCGAACTTTATTATTATAGTTTGACTATTTATGTTTTGGTTCGTTAGAACTTTATCATGATGTTGTACTTTGAAAACGGCTTTTCAATGCTACTTTCAGTAACTATGTTATTGTCCCCCACATGTATGCATTTAATTTGTAGAATTTTTTTTGCCTTGTGTTTTCAACAGACTTCTCGAATAATTTTTTCTCTTAATCGATCCTCTGTGGTGAACCAACAATACAAAACGTGCACATCCTCACTAATTCGAACTAGCACAATTCGAATTGACCAATGTGTAATTCGAAACACCCCAATTCGAATTACTACTAGTGCCGAAACGTGCATAGTTCGAATCAATGAGATTCGAATTATATAGGATTGCAATCTCATGCTAATTCGAATCAGCCTGTATTGAATTAAGTGAAGCTAATTTGAATTGCACCAATTCGAATTACGTAGAATGCATGGGTCTAAGTAGTTCGAATTGCACTAATTCGAATTACATTTAAATGGAGTTTGAATCGTGGTGATTCGAATTACATAGTAATGCACATTGGTTGATTGCTGAATCAATTTTTCTTTTAGCTTATTCGTGTAATATTAAACCAACCATGACTTATTTTGGTTTTTTACCCTATTTTTTATAAATAACAATAACCTTTTATATTTAGTAAACGATTTATCTATTAGATCTAATTTTTTGCGACAATATTTGAATAAATATTTGAAAAATATATAAAAAAATTCAAAATAAAAAATTTATAAAAGATAAAATTTCAAAAATGAAACGATTTTATTTTTCTAATTATGATTTACAAAAATTTGCATCAAAATTTAATATTTAAAATTATTTTTTAAAATATATATTTAATATCTAGTTTTTTTTATCATTTTTTAAATTTTTTGAGAACTTATTTATCGTTAATATCTTGCAGGATTTGTTTTGTCTGTTATGCGAATTTTTTAGCACCATTTTAATAATTTATTCTAGTATATAAATTGAATAGAAGTGAACTTGTCAAGAATCTTTTATTTAGATAATATAGTATATAGAATGAATTTCTTGAAGTTATGATATCTCAAAATATTTATTTTAAAAATACAAGAATTATATTTTTTTTATTTGAAAAAAAAAATAAATGTGGCTTTAAGTACAGCTGAAGGGTTACATGAATTTCTCGTAACTTTACTTTCTTATTTAATTATGGATAAGATTAAAAGATTAGCAGAATTTATTATTTTTTATTAATAGTTAAACAACAATATTTAAAAGTGTTTATTACAAATATGTTATTAAGCTATTAAAATAAAAATATTAAAATTGTGGTGAGAAATATTGGTCAATATAAAATAAAATTGTTGGCCTTAATTAATACTTTTTTTTTTAGTTTGGTCGAATTAATAAGTGGTAAAATTGGATGGAATGGTAGTAGGGTACCAGATTGTTCTAGGTCCAAGTCAAATTAAGGACACTGAATATAAAAATGAAGCAGCTTTTAAATAATGTTATCCCATGTGTTTAATTAGGATACTTAATTATTAGTGGGTCCATAATTAATTGGATGGATCTAATCTTCACAAAGCCAGCAACTCCTCGTGACATATCACCAGAAAGATGGTTTGTCTCTTGTATTCATCTTGCATAAACCGAAACAGGACATGATTTGATGATGGTGAAATGAAAATGACAAAGGCAACAACCGTGTTAAGCTTTTTGTAGTTTGTGTGTCAATGTGTGTCAATGTTTTGTTGTATGACTGTCACTTGTCAAATAACTTGATTGTTACAAACATCACACACAGCAGTTATAGATTGTTGATAGATCCAGTTTCCACATTCTTAGTATGAGAGAGGCGAAAGAAGATAGCAGTAGCGGTGAGGATGGAAACAAGGAGCTTAGGAAGCCATTCCTCCACAATGGGAGTTGGTACAAGATGTTGGGTTCTAGACAGTCCAGCATCATAGGATCTTCAATTCAGGTGGTGCGAGATTCCTCTGTCTCCATTCTCTTCTGCGTCCTCATCGTTGCTCTGGGTCCCATTCAGTTTGGTTTCACGGTACATAAACATTCACCATCAAATTCTGCTCACTCTTTGGTATACACTCCGTAATGTTCTCCTTTTCGCATTGTACAGTGTGGATATTCTTCCCCCACTCAGGAAAGTATAATTAGTGATCTCAAGCTCTCACTTTCAGAGGTTTGGTTGGTTCTGTTTTCTTCTTAGATTTTATTCGGATCATGAAGACATCTAAACCGTTTTGCTTACTTGTGCTGTGATGGGGCAGTTCTCTTTATTCGGATCATTATCCAATGTGGGGGCGATGGTGGGAGCTATAGTCAGTGGTCAAATGTCTGAATACATTGGTCGCAAAGGGGTAAGAAACTAAATCATTATTCTTCGAGGTTGACTTTATACAGGAATGAATTGTGATGCTTTTGGTATGTTGAATGCAGTCATTGATGATTGCTGCAATCCCAAATATAATAGGATGGCTCGCAATCTCTTTTGCCAAGGTAAGTGTTAATAAGCAACTAAGTACTAACAGATTGGGGTTTAATACTTTAATGGATGTATTAATTTGTTGTTACTGATATAGGACTCGTCTTTTCTGTTTATGGGGAGATTATTGGAAGGTTTCGGCGTTGGTATAATATCTTACGTGGTAATCTTGATGTCCCTTTCACCTTTTTCTTGTTTGGACTTTGATTTCTAAGTGAAATTAGTGTACTATGAGTTTTCCTTTAACTTGTGTTTAGGTTCCTGTTTATATAGCTGAGATATCACCTCAAAACATGAGAGGTACCCTTGGATCGGTCAATCAGGTACCACTTACTTTTGCTTCTCAAAACTTCACTTCTTTTTTCTCACCTCTTACATTTATTATATATTATTATTTGAGATAAAAGTTGTGATATACTTGTTGATCAGCTCTCTATCACAATTGGAATAATGTTGGCATACCTCTTAGGCCTTTTTGTTAACTGGAGAGCACTTGCAGTTCTAGGTAAATTTCTAAAATGAATTCTTTTCTACCTTCTCTAAAATAAAGGATAATTTATTACTTGTAACATATTTAATTATTATTAGATAAAATAGGTTGATTTATCATACTTAATATTAATTCTTAATTTAACCTAAATTATAATAACTTAACCAATTAACCAAAGTATAACCTTTTTTAAACAATTTATAAGAATTATTAGAGAAGCTCCATTTTGTAATTATGACGAGCGATTAAATAAGGTCAAATTTGTTATTCTTTGTGATTATGAATCGAAGATAATAATACAATAGTCGATTAAAAGCTGAGTTTGGTTATTTTGCAACCGAAACAAAATCTGTTCTAGTATTTTACATTTTTTATTCTTCCTCTTGCTCCCCTTAATAAATGCATTTATTCAGTAAATTTTTAAATGTAAAGTCGTTTAAAGTTTAATTTCAACGGCAAAAAAATAGTGATGAGATTCCTAGAGTGAGAAATGCATTTAACTAACATTAGTTATAATTAGTTTATAAGTTCTTTAATTTGATCTTTGGTCGTTATCACTTTTTTTTTTTTAATTACTAAATGTGCATGATATTGCCAAATAAAATCATAGGGAGCTTATGATTTATGTTTAATACTATAGCTATATTTAAAAAAAAATTCAATTATCATAACTTAGGTTAAATTAGGAGTTAATGTTAATTAGGACAAGTCAACTCATTTCATCCAACAATAATTAGACATATCATAAGGGTAATTTATCCTTTATTTTGGAGAGTTTTGAGTAAAATTGACTAATATCTAATTATTTGTCATAATTCCAATCATGCCGAAAACTATGCCTTGTAACAAAGAGCATTTTTTGTTCCATTTTCAATTGCAGGAACTTTGCCTTGTACAGTTTTAATACCCGGATTATTTTTTATACCGGAATCTCCCCGATGGTTGGTATGGATCACATGTTGTCTGTTATACTAATTGAATTTTCGCAATCCTGAAAAAGGAAAGAAGAAGACAGTGTTATGCTCTAGATGAATATATTCATTTATTTTCTTCTGGATTGTTGTGGGAATTTAGGCCAAGATGGGGATGACAGAAGAGTTTGAGACTTCTTTGCAAGTGTTGCGAGGATTTGACACAGATATATCTATTGAAGTACACGAAATTAAGGTATTTTCTTACATCATAAGATTAAGATTCATGTGCATGCGTCACAGTAATAAGAGCATATTCAAAATATGGCTTTAGTCTTTTAGACTCAGTATACTTGAAGAACAAGAATAACTGCTGAACACACTTATATTTGTGTAGAGATCGGTGGCGTCGACCGGAAAGACACATACAATCCGGTTTGCAGATCTCAAGATGAAAAGATATTGGTATCCTTTAATGGTATGCTGTGTTTGTTCCCTTGTTCTGTGTTTGTCCCTTCCCTGAATATTCAAAATCTTATATATACTTGCAGGTAGGGATTGGATTACTAGTACTCCAACAATTGAGTGGTACCAATGGGGTGTTGTTCTATTCAAGTACCATCTTTGCAAACGCAGGTTATGTATCTTCTCTATGTACTCATCATCTCTTATTAATTGTAGGCCTGTTTCCTTCACTATAAAGTATTATTTTGTAACAGGAATTTCATCTAGCAATGCTGCTACAGTTGGACTTGGAGCTATTCAGGTTAGATACTAATTATTCATGTAAATATCAAATAAGAGATACAATTATCATAAATCATTACCAGCTTTGAATTCTCATGTTCATCAGGTCATAGCTACTGGACTGACTACTTGGTTAGTCGACAAAAGTGGCCGGCGGCTGCTTTTAATAGTGAGTAATTAATTGATCCTTCAATATTTTCATACTCTTTATTGTGTTATGATATGCATGATATGTGATTCTATATTTCTATTTCCTTTCTTTTCTTTTCTTCAAGGATATATCTCACATCTGTTATGCTCTGATATGCAGATATCTTCATCTGTAATGACAATTAGCCTTCTTATTGTTTCTATAGCATTCTATCTGGAGGTTGGTACTAGTAACTATATAAGATTGTGATTCGATTTTCATCATTTTATTGGGTATGTTTTTAACTAACTAGTTGATTTTATTGAAATTGTCAGGGGTTCACATCTGTGGATTCTCATCTTTACAGCATTTCAGGAATAGTTTCTGTTGTTGGGTTAGTGGTAAGCATGTTTTGTTGGCTACATTGAACATTTAAATTTATTTTCATTTGATATAATGTGTTTCAGTTTTTATCGGCTTGATCAATCATTTCTTTGTAGACTATGGTGATTGGTTACTCTCTAGGTGTTGGACCTATTCCTTGGCTTATAATGTCTGAGGTACATAGTAGGGTAGCTTAGTAATAATGTAAATAATTCTTTTTTTAAAAAAAAACTTGAGACAGAGAATGTCACATTAATATGTTTAATTATGATTCACTCAGATACTTCCAGTGAATATAAAGGGCCTTGCAGGGAGTATAGCCACTTTGACAAATTGGTTGACTTCCTGGATGATCACAATGACCGCAAACTTGCTTTTGACATGGAACAGTGCAGGTTTGTGACTTATGCATGTTTTAAGGTGTAATTCTCAGTATTAAGGTGTAATTCTCGTATGTATACCGAGGTAGAGCAATTTTCTTCACGCTAATTCATCATCACAAAATAATAAAAAAAAAATATAATAAAAAAAAAATCATTGTAAAACAATAGAGTATATATTTTATTAATTAAATTACTAATTTTGTGGGTATTAACAAACAGGAACATTCGCAATCTACACCGTGGTAGCTGCTTTTACTGTTGCTTTTTCGGCAATATGGGTTCCTGAGACTAAGGGAAGAACTTTGGAAGAAATTCAGTTTTCTTTTAGATAGTTGGAATAACGTGCCTAGCTTCTTGTTATACTATTTGTTGGGCTACTCGGGTGAACTCTCTATTGGAGAAACTTAAGAAAGAAAGTAAGTGAGAGAACACAAAATGAGAAGACACCATATCTAACTCAAAATCTTAAAATATCAAGTTAATGATTCTCTCGTCTTATAAATTCCTTGTTTCTTTTTGTTTTCTTCCATGTAGAATTAATTTATTATACTTTTCATATTTGCTGCTTAACCGTTTCTATATTTTCTACAAAATTATACGTGATATTTGTAATTTTCAACATAGTTATATAGATCATGAAATGAGAAAACCATACAGGGACATTATTTGAAAAGAGAATTTACTAAACATTAAAAGTACAAAGAAAATGCATTTAGGTAGATTGGAATCCTCCAAAACAATGTTTAAAGTGGTAGCTAGATGCATGAAATATGACAACTTTGGACAAGTGATCTCAATCCCATTTATTTGAACAAGTTTAAAGAATCTCAATGGAATTTATTTAACTGTCTAGCTTGTTCAAGAGCCACTTTAATCTCTAAACATAGATAGAGCCGAAGATAGTTGTGAAATGGAAGATTAATTAGGAGTTGGGAATAAGAGGGAAGAAAGAAAATGGTTGAGAGGTATTGAATGCACAGGATCTCTCCATATGAACCAAGTGACCCGTATTCTTTATGCCTTCAAATGTTGTCTTATTTTCCAGCAGTATGTATGTCATGTCATGTACATACATGTTACCATGTCTTTTCAATCACCAGCTAATGAAGGAGGGTAAAACAATAATAAAAGTATACGCAGGCTCTATGCATATATGATTCTTACTCTTTCATGTTGTGTGCAAGCTCCTTTTTGAAGATCTTATCATTCTCACCCCACAAAAGATGAATTCGCTGCATGCAAAGGAAAGAGAACATGGAATTTATAGAGGGGTTAGGAGAATGAGAAATGAATAAAGAAGATTACCTGAGAAAAAATTGGGATGTTGATGTGTTTGTAGCTAATGAGTAAAGCCTCCAAGAGCTCACATCTTTTTTCCTTGTTGCTGAACATCACTTGCGAATTCATCTTATGTTATGCGTTGTCCTTTTCTTTTTAAGTTTTTCACTTTATATATAAACTTGTTCCGCACAGGAGCAAAAACCAAAAATGTCTCGTGCCAAGTGACGAGACAAAATGAAAATGTCTCGTGGCTAGGGACGAGCTAAAAACGAAAAAGTCTCCTCTGAATCCATCAAGTGTTAACAAACAAAAAGGGGCTAAGATTCAACCCCCCCCCCTTCTCTTAGCCACTGAAACCATCACGTTGTCCTTTTTTTTTAAGCTTTTCACTTTATATATAAACTTGTTCCAGACTTCATTTATACTTAACACTTTTTTCCAACTATATAATTTAACACAAACTGACACATATTAAAATAAAAAAAATGATTATTTGCATAATTAATATTTATGAATATATTTTTAGTTTAATTTGTTTCGAAGGTGTATTTTATACTTTAATGTGTATTTTATATGGTTGTGTTAAAAAACTAATCAATTTGTCATGCACAAATCGTATTGATTTTTTTTAAATCACAGTAGTGATCACTGTTTGCAATTTGGAAGTTGTAAGGTATTAGAAACCAGAGAGAGAACATCTAACTCAAAATCTTAAAATATCAAGTTAATGATTCTCTCATCTTATAAATTTCTTGTTTCTTTTTGTTTTCTTCGATGTAGAATTAATTTATTATAATTTTCATATTTGCTTCTTAACCGTTTCTATATTTTCTACAAAATTATACGTGATATTTGTAATTTTCAACATAATTATATAGATCATGAAATGAAAAAATCATACAGGGACATTGTTTGAAAAGAGAATTTACTAAACATTAAAAGTACAAAGGAAATGCATTTAGGTAGATTGGAATCCTCCAAAACAATGTTTAAAGTAGTAGCTAGATGCATGAAATATGACCACTTTGGACAAGTTTAAAAGATCTCAATCCCATTTATTTGAACAAGTTTGAAGGATCTCAATGGGATTTATTTAACTATCTAGCTTGTTCACGAGCCACTTTGATCTCTCAACATAGATAGAGCCGAAGATAGTTGTGAAATAGAAGATTAATTGGGAGTTGGGAATAAGAGGGAAGAAAGAAAATGGTTGAGAGAGGTATTAAATGCACAGGGTCTCTCCATATGAACCAGGTGACCAGCATTCTTTATGCCTTCAAATGTTGTCTTATTTCCCAGCAGCCTGTATGTCATGTCATGTATATATATGTTACCATGTCTTTTCAATCACCAGCTAATGAAGGAGGGTAAAACAGTAAAAGTATACGTAGGCTCTATGCATATATGATTCTTACTCTTTCATATTGTGTGCAAGCTCCTTTTTGAAAATCTTATCATTCTCACCCCACAGAAGATGAATTCGCTGCATGCAAAGGAAAGAGAACATAGAATTTATGGAGGGGTTAGGAGAATGAGAAACGAATAAAGAAGATTACCTGAGAAAAAATTGAAATGTTGATGTGTTTGTAGCTAATGTGTAAGGCCTCCAAGAGCTCACATCTTTCTTTCCTGTTGCTGAACATCACCTGTCAATTCAACTTATGTTATGCGTTGTGATGAGTTTGGAAAACTCTAAATTAATATGTGTGATGACTAAACATTATTAAAATTAATTAATTGCAAAATTATTTGATCTGAATTTTTATTCAATACATTGATGATTATAATTTTGCTGCAGGTTTAATCATGGGCCGGAAACAAATGTATTGTGCTAAGCCCAATTTACACTCAGCCTTGGTTTTAATAACAAAAATAAATGTGGCTGTTTTAATGTTACTTGGGCCCAAATAATTTTCTGCTCTAAGCCCAAGTGGGTTACATGCTTTCCACTTGCTTTATGCATGTTCCAAATTTTATCAGGAAAGCAAATGTTATTAATGGGCCAAGATCAAATATTGTTGCTACCAAGCCCAATGTTGATGAATGTTTCCATGCCTTATTCGAATCCATGAAGCAAATGAAATGCCTAAATGCTTCCAACGGAGCTCAGAGAGAGAGAGAGAGAGAGAGAGAGAGAGAGAGAGAGAGATTTCAGTTTTTCATTCACACACATTGAGATTTATTTGTACAAGATATTTATACTCATTTTCAGCTTTTAGTTTTACTGAGCGCGAGAGTTAGTTATAGGAAGTTTACACTCTTCTAATTTTTAACTACTCCTTGTTTCTAACTGCTTTGCTGAGTTAGTTTTTGATGTATTCTTATATTCTTCTCTAACTACACCTACATCAACCCTGCTGCTTCATGATTTTCATTTTGCTTTGGAGGTGTACTTACATTAACCCTGCTAATGTGGTCTCTTTTAGCTACTCTGATTTTGGCTCTGAGCCTTAGAAAATTTGATGCTGAGAGTGGCTCTATTAGCATGTCAGAAATCTGATCTTGGGATAGAATATGCTGGATGGTGATTTTCTTTTGCGTAACATAGTCTCTGATAAAATGTTGATTTAGTTCAAAGTGCTTGCTTTTGTTGTGCAGTACAGGATTAGCAACCAGTAGTACAACACTTTGGCTGTTGTTATAGAGACTCAATTTAACCATACAACATGCATTTCAATCAGGAGGTTCTGAATCCAAATAATTTTCGTGAGCCCTGCTGCAAGGCCTCTGTACTCTACTTATATTGAACTCTTTGAGACCGTTGTTTTCTTTTGGCTAGACCAATAGACAAAGTTCTCTCTTAGTACACACAAAATCCACTAGTTGATTTCTTATCATCCATATCACTTCTCCAGTCGGAGTCACAAAATCCGTAGAGTCTATAATCTGTTGACTTATGGAATCGGAGACCATGATGAATAGTCCTGGAAAGATATCGCAATATTTGCTTTACTGCCTTTCAATGGCTCTCAAGGGGATACTGCATGAACTGGGAGGCTTTGTTGACAACATTGGAGATCTCAGGGCGGGTGATTATAGCTTACTGAAGTCAACCTACAATTGATCGATACAAGGCTGGTTTGGGGAAGGGTTCTCCTTCATGAGCTGAGAGTTTCAAGTCAGAGGTCATGGGGGTAGGCATAGGTTTTGCAATGGACATCTCAGCTTTATGGAGAAGATCTTTGATATATTTGGTTTGTAAAATGTGAATTTCTGCTTCATTGTGTCTCACGACCTCTATTGCCCAAAAAGTAGCTCATTTCACTAAGGTCTTTGAGAGAGAAGGTGGAGTGTAACTACTTGAATTTCAGAGTCAGAGGAGACAGTGACCAGAATGTCATCAACATACACATGGATGAATGTGGCTAAGGTGGCTGTAAACTTGGTGAAGACGATGGTAGTGTCTAATCTGGTGTTGTGGAAGCCAAACAAGTGAAGGGTGTATTGTAATTTGGTAAACCAGACTCTTAGGGCCTGCTTTAAGCCATAGAGGGATCTCTGGAGTTGGCAAACATGTTGAGGATGAGCAGACGAAGTGAATCCCTTAGGCTGGGTATAAAGACCTCTTCCTCTAGATCACTGTTGAGGAACGCGTTATTGAAGTCATACTAGCGAACTTTCCATCCTTTTGCAAGTGCAACACTTAACACGACCTTGACAGTGGCTAGTTTAGCCATGGGGTTGAAGACCTGATCAAAGTTGATGCCTTCTTTCTGATGGAATCCATTCGCGCCAAGTCTTGCCTTGTACTTCTGCACCATGCCGTCAGGATACTTCTTGATGTGGAATACCCACTTACAGCCAATGACAGGGGCTGTGTGAGTGGGCCTGCCTGTGAGCCACCATGTATTCTTATGAATTAGGGCTTTATATTCCTCTTGCATCGCCTCACGCCAGTGGGAACTGCTCAATGACTCAGCCATGGAGTTAGTCAACCACCACCACAAGAGCACGATCACAAACCCGAGTGCACGAGTAAGAGTCTGCGTCTGCTGTCGCTATAGGAGCACGATCGCACCGGCCAAAATCGCCAGTCGCCGTAGTCACAAGAGCCAGAGTGCACAGAACCCAAGTTCCCAGACTAGAATTGGCATCAACCACTACCATAGAAGCATGATTACGCAGGTGAATCCCCTCTCTAACTACTGTAACATATGTTTTTGGCTTAAAGATCCCTGATTTGCTCTTGGTTTGCATTGAGTGGACATTTGATGTAGGGACTTCCACAGACGATTATGGCAGCAGCACTTCGACAGACAGTAGTGGCAACGGTTCCTACAAAGATCTCAATTCAACACTTGCAAGGGAGTTCTAATAAGGGGAAACATCAACAATAGTATCAGAAAATGCAGGATAAGACACAGACGCAAGAAGTAATGACTCAGGTATGCAATTAACAATATTGGAAGCATTATATAATGGATGTATGGAATTAGGTGTTCGATTGTGGGGTGGGGAACAGGTAGGGTGGGTCGAGGGCTGTTGTGTAGGTGTTGAGGTTGTGGGAAGATGGGAGTGATGGTCAAGGGAGAGGCTAAAAGGCTGAGTTGAGGACTGCTGTGCTTGTTGCACAACTGAGGATATAGTGAGGGTGGTATTAGAAGGGAAAGTAAGAGAGGATTTTGGTTGGATTGGGCTATAGATGGTGATGACGGGGAGTGATAGAAGGTATTGAAGAAGTGGGGATATGGGAATTCGAATTCGTTGAAGATGATGTTTCTGGATGTGAATTCCTTTCTTGATGGAGATAAACATTTATACTCTTTCTGATTTCCTGTGTACCAAATGAATATGCATTGGTGAGACTTGTGGTTGAATTTGTGAGGGTTGTAGTGTTTGAGTAGGGGGTAGCAGGCACAACCAAATGGTTTAAGGAACGAGTTGTTAGGTTTGCAGCCAATGAGAAGCTCGAGAGGTGATTTGTAGGAGAGTGTTTGGCTAGGCAGTCGTGATGAGATAGATCGCAAAGAGGGTGGCATCTCCCTAGAAAGATAGAGGCAGAGAAGCTTGGGCCATTAGTGTGAGGGTGATTTCAGTGATGTGGCAGTGTTTTCTTTCAACAGTACTATTTTGTTGGTGGGATTATGGGCAGGTTAGTCTGTGATGGAGTATTGGAGTCGAGATAGGCTTTGAATGTGGCTGAGAGATATTCACAAGCATTGTCTATTTGGAGGGATTTGATCTTCAGACTTATCCTATTTTCAATGAGCGCTTTAAATTTCACAAAAGCATCAAAGGCTTGGTCTTTTGTCTCTAACAGATAGGTATAGGTACATCTGGTACTTGAATCAGCGAAACAAATATAGTATTTGTGGCCAAGTCTACTGTGAACAGGGGCTGGTCCCCAAATATCTGAGAATACTAATACAGCATGCATGACAAAGAGTAGGAATGCAATTTTCTTTATTTATTGATTCATGAAGAATATTACATTCTTTTGTGACAAGGCTTACTATTTTGTCACCTGGGTGACCAAGCTTTTGGTGCCACAGCTGCATAGCAAGGTCATTACTTTTACATGTAATGTTTGCATGTACATTTTGAGTGTTTTGTGTTCAGGGTAGGTTTCTATAGAGATACTGTTATTTAGACTTTTATCCTCATTTGTGATTGCTGCAGTGTTGGAAACACTTTGCACAACCATGCGTTTAGCATCAAATTCAGAAGTGACAACAATATGTTATGGGAGCTCAGAGGTCACAGGGGAAGGTATGGCTATATTGCTATTTTTTGTAGGTGAAGGCGGTTCTTGAGTAGTGGTGTTCAAACATGTTGGTATATAGAGAGGTGGAGGGTTGGTGTATGTTGTGTTGTGTCTTGCATTTACTGAAATTCCTTCAAACTTGTAGAGACCATCCTTAAGAAGTCCTTGCAATAGTCTTCCTGGTTATCTAACATTGCACATTGTATATATAAGGCCAAAATTCAAAGAAAACGCAATTGTTCAGGGTAAATTTAGCTACACTTATTAGATTCTTGGAAATGTTGGGAACATGGAGTAGGTTTTGTAGCTCAAAAGGTCTATTTGATGGAATGCATGCATTATAGAGCTTCCAATATGTGTAATTTTCATACCTTGGCCATTACCTCCATACACTTTTTGATCCATTATAGTTTGTCCTGCGTTGAGGTTGTTCTAATCGAAGGTGATGTGATGCGCCAGAGTCTGGGTACCATCCTATCTCTGGGATTGCAGAAGGCAAGGCAAGCGTGAAGGCTCTGAGCAACAGATGGATGCGAGCTGGATTGTTGTGAGCTTTGTGGTGCTTGTCTAGTGTTGTGAAATTCCATAGAGGGAAGAGGTGCTACATTTAGTGATTGCTGTTGTGGATTAGTGAAGTTCTGGTTGAAACGGTGGTAGTATTGAAGTGCAATGTGCCCTATCTTTCCACCCACTTTGGCATTGGGGCCTGTTTTCTTGCCACCACGAAGATCTACCACCTCTTCCTCTAAAACCTCTGGTACGTCCACCTCTAAAGCCTCCTCTGAAGGTTTATGAACTATTGCAATTTTCATAGTTTTCTCCTTGCCTTGTGTTGTTTGGTGCATCGTTCTTTTGAGTGAGGTTTGCTTGGATAGATCTAAGCTCTACTTTTCTGAACCTCTCAATTAATTTTTCTTGTGTTTGCAGCTATGATTCGAATTCACTTTCATATATTTGATCTATTCTTGCATTAGTTATGGTGATGAAGGCACTGCACTCCTCATCCAAACCTCCAAGCGCTGCCTCAATGTATTCCTCCTTTGATAGTGGTACTCCAGGAACGTTTAGAGAATATGCAACTTGGTTTATCTTTGCCATATACTCTGACACTGAGGAGCCGAGCTTCTTGAATGCCTTCAATTGTGCTTTTAGTTGCTTAATTTTTTACTTTACACATGCAGCAAAGTAATCTTCAAGAACATTCTAGATCTGGTAAGAAAACTCACACTCTACCACACGATTGACAAAGGTTGCTTCCATGGATGACGTGAGCCATGCTACTAAGCATTGATCCTGCACTTCCCAGGCAACATATGCTTGATTTTCTGTTTTGGTAAGTTCAGCTTCTGAGTTGAATCTTGAATGAGTTTTTCATGGATCTAAGTGATTTTGCAGTTTATTAACTTTGATGCATGCTAGGGCTTGCTTCCTCCAAGCTTTGAAATTGTGTTTTGAGTTTAATTGATGAGAACGTAGCAAAGGTGTTTTGGATGAAGAGAGTCGTTGGAGTTCGTGGAGTAGCACTTTCATGGCTTCAGATAGGGCTGAAATCAGGTTCTATGGATCAAATAGCTCTGACACCATATAAGGCATCAAAAACTGTTGGAGAGAGAGAGAGAGAGAGAGAGAAGAGAGATGAGAGAAAATGATGGAGAATTCTGTTAAGAGATTTCAGTTTTTCATTCACACACATTGAATTCTATTTGTACAAGATAATTTAGCTTTGCTGAGCTGGAGAGTTAGTTACAGAATATTTCTACACTCTTCTAATCTCTAACTATTCCTTGTTTCTATCTGTTTTATTGAATAATAACAAAATAAAAAAATCTATAAAAAAATTCTTATAAAAATATAATTTATTTTTAAAAATTATATATTTTTTAAATAAATATTTAATTATCTATAAAAAATTTATTTTCATCACTTTTTCACTCTCCCATGCACTTTTTTTCATAACTACCTGTTCATATCCTAACCCAATAATAAAACCAAGTCCAAAGTATATAACCCCAATGCACAAAAGAAAGGCCCACAAACCTTTCTTCATCTGGCCAACCTACACGAGAAATGGATCCATTGATCCGTCATAATCTTAACTACACCAATAGATCCGCCCAACAATTCAAATATGAGACTTTAATAACCCCTAGATAAAACATAAAAGGAAGAAATAACTACCCACCAGAGTAGGAAGGGAAGTTACAAGAGTGATGATAAATCCATAATTCTCACTATATAAATACTGCTCAAATCTCAGGTATCTCTGAATCCCAATCTACTAAAAATCTGCCTAAACCTTGCTAACTTAAGCATCAGAGTACCTTGTAGGTACCACTCCCATTCTCACTCGTAGACCTCAGATGACTTCGCCCCATTGAAGGAGACGTCAACACCACCACAAAAAGCGTATGAATCTCACGTTTAGACCCAAATTACCAATTTCAGGTAATCCTTAGAACATTGGCACCATGCCGGAGCCTAGAGTCAACACCCAATCATGGCAGACAACTACTTAGAAGACAGACGAATGACATCTGAATTAGAACCCCAAAAAGAAGAACAGATTAACGATGACCAAGTAATTGTTCTACCTCCTCCTCACCAAGAGGTATGGGGACTAATAAAGGAAGAGATTGAAACGACCCAAGAAAAATAGGATCAAAAGTCCATAGACCTAGAACTTCAGGAGACAGAAACACAACGAAATTAATGAGGTTGGTTCAAGGACATCAAGATCGGTTGGAACAACTCGAGATTGAGCTGGAACGACAACGTGAGTCTGAAAGATCCCTATGACATGAAGTACAACGACGAAGGGAATTGAAAGAAAAACTAGAAAGGTTGGAATCCAACCTCATGGGTAGGAGATCCTGAATTGATCGAGAAACTATGCCTTTAGGGAGTGAAGATCCATTCTCAAAAGAAATCATGCGAGCTAAAGTTTCTAGAAACTTTAAAAGTCCAGATATAGACATCTACAATGGAATGAGAGACCCACAACACCACCTAAGTGTAAGACCCTGGATTTCTAAAAAAAAATAAAAAATATAAATTTATTTATAATTTATTATATTTAATTAAGATTATATTTTTAAGAGATTTTATATATAAATTAAGTAATTTCTTATTTATGATTTAAAACTTTAATAATTGAATAATAACAAGGATTTTATATACCTTAAGTTGAATAATTAGATTTTTAACTTTATTTTATGATTATAAAGAAAATTGATTTTTATTATTTTTAATAATTGAATTAGAGTATTTATTTGAAAATAAATAAAGTTGATAATTAAATAGTACTTTTATAGGTATTATTATTGAATTAAGATTGGTTTTTAATTATTCTATTACCCTTAATTCTATTAAAATTACCTAAACTACCAAAAAATTTCCAAATTGAAAATCCTAACCCTAATCCTTTTACCCCACCACCTCACCCAGTGCCATCCCACCCCCATTTCTCCCTCTCAGCTACAACACACACACACAAAACCAAGGATGCGAGAACCGGATCAATCAATAAACCAATGAGGTGACTGGTTTACTGGTTCAATGGTTCGACCGGAGTTCAACCGGTTTAATTAAATATTAAATAAAATTATTAAAAATTTAATATATAATTTTAAATATTTAAATTTCAATAAAATTTAACCTAATAAAATTTAAAATTTTAATTTATAACCTAATAATAAAAAATAACAAACAAATCAATAATAACCACTAACCATTGAGTCTGCAAACATAATCATAATTTAAATTTGGAACAAACATAATCATAATTTGGAACAAACAAACAGAATTACAAAAATATATGAAATCAAACAAACAGACTATGAAATCAAATTGCAGTAACAAATTAAAAACAGAAAAAAACATAATTTAAAACTTACAAAAACAGAATAAAAAAACCTGATTAATTCATTTAATTAACAAAATAAAAAAAAGCTAAAAAGCAGAAGACAGTAGCACTCAACATAAATTAAATGCAGAAGACAGCAATGAAAAAACAACAATTAACCCAGACAAACAAGCAACAATTAACATAATCAAATCCAAAAACCAGCAATTAACTCCCAAAAATGAAAACTGAAGCAGGATAGGGATCTGCTTACAAACACAGAAATTCATAAACTCAAGCTAAGCAGAAATCAGCAAACTCAAAATCAGAAATCAGAAACCAAATAAAAGTACAATAAAACAAGCAAAAGTAAATTGACGATCGACGGCGAATGAGGAATCTAAGTGACGGCGATGGAAGAGGGAAAGTGAGCTCGGGCACAGAGGGGATTGAAGACAGGCTTGACGCGCGAGAGAGAGGGATTGACGATGAGGACGGACCGATGGAGATACGATTTCAAGGTGGCCAACGACGACATAGACAGAGGCAGTGACATCAACAGCGAGCATACCAAGCGACGCGAGGTGAAGTGATCCAGGAGAAGAGAATCACGACGGCGGGGCTCGATGCTGGTTGAGGAGAAGAGTTCGTCAGTGACGGCGGCACTGGTCGCTGGCTGCTGCTACTGGAGATCTGGGAGAAAGAGAGCAGCGCCGGCTAGGGTTTTGTGTGGAGATCAGAGACAGAGAGAGAAAGAGAGGGGTTGGGTGGTGACTGGGTTAGTGGGTTGTGGGTGTGTGCGAGAGAGAAGGGAGGGGGTTTTATACTTTTATATATATTTTATTATTATTTTTTTGAATTAAAAACTGGTAAAAAACCGTCCGGTTCAAGTAGTTCATCGGTTAACCACCAGTTTGACCGGTTTTTCACCGGTTTTTTGTCAGACGATTTATCACTTCAACCGAACTGACTATAGGACCGGTTCCCGATTAATCTGGTTGAACCGGCCGGTCTAGTTTGATTTTCAGAACACTGCACAAAATAAAAGAAAAAGGGAGAAAACAAATGGAATAGGGAAAAAGACATGAGAGACAGCAGAAGAGAGATGGAGATCAAGGGAGTGAGGAAACATAGGAGAACCAGAGAAGACACAGCGCCGACGAGGAACCCGCGCCGCCACCGCACCGCGTCACGCCCTGGAGCCCACCGTCAAACCCGTCATCGCTGCTGAGCCACCGTTGGAAACAGGACTGTGAAGAGAGCCGTCAAGGCGCAGGTGAGAGATGCGGTGAGAGAGATAGCTCGCGTTTCCTGCGCCGTCATCAAGGTCTTCAATGTCGTCGTCAATGGAGGTCTGTTGCTGAGGAGAAAAACGCGACGAAGAAGGGAGACTGAAGCTGATGCACGCGGAGGAGGGAAAACAGCATCGCGGATTGGAGCTGGATCTTTCTGCCACCGTTTCGTCACTACCGCGACTGGGTTGCCGCCGCCATCGCTGTTGGGTCTGACCAGAGAGAGAGGTGACGGTGGTGGATGTTGGTGCTGTTGCATGTTAGAAGGAAGGGCCGGTACATTGTCTCAAAGCCACTGCGTCACCACCAAAGTTTCCTGCTGCCGTTCCACCTGCCGAATGTCATCACCGGAGTTGCAGCCGTTTTGTTCTTTGAGTTCTTCTCCGAATACAGTAGGTTGTCTTACTCTGAAACCTTTATAGTCATCGTTTTGTTATATATTACTGAGGTTTTCGTGACATTAAATGTCTCAGGGTTGAGTTACTATTGTTGTATGGTGCTTCTATGGCTACCACCGTTACGGAAAACTGTCGATTTGATGTCGTTGATTTCGGGCTAAGAGAAAAGGGTTTTTAGACCCGTTTGGCTTTGTGGTTTTCGACTGTTTGAGGTAGGGATTTTTATTAAAATCTATTTTATATTACCGAATTGTTATAAATAGATATGGACATGAAAAATGTATTTCTATGATTATATTTGTCTTATGGATGTGATTGTTCGCTTAATTGAATTACTGACTGCTTGAGTGGTGTGCGGTTGTGGATGAGAAATTGATACTGAAACTAGATCGGCATTGAAAATGATTTTATTTTGGAAGTGATTTGATTTTGAATTGGCTTGATTTTATAAATAATTTAATATTGGAGCTGGCTGATTTTGAAAAACACCTATTATTAGAATAGGTTGAATTTTGGTAAATGATTGAGATTTGAAAATAAATTTGATTTATTGGAAATAAACTGAATTAGAGAAATAAATTGATTTTGAAATAGTTTGACATCGAACCTGATCTGATATTAAAACTGGTTTAAAAATTAGAAAGGATTTGATATTTGATAATTGTTTGATATTGAAGTTGTTTGAGAACAGGTTGAAAAATGTGGTTTTGATGGGACCCGTAAGGATGGCATAGTCCGAATTTTACAGAAGATGTTACCTAAATTTTTATAAAAATTGGAGATTTCTTTTAAAGTGGCTATTTAAAAAGATTAAGATTTAAGGATTATATGACTTGTTTCGGAGTTATTAGGAAAAAGATTATGTTTTGAGTTTGAATTCTTAATGAACGGAATGGGAGGAATGATGAGGATTGAATTTAAAAGAAGAATTATGAGATTTGATTTTAAAAGTATGATTTTTTTAATGAATTGAATGATATTGAGAAATGGATTTGAAAATGAAATTGAATTTGATTAAGAGTTGAGACCCCAGGTAAGAGGCAGTGGCGTTGTCCACTTGCTCCGGGAAAGAGATGAGAAATAAGAATGCAGAAAACTGTGTTTGATTATAAAATTGAATGAATATGGTAAATGAGACATGGTTGAGGATGATTGATGACAAGTATATCTTTATTTTCTCTCTGGTTGTAAGAGTGATAGGGCACCTATTTTCTCTAATAGTGACAGGATACATAATCCCTCTAATGGTGACAGGGCACATATTCCCTCTAATGGTGACAGGGCACGTATTCCCTCTAATGATATTAATGCACAACAGAGAGACAGTGTCCAGGTTAGTTACCGGACATGTCAGGTTTGGCTATATAACCGACAAATGAGCTCATCAGCCATAGAGTAGACATGCATCATATGTATTTGCATGCTTTGTTTGGGTTTGAATTTGTTTTGGTTTGCCTAACTGTTTAACTGTCTTTAACTGCTATCCGAGCTACTTGCTGTAACTGCTATCTATACCTGTGTTTTCTTTGTCTATTTTGTCTGTGTTTATTCTGGTGTGGCGCTTTTGAGATTGAGTTTTGGTGCTGAATTGATGATAGTGTTGGTTGATTGCATGATTGGTTTCTGATTGAGGTTTAGTAAAGTATGAAATATCAAGCTGGTTCAGCATAGGTTTAATGAACCTATGTTTGGAACAGGTTGGTCATTCATACAGTTAGAAAACTTTTAAGATTCTTTTATAAGAAAAGTGAGTTTTGGATCTAGATACTTAACTGATTTCTTTTAAAAAGGCTTTGAATTTTTGAGTAGTTAAACCGTCGATTTTTAAAAGATTCACAAGACATCGATAATCACTGAGTTTGAAAAAATAGATTTCCCTTTAAATATCTTCTTATGACATTCTAAAACTCCGTGGTGAGACCGTGTGGTTAGGTTCTCATCCCCTATAGCTTTATCTTTTCAGGAGACGAATGACAAGGCTCACGAAGAGTTTTATTGCGTTTTGCTTATTTGATGTTGTTGTTTTAGTTGTTATTTATTTATCCCTCACCATCAATATTTTATTTTGTAAGAGGGATATGAATTGTATGTTTTGTATGTATACTAAATTCATAAGCTACTTATGTAAACAGTGTTGTATATATGTACGTGTTTGTTGGTTTGCAAGATAAAATATTTTTTTAATTTTTTTCAAAGAAAACAGCGATACAGTTTCGAGTCAAAGGCTCTTATTTATTATTAAGTATATGAAGTCGTCGTAATACTTCTTGCTATCAGAGTGGCACAGCCAAAAGCGTGACATTCTGATAGTGAGGATGTTACACTAAGCAATTTCAAAAGTTGCATGTATTTGGTCGATGCCTCTGATGAAACTCAGTGCAAAGCCTTCCAACCACTAGGGGTGTGCATGGCCCAGCCCGGCCCAAAGACCCGGCCTGACCCCAAACACTTTATGGGCTAATTTGGTGTGATTTCACCGGGTCTAGGGCCAGATAAGCGTCTCAAAAATAGACCTGGTCATTATTTTGGGTCGGGTCCGGACCATAGTTCAGGTCACCCAAACTCGGCCCAGTGGCCCAGTCATCATACACAATTAATATTTTGTGTTATTAGTGATGGATGATGATTATTCTTATGTGGAATTTAAGTATTGTAAACCTTAATATTTTGTGTTATTAGTCATTATAAGACTATAAGTTAATGTTTTATGTTTAAAATGCATAAGACTTTAGAGTAATGCATAATATTGTGTTATTTGTATTGATTTAAATATTTAGTGTTATTAGACAATATTAGTATTGATTATGGTTATGCTTTAATTTTAGAGAAAAGTTGGTTCTTGTTATATTTTTATAAGTGAATATTTTCCATGTCAAATAATGGTTAAAGTCTTGGAAATTTGGATATTTTCACATGCTAGCTTACAAGAAGGTATCAAGGTAATGTAATGTAATGTTAATGGCCCAATTTTCACCCGGTATAATCGTGGCCCGAAAGTGTATAGGTTTCATCGGGTCTAGGGCCAGGTTCAGGTCTAACAAATAGGCCCGATATATATTTCGGGTCGGGTCTAGGTCACATCAAACCTGGTTTCACCCGGCCCATGCATACCCCTACCAACCACATTGACCAAGGCAACAATGAAGTGATTCGATAGTTTTCCACCAAGGTCGGTCACTTGCTTCGATGACTTGGCCAAGAGTTTCCTCACTTAATTCTCCATTCAAATTGATAAAGCTAAACATACTCCAAGCCTCATATGTGTCAAACAAGAGGTTAGAGAATCCCTCAGGTCCTACATAGAAAGGTTCAACAAATCATGTTTGGAGATTCAAAACTTGTCCACTAAAATAGCTATCGTGGGGATCGTTAATGGCCGTAGAGAAGGTCCCTTCTCAAATTCCATATCAAAAAGGCACATGAATTCTTTGTACGAGGTTCGAGAATGAGCTAAGGAATACATTAACCTGTAAGAAACCACTCAATTGAGGAGGCCTGCTTCAGGACTAAACAACCAATACCAACCTCGAGATAAAGAAAAGGAGCCAAAAAAGAAATAAGAATACAACTTAAAGACCTCGGAGATATCACTCTTACACTCCATTGCGAGTCTCCTTGGTTCACGTCTATAGAGAAATATGCCATACTGAAAAGATATCACCTCCCAATTTCATTTGAAGCAAGAAAGCAAAAAATCGGTCTGAAAACTGTGAATACCATAATATTTAAGGCCATTCAACCAATGACTCCTACGACTTAAAGAACATGATAGAAAAACTAGCCAGAGAAGGGCAACTGGATAAATATCTCGCTGGGAAGATGGATGAAACCAATAAAAGAAAAAAATACAATGAAGACAGGGAAAGGTGAGAAAGACCAGCAAGAACACCTGAAAGGCACATTTACATGATTGTTGGTGGATTTGCAGGAGGAGGAACAATTAAGTCCTCCTATAAAAGGCACTTGAAGGAAGTCTACCAAGTTGAGGAGAATGAGAAAATACCTAACCCTCCTACGGCAACTTCCTTCAAAGAAGACACTAGGGGAATTATGCCCAGACATGATGATCCAATGGTTATAACCGTGATCCTAACTAATGCTAATCTCCATAGGACCTTGGTGGATCAAAGAAGTTTAGTTGATATCTATTTAAACAAATCTTTGATAAATTAGGGCTGGAGGAAAAAGATTTGAAAGCATTCCCAGACTCTCTTTTTGGGTTAACTGATTCACCTATCCAACTTCTGGGGTACATCACATTGTACATTAATTTTGGTAAAGGTTTAAAATCACATACCATAAATGTTGATTTCATTGTAGTAGACATGTCATCATCATATAATGCCTTGTTAGATCATACAATCTTGAAATTGACTTGTTATTGTAGTTTCAACTCCTCATCTTTGCATGAAATTTCTGACTCCGAAGGGGATAGCTACTATAATAGGAGATTAGAAACTGGCCAGAAGATGCTATAATGAAATCCTAAATCTATGGGGTTGCCCAAAGGGAAAGGAAATAAACTTAATAGAGCTCGGCGGTATCCGCGTTCGAGAAGATTTGAGACCCCAACCTAAAGGGAGGACATAACAAGTGAAAATAGGCGACAAAGTTGGAAAAACTACTAATGTGGGGACCAATTTAAATCAAAACATGAAAGGTGATCTCATCAAGCACTTACAAGGTAATTCTGACCACTTCGCATGGAAAGTCTCTGACATGCCCGGCATCCATCCCGGCCTCATGTCCCACAAAATTGCCATATACCCAAGCTTACCACCTATGCAACAACGACGACGAAAGGTCACTCCCGAGTGAGCACAAGTCATGGAGGATCAAGTTCTAGCACTCCTGAAAGCTAGATTCATAAGGGAACTAAAATACTCCTTATAGCTAGCCAATGTAGTGTTCGTTAAGAAGCAAAATGAGAAATGAAGGATGTGCATAGATTGTACCTACCTCAATAAAGCTTGTCCTAAAGATCCTTACCCTCTGCCCAACATTAATATTTTAGTCGATTTAGCCTCAGGGTAGAAGTTTCTTTCCTTCATGGATACCTACTAAGGATATAATCAAATCCTGATATACGAGCCTGACCAAGAGAAGACATCCTTTATTACGCCTAGGGCCAACTATTGTTATGTAGTTATGCCCTTTGGGTTGAAAAATATTGGAGCAACATACCTGTGACTGATGAATAAGGTATTCCAACCTCACTTGGGAAAGCTAATGGAACTCTACGTAGATGATATATTTGTCAAAACCAAGGAAAAACTAGCTTATTATCCTACTTATCAGAAGTATTCCACACTATAAGATATCACATGATTAGATTAAATCCCACTAAGTACACCTTCGCAGTAGAAGCAGAAAAATTCCTTGGGTTCATGCTTACCCAAAGGGGCATTGAAGCTAACCTAAACAAATAGACAATCTTGGAGATGAAAAGTCCAAACTGCTTGAAAAAAGTCTAGCAGTTGAATGGCAAATTGGCGCTCTGTCCAAGTTCTTGGCTAGCTCCGACCTAAGATCACTGCCACTATTTGCGATCAACAAAAAGGGGCACAATTTTCAAAGGACTCAAGAATGTGAACAAGCTTTTCAAAAATTTGAAAAATTCTTGAGCTAGCCACTGAGGAGGGAGAATAACTTGTGCTATATCTAGCCGTTGCTATCTGGGCTCAAAAAAAGACTACAAGAAGTAAAAGGAGCATGGGCTAAAGAACAACTATAAGTACTATAGGCATATTGGACCACTCCAGAGTCCAAAACTGGAGAATCTCCCTTCTGACTTGCCTATAGAATGGAGGCTATGATCCCCATTAAAGCCAAAGAAAAAATTCCAAGGATGAGATTTTACAATGAAATCGGTAATGTTCAAGCCCCAAATGAAGAACTCGACCTCCTTCCAAAAGTCTGAGAACAAGCTCGGATAAGAGAGGAAGCGTTAAAGCAAAGAATGGCTACAAGGTATACAAGAAATTTATAAGGAGGAACTTTGCCATGAACAACCTCATCTTGATAAAAAAAATGACATTGGAGCACAGAAGTCGGACGAGGGAAAGCTGACAACAAATTGAAAGGACCTTACAAGATTGCTGAAGTCTTAGAAAATGGTTACAATAAAGTGTCCGACCTAAAGGGTGACGCGATATTATAGCTAAGAAAGCGCACCTTGCTCCCTGATGTACTCTTTTTCCTGACTTCATGGTTTTGTCCCAAAAGATTTTTCTGTAGAGGGTTTTAACGAGACATCATAGCAAGGACTAAAAGTTAGAGTTATAAAAACTCTTGGTAGCAACTAGCAAATACATTTGTAATATATTTTATTAATAATATGTTCTTTACCAAATTATTCACACCAATTCATGCTCCAAAAAACACGAAAATCATGATCGGCCTCAAAGTGGTCGGCTAGATAAAACGACGAGGTCCGAGTTAGTGTGTGATTCATGCAAGCGAATTACCTTTAAAATAGCTTGGATGTAAATGAGTTGTGCAGATAATGCCAAAGTAAATCACAAAAATGTCTTAGCATGATAAAGCGTTATTATGAAAATGATGCAAATCATAAAAATAGTAAGGAGACAAAGAAATTAGCAAAAATCAAACATTCAAAAAGCCCAAAATAGGCCAACAAGTGTTCAATACTACAAAAAATTATATTGTAAAATAAATTAAAATAAAAGAAAAGCTAACCCTTAGGGAAAGCTTTGATACCAACAGCTCGAGAGACCTCCTCGGAAGAAGCAAGCTGAGAAACCTCAAAGACAGGGGCAGCTTGTACGACCTATTCAACAGGAGCAGCCTGTACAACCTCTCCGACAGAGGCAGTCAATTGGATAACTTCAATAGGGACAACAGAAGCTTTGAGGATCTCGGAAGGAATGGCATCCTTGTCATCCTCAGGAATGAGAAATATCTCGCCATCCACCACAAATTTATCAGGATCGATGGGAGAAATATCCACCTTAAGAGCAAGAACCTTGAACTGGGCTTTCAATTTTGCCACAGTATCATCCAAGTCCTTCACAACAGCACGCTCCAATTTCTCGTGCTCCTGTTTGAACTCCTCAAAGTTGGCCCTCCAAGTCGAGCCTCTCCCCAAAGACCCAAACATAGCTCTCTCCCACTTTATTTCTTATGGCCTTCTCTTTGTCTGCCCTCTCATTGGGCTGTTTCACCATATTCCGAAGAAAAGCAGCATCCAACTTCAAAGTAGTCCTCTCAGCCTCCAACTTGGATTTGGCCCTCTTAAGCTCATCCACCTCCATGCTAAGGTCGGATACTTCCTTTTGAGTGGCATTAAGTGGAATTTGGCGAAGCTTTTTGAGAAGGGTCGTGCACACCCCAGCAGTTCGGATACCTCCCTTTGTCAGATCCTCTAAATTCTTCTCTATGGTAGTATCATCCATATCAATGGAGCTACTAGGCATAATATACTTTTTAGCAAAAGCAATAGCGTCAAAGCCCTACTCGTAGACGCTACCATATTTGATGGAAGGAGTTTTCCATTTCTGAGAAGATCTATAGGCCGACAACTTAAGAGGCACTACGGGAACTACTGGGGCAGAAAGAGGGCATTGTTTGAGAGGAGAAGGCTACGTAGACTTTTTTATTGATAATAGGTCGAACCAGTTTTTAGAGAAGGGGTTGAGCTACCGCCTAACTTCTTAGCCTTCTTAACTTGGCTTATCGAGCATCCTCGTTCTTCTTTGCTTGTTTAAGTTGTTATAGGCAGTTGAGCCACTAGTAATTTTGACTATAATAAAAAGAAATATGGACCTAGTAATTACAAGACATGCATATGGAAAGTTATCTACAAAATAAAAGCTATTTGCCTAACTCAGTTAGTAGATAGCTCGACTTTGCTACCAAAAATTTCTTTGTGTCTAGATAGGGAGATCAACCCCAACATTCATGGAATAAGGTTACTATATCTTGCTCCTCCTCGTCAAGTTCCACAAAACTATACTTCACGACTACAAACACCTCATCCCAATACAAACAAAACATATAATCATTTTGCTCATTCTGATAAAAAGGTCGGACACCCTTGATAGATCGAACCTTAAAATAGTAGTTCTTAAAGTCATGGAAGAATTCCTCAAAAATGGAAAAAATTCTCCGATCTTGAGTAAATCAGAAAGAAGTCCATTGTTCTTTCTTAGAGCTAAAGGGTTTGTTTAATTGAAAAGAATAAAAGAAAACCTCTAGGGACAAAGGCAGGTCAAGTTCTTGACAAATCAATTAGTAAACTTTTAAGAAACCCCACGAGTTTGGGTAAAGTTGGGTAGGAGCGACTCTAAAAGCAAAAAGGACACCCTACTCAAAGTTGGTGAAAGGACTCTTCACACCTAGCCTAATAAAGAGACACTCATACATGAAGAGAAACTGCTCTTCCAACCTGTTATATCGGGCATAGAAAATCCTCTTCTTGGGATCAGGGGCCTTTAACACATACTTCTCAACTTCTTCGTGTTCCTTACAAATCCTATGTTTAAGTAAAAAATTTTCTAACATCTCACTATCTACTACAGACACAGCAACTAGGACTATGCTATCTACCCAGTCTAGGTCAGAAGGAATATTAGAAGGCATAACTTGTACTACTGAATGAGACATACAGAAAATATACCTACAAAAAGAAATGCAACTAAGTTACTACAAAATCGGACAAGCAATAAGTTGGACAACATAGGAAAAATATCCAAGCAACCCTGACCGTTCTCGACAATAACAGATGCCAAATGTATGGCCTTAGTTCGTAGAGTTTCAAATGGCACCATCATCAAAAGCAGCAACGGTGCCATTTAGGGGAAAGATAAAATCCCAAAAATCACATATTACAAAGATCAACCAAAAACATCAAGCATGCTATCACAAGAAAACAAAGATTCAAAGAAAAATGTATCCAACAAAAGGCTCAACGAAAATAATATCTTTTATCATCACAAGTAGACGCATCAAGATTTTAAAAGATATTTTTTTAGAAGTTTCAAAAATCACATTTTGCAGAAATGACAAATCGTAACTATTAAATATCTCAAAAACTCAGACACATCATGCAAAAAGAAATTTATAACCACATACTCGAACAAGCAAAACCATAAAAAAATAATGAAGAAAAAGGAAGTGCCAACTTGGATAAGAGAGAAGGGATAACAAAGAAGCACACACACACACCACATGACTCAGAGAGATGACAGACCCACAAAATTGCAAGAAACAACTCGTCAGAGGGAAAGATACCAACAGAAAAGAAATTGAAAAGAAAAATGGTGCCTCAAGAACGTGATAGAGAAAATGAAGGGGTTTTGTGAAAAGGAAATGAAAAGCGAAAAAGAAGAAGGAGGAGAAGAGATGAGGTTATATAGCTTCGAATAGGGACAAATTATCCAATTCACCCTGTTTTAAAAAAGCTTTTAATACTCTGCACAATTACCAAGGTAACTGAAAAGACGCGCAAATGGTTACAAACATATGAAATGTCACATCAATTCAAAATCATGTTGAGATAGCCGACCTCTTCATATGAGATTGCGTCGAGAAAGTCGACCTAACCAACTTGTGCAAATAACAATAGTGACTCAAGAAGCAACTCGGCTGAATGGCCGACACTGACTTGAACAAACTCAACATCGAGCAGTGGCACTATTCATACCCTGACCCAATAATAAAACCAGGCCCAAAGTAGACAAGCCCAACAGACAAAAGAAAGGTCCAGAAAACCATTCTTCATCTGTCTGACCTACACGGGAGCGGATCCACTGGGCCTTATGTCTGACCCACGAGTAGAATCTTAACTGCTCCAACAAATCCGCCAACAATTCAAATATGAGACCTTAACAACCCCTAGATAAAAAGAAAAAATAACTTCCTACCAGAGTAGGAAGGGGAGTTACAAGAGTGAAGATAAAGCCATCATTCCCACTATATAAATACCACCTCAGAACTCATGTATCTCTGAATCCCAATTTACTAAAAATCTGCCTAAAATCCTTACTAACTTTAAGCATCATAGTATCTTGCAAGTACCATCCCATTCTCACTCGAAGACCTCGAATAGCTTTGCTCCATTAGAGGAGACGTCGACACCACCACCAAAAAGCGTTTGCATCTCACGTTCAGACCCAAATCACCAGTTTCAAGTAACCCTCGAAACACCACTGTTTATTTCCTTTTTCTTTTTCTTTTGTAGGAATGATAAGTGAATGATCACTTTATTTCACATATATACAAAAAAAAGTAGAAAATCCATAAAAAAAAAATTAACTATCCTATTGTTTGCTTGATGTTTTGCCCAGGTTGGCTGTAGGTGGGACTATGGGTGTGTTTGGTTTAGCAATAGAACGAACGATATAAAATACGTTCAATCTTCTTGAACATTAGAAGCAACAAATTGTAGCTTTTGCGTTCAATTGTTAATTTGGAGAAGTAATTGAAGAAATTTATTTTTTTCTGCCAATTTTATCATTCAATCTCATTTGTTAGAGGAGATACCAAGAACAATCATCAATCATCAAAATTTTTGTATTTTTTTTCATGGTTATGCTTTACAAATAATTTTTTTATGCTATCATTTTTAGTACTTTTTTTAAGTTTCAACTTTTTTATTAATTTATTTTAATATTTATTATTCATATAATTTTTTTAATTATTTTTGTTGATACATATTTTGTATGAAATTTTGTTATTTTTATAATATAAATTATTAATTTTATTAGAAAGACCAAATTAAATACTAAAATAAATACTAAAAAATTATGATCAAGAGAGTACTAAATTTCAATCCATAAATTTAAGTTCTTTCAAAAAAATAGCCAAAAGGGTTAAAAAAATATTATTTTAGATGATATAAATTCATGTTTTTTTAATAATTTTTATCTAAACGTGATTTTGAACAGAGAAATGTTAGGAGGTCATCAAACTTTATTATTATTTTTTGCCATCACTTAATTATTAACTCAATTCTTTTAGTCTAGTTCTTTTAGTTTAGTAATCTAACAATATACTTTATCACATACTTTTAAACATTGATGACTAATTGATGGCCAAAAATAATAAATTCTGATGGCCTCATTCCTTTTTTAAATAATGAAATACAAATAACATTTATTTTACTATAATTCATTTTGATACAAAATTACCAAACATAAATTATATAACACCAACTCACTTTTTATCAAAATCAAATTTGTAAAATCAATTTGATGCAGATTCTTATTTATAAACTTTAATCTGTCAAATTGATGATTGAGCAGTATTGAGCAAGTTTACTGCTTCAAATAAAATGTAACAAAAGTAAATAAAAGTAAATAATATTATTGTTGAATAACTTGAGCACAAACCTTGAGAAAGTCGTTGTGAAATCGATTAGGGAATGAAATGTTTTTGTGAATCCCTAAAGAGAGAAGGCCCTTGACTCCATCAACAGTGGATGGCATTAACATCTCTGAACACGAAGAAAATCCAACACCGTTCACTATCTCCATAATGATGGACTCTTTGATGGCCACAACGGCGCCAGAGATGACCATGCCATGCACCATATCAGGATACATTTCCGCCATCTTAAAGGCCACCATCCCACCATAGCTGAACCCAACCAGCACGCACTTCTCCACCCTGAGCTTCCCCAATCCCACGGCTAAACACTCCGCTTGAAACTCTAGCGATCGGTTAGGACTGTCGGTGAAGGAGCCGCCAAAAAAGAGAAAGTCTGGTACGTAAACAGCATAGTGTTTGGATAAGGATGCAACTTGGAATTGCCAGGTCATGATTCCATCTCCGCAGAAGCCGTGGAGGAGAACTACTACTGGCTTCTTGGACTTGGAAACGAGGTTAGGACTAGAGATGGCATATGAAGGAACCCAGAATCTCATGTGTGTTTCCGGGTGTATCTCTACTGTGTAGGGTTTCACCCCGGCCGTGATTTTCATGAGCCATTGCAGAAAAGAACAGTGAGCGGCTACCAGGTTCACCATTTGATCTTCTAACTAGTACATAGAAAATACTAAAAATAGCACAATAGATTTATTAGCAGAATTTTAAACTATTTCTTATCAACAACAGCTTTTTACAATAGAAAAAGTACAATAGAAAATAAGAAATCAAATAATACTAAGAAAATGGTTTTTGTAGTGCTTAAAAATTTGATGTCTAATTACCAAAAAAATAAAAAATTAATATTTTTCAATTTTTATATATATTTAAAAAGAATAAAAAATATTTCAAAATGAATTCTTTTGATTTCTCTTTTCATTTGCCAATGAGTTACAAATACTCCAGTAAGGCCTATCTCAACATTTAATAGTAATGCTAAAAAATAACACCGTTATAAGGTTCATTTTTCTCATATTCCATTTTTATTACATCAATTAATGGCAATAATAAAATGTGAATTTAAAAATTTTGTACGTGTTATTTGAATTATTTACAATTAAATCAATTTAATAACTTAGTTTATTTTAATTTTTAGATTTAAGTATGTAGCTTTAAGAATTTGGATGTGTAATTTTTAAAATTTAAATATTCAGTTTTGTAATTTTTAATGTGTAATTTTTATATTTTTAATTTTTATATTTTATCTCCATTGTGTAGGTTTCACCCCAGGCGAGATCTTCATGAGCCATTGCAAAATTGAACAAGTGAGCGGCCACCATTTGAATAAATAGTAGTTCTCAATCTTGGCAGCAATATGGTTAATTAGTAGTTTTTTTAAGGGTTAAGTGTAGTTTTTGGTTTTTAAGGTATTTTTTTTGTTTTTATTCTTTTTCTGCGTATAAAATCGTCCCTAAAATTTAAAATTAAGTTTTAAAATTATCCTTTTTACTTAAATCTTAAAATTTTGGATTAAATTATATATAACAAAAAAATTTATAAAATAAAAAAAAAAGAAAAAAAAAGAAAAAGAGAGTATTTTTGTTCTTGCAAAGGGAGAAGGAAAAAAAAAGAAAAAAAAAGAAGAAGTTATCTACGATTTACCTATGCCTTTACTTCCGCCACTATTTCTGTACGATTTTGGTCCCTAAAGTAAGAACGATTTTAAGATTAAGTTAAAGTTTAGGGACGATTTTGTATGTAAAAAAAGATTGAGAACAAAAAAATTTTCAACCTATACCTTAACAACTAAAATCATACTTAACTCTTTTTTTTAACTTTGTAACCAAACCATCTCCCTTTTTTTACTGATTTCTCAAATTAAGTGGAATAAATGCTGTTGGAAAATTGAGATTCAAAGAAGAACTTTTCTAACACGGAAAAGTGCTAAAATTTTTTTTTTTATAGTTTGTGCAATTAAAATAGACTACTTTAAAAATATTCCAAACAACAAATATAATGATAAAAATTAAATAATCAAATATTAAAATTTCTATCATAAAAAAATTCCTAAAAAAAGAGAAAAAGAAACCCACAAGACTTAATTCAATAAAATCTTTTAC
>NC_029789.2:10680813-10681769 GCF_000816755.2 Arachis ipaensis | reverse complement strand
AGTTTATAGTTTATTTTTATTTTATTTAGAGAATATTACGATAAAAAATAATGTATAAAACATTTTTTAAGGAAAAGAAAATGTAAAAAAATATTTTATATGGTGGAACACGGACTACACAAACACTGAATGCCACTTGCTAAATAATTGAAGTGAATTAATTTCTCTTGTACTTGGTCCGTGAGTTCTGAGTGTCTGACAGATAACCGATCAGCCGTGAACGAAGTGCCTCAACCGTTGCTATGTAAATATGCCCCACAACAAATTGACTGGAAAGGAGATAAGACTATATAGCTGTATTTGACTATGAGAATAAGATAAAATATTAAAAAACAAATACAAAAAATAAAGATATAAAAATTATATTTTTATATTTTTGTCTAAATATTTGTATATGTAAACAAACACAATTTAAAAATTAAGAGGTAATAGATTGTGCAATATACCCTAAGAAAATGGGATTAAAGAAAAGAGAAAGAGAGAGGGGGTGGCTGATGGATTTGAATTTCGACAAAATCATGAATTGATCATACTTAAAATCTCAATTGGGATCCGATTAGATATAGACATTTTCTTAAATCCAAATTCTACCATTTTTTTATATATAGTGTTCTGATGACGGTAATTTTTTTTATGTGTAGTTCGTGGATGATGTGATTCGCCAAAACTCTTTATGGTGAGTTCTAAACTTAGTCACATTCTTATGTTAATACTCATTTATAAAATATTTGACTGATAAGAATTATTCAATAAAAAATGTGTTTATATTTTATAACACATGTATATAATTTTTGATTGTGTGAACTAAAAAATCCAGAAATATATATTCATTTACAGAATTGATTATATGATTCGAAAATATATATGTATATGTGCGTGTTAAAAAATTTTCCTACTCACAATAATTTATCGAGGAATTTCCGATTTAAAACAAATCTTTAATGAATATTTGCTTC
>NC_029789.2:10656261-10680806 GCF_000816755.2 Arachis ipaensis | reverse complement strand
ATATAAATTGATAATAAATATTCATAAAATATATACCAATATAAAGTATAAAAGTTGCTATATTGTGTTATAAAATTATGGCACCGGTGAGCTTGCGATGATTATTTAATTAATGATTGATATTTAGTATAAGATAATAGGGATATTATTCAGAATGAATAACGTATTTAGTGAGTATTAAGTGTTTTTTATTTATAGGGTGAATTTGCTTATAAGTAATTACTGATATTTGCTTGTTTTCCTGACTTTGTGGTAGCCGCCGTTGATATTTTTTGGATTGATCCATTAAGTGAGGGAATCACGTCCCTTTAGTACAGAATGTGCTTATTTTATGTCTTCTAGATTACGAGTTATAAGAGTGACTGATCCGGATTTTAGATAGGATCACAGCCCCCAAACTTGACCTGTAGTATTCCTCGTGATGTGGAGCATAAACTTCGGCCCAAACAAACACGACGGCTACCAAGATAGCTAGGAATTAAGTAACAAATCACTCAACAACAGAAGAAAGATTCTAAAAACCAACGACAACGAGAGCTGCAGAAAAGTCCGAAATATTGGGTACTTGGCACAACGGCTTTCCTATCTATTTAAACAACATCGGATTGACAGAAGGAACACACAAGCACTATACAGTATCACTACTTTTTCCTTCTTTTACTTTATCTGTGATTCATTTGAAATACTTTTTCTGACTTAAGCGTCAGAGATTCTTTTGCAGGTGCTCCATCCATGGTGTTTAAAGGCCAGCCGACCTATACCTCGCCTCGACAAATAGCAGCACCACATATCTAAAGTTGCTCAAAGCTCGGATCGCATATAGATCAGCATGTGTAACCCGGGCGGAACATTTGGCGCCCACCATGGGCCCGAAAATAAAAACCCCACTAAGCTTAAGCCTCTTTTTTTAGCTTTGTGCTCTCTTTTTTTTTTCAAGATTTCACAAATCTCGAAGGATGGCCGACAACGGAGTCCAGCAACCTACGCAAGCTGAGCTCTTAGCCCAGATTGCCGAGCTTCAGGCGGAAGTCCGAAGGATAGCCGAGTTGTCGTCCAACAACCGAGCCGGAAAACATGGCGAAGGAGACCCCAAGAGCTCAAACCAGAATGACACGGAATCCCAAAAGCTCACCCCGCCAAAAGAGAAACTGACTATAGACAACCCCTTCTCGGAAGACATCATGAAATTTCAAATGCCAAAAAATTTTGTGCTGCCTACTGCCCTTGAACCATACAAGGGGTTCGGTGATCCTCGCGTTCACATTAGGAAATTTCAATCTATGATGTTCTTTAATGGTGCCTCTGAGCCCATATTCTGTCGAGCTTTTCCTACTTATTTATATGGTTCTGCATTACTCTGGTTCTCTACGTTGTTTGCAGGTTCAATCTCTTCTTTTGAAGAACTGGCGAGATCCTTCATCGATTACTTCACTGCATCAAGAATATATGTGCATGGGACAGACTATCTAAGCACCATCAAGCAAGGGCAGCACGAGAGCTTAAAGGACTACATGACGCGGTTTACTGAGGCAACCATGGAGATTCCAGATCTGAGCCCAGAAGTTCACCTACACGCCCTCAAAAGTGGCCTCAAACCTAGCAAGTTCCAAGAGACGATTGCAGTATCAAAATAAAAAATATTGGACGAATTTCGAGAAAAAGCCGCTGGCCAAATGGAGATCGAAGAGCTTCGGGAAGCTCGAAAGACAGACAAATAACAACCTAGAAGGGAGGAAGAAAAGACCTTCAGATCACCAAGCAACAAAGAGCTGAAGAAACCTTTCGAACTTAACCCCAAGTTCGATAACTATACCTGGTTCAACACGAAGAGAGAAGACATTATAAAAGAAATCCTTCATGCCAAGATGATCAAACCTCCGAATAGGGCCGGTAATTATCAGGATCAGAGGTTCGCTGACAGAACAAAGCATTGCGCCTTCCATCAGAAATTCGGCCACACAACAGACGACTGTGTGGCGGCAAAAGACCTACTAGAACAGTTGGCAAGGCAAGGACTCTTAGACAAATATTTTGACGGAAGGAAGGATAAAGGAGGAACCAAGACACCGGAGACAATTAGTCAAGGAAAAGAGGAGAATGACAAGAGACAGTGGGCAAACCCAAGCCAGCCGCGAGGAGTCATAAATTGCATCTCAGGTGGCTTCGCCAGTGGAGGTACAACAAGTTCAGCCCAGAAGCGAAGCTACCGAGCAATGTTGGCAATCGAGGGGACGACCTTCTTACCCAAAGATGCACCCACGGGAGAAATCACTTTCACAATCTCAGATTGCAAATCAGTAAGTCCAAACCTCGACGATCCCGTTGTCATCTCAGTACAAGTAGGAGACCTGTTGGTAAGAAAGGTCTTGCTAGACCCAGGTAGTAGTGCCGATGTTCTATTTTACTCCACTTTTCAAAAAATGAACTTATCTGATAAGGCCATTCAACCCTACTCCGGAGATCTGGTGGGATTCTCAGGAGAAAGGGTACAGGTAATGGGACTTATTTGGTTAAGAACTCTTTTGGGAAAACCCCCCCTCACAAAAACGGTTGATATTCAATACATCATAGTAGATTGCATAAGCCCATACAACATCATTTTAGGTAGACCAGCTTTAAATACTTTAGGTGCAATTGTATCCACTTTACATCTATGTGTTAAGTTTTCAGTACAGGACGGGCTCATCGCTACAGTGCATGCTGACCACAAAGATGCACGGCAATGTTACCATGCTAGCTTAAAACAACAAGTAATGAGCAAAGCAATTCCAGCACAAGTACAAGCCGTGTACAGCTCGGACGACCTCCCTCTCCTCAATGAGCTCGATCCAAGAGAGGAATTCCGAGAAAGACCTCAAGTACTAGACGAGCTTGAGAAGGAAATGTTTTATGGAAACCCTAACAAGTTTACATACATCAGTAATGCACTTTCAGGTAAGGAAAAAGCTCGGCTAATAGAGCTCTTCCAAGATAACGCCGATCTTTTTGCGTGGACTCCAGTAGATATGCCAAGCATCAACTCTAGCATTATATGCCATAAGCTAGTTGTAGACCCGTCAGTCAAGCCCATGGCTCAAAAGAAATGCATCCTGGGAGAGGAAAGACGACAAGCATCGTTAGATGAAACCAAAAAGCTGTTGTTAGCAGGTTTTATCAAAGAAGTAAGGTTCACAACATGGCTATTGAATGTTGTAATGGTAAGAAAGAATACAAGTAAATGGCACATGTGCGTCGACTTCATAAACCTTAACAAGGTATGCCCCAAGGATGCATATCCACTACCTTGTATTGACAAGTTGGTAGACAGCGCATCCGGTTTTAATTGTCTGAGCTTCATGGATGCATATTCTGGATATAACCAGATTCTAATGCATCCTGACAACTAACATAAGATTGCATTTATAACAGAATTCGGCAATTTTTGTTACACGGTAATGCCTTTTGGCCTTAAGAATGCAGGTGTAACATACCAGCGACTAATGGATAAAATGTTCAGAAAATAAATTGGGAGAAATACCGAGGTCTATGTCGACGATATGGTGGCCAAAATGCCACAAGGGAACTCACATTGCGAAGACTTGGCCGAGGTCTTTGGCCAAATTCGAGCATATAACATGAGGCTAAACCTTGAAAAATGCACTTTCAGTATACAAGGTGGCAAATTTCTGGGTTTCATATTGACCTCCAGGGGAATCGAAGCAAATCCTAAGAAATGTGATGCAATCCTTAACATGACCTCACCGAGGACTATGAAGGAAGTACAAAAGCTCACGGGAAGAATAGCAGCTCTGTCATGGTTCCTGCTAGCAATAGTAAACAGATCTTATTATTTTTTCCAAGCAATATCGAAACATAAATAGTTCACTTGGACAAATGCCTGTGAAGAATCTTTCACGAAGTTGAAAACCATGCTGGCATCTCCCCAGATACTACAGAGTCCGGAGGCTGGTAAACCATTATATTTGTATTTATCTGTATCTAATCATGCTATAAGTTCGGCTCTTGTACTTGAAACAGGAAAAATACAAAAACCAGTATACTTCGTCAGCAAGGTCCTGCAGCCAACCAAGAAAAGATACCCAAGGGTAGAACAATTAGCTCTGGCCCTGATCACCACGTCTAAAAGGCTCAGACATTACTTCCAAAGCCACACCATTATCATGTGGACAGATCAACCCCTCCGGCAGATATTAGCAAAACCGGAAGTGGCAGGAAAGTTGATCAAATGGTCCATCGAATTATCTGAATTTGATATTCAGTATCAACCCAGGCCATCTCTAAAGTCACAAATCTTGGCCGACTTCATTGCTGAGTTCACTTGCCCACATAACATCACCAAACTGGGCACAGGGATGATGTATGTTGACAGAGCATCAAACAATGAAGGAAGCGGAGCAGGAATCATACTTGAATATGAGGACACAATAGTAGGACAGTCCGTAAGATTCTCTTTTGAAGCTAGCAACAATCAAGCGGAATACGAAGCTCTACTAGCTAGATTAAACCTTGCCATCAAACTATAGATACCGAGGATCGTCGTACATTGTGATTCGCTGTTAATAGTACAACATGTGAACGAATCTTTCCAGGTAAAAGACCCCTTATTGGAACGATACTGGAATATGGTAAGAGATCTTATCTCGACATTCGATAATTTCAAAATTATTCATGTTCCAAGGGGAAATAATTAACGAGCTGACATACTATCCAAGTTGGCAACAAGAAGGAGAGGCACTTCGCCCAAACTGTCACAACTAACGCTAAAAAAACCTAACGTGAACCTAACATATGTTTTAAGCATGTCACAGGAGCCAGATTGGAGAACACCCATCATAGATTACATCCGCCATGGAACAATACCTATCAGTGAGACAAATCCAAAACTATTTCGAAGACAAGCAAGCTTCTATACATTGGTCGGTGTCGAGCTATACAGGAGAGGATTTTCACAACCACTCCTCAAATGCCTAAGCAAAAAGGAATCGACAGAAGCCATGGACGAAGTCCACAAAGGAGTTTGAGGCAATCACATAGGGGGAAGAAGCCTTGTAGCAAAGCTACTCAGAGCAGGTTATTACTGGCCGACTATACGAAAAGATTGCATAAACAAAGTAAAAAGGTGTGATCATTGTCAAAAACACGCTACAATAATGCATAACCCTACCGAGGTGTTGCATAGTACGGAAGTAAGTTGGCCATTTTTCAGATGGAAAATGGACATCTTAGGACCATTCCCAACAGCACCAGGTTAGGTAAAATTTCTCTTGGTATGTATATATTACTTTTCTAAATGGATTGAAGCACAGCCACTAGCACGAATCACCATAGAAAAAGTACAATCTTTCCTTTGGGAAAACATCATTTTTAGATACGGAATTCCAGGTGAGATCATTACTGATAATGAAAGACAATTCACTGATTCAAAACTTGCTTCTTTTCTACAGAACTTCTATATTAAACATTATTTTAGCTCTGTAGAACACCCTCAAACAATTGAGCAAGCAGAAGCAGCTAACCAAATTGTTTTGATGGCTTTAAAGAAAAAGCTCGGAGAGGCAAAAGGCCAGTGGGTAGATCTAGTGCCCGAGGTGCTATGGAGTTATAACACCACCATCCATTCGGCTACGGGAGAAACCCCTTTCAAACTAGTATACGGGGCAGAAGCAATGATTCCAGTAGAGATCGCCACTCCCACAATCAGAGTCGAACACCATACACAAAGAAGAAATCAGAAACGAGGCTTCCCTGAAGTAAAAGGCTATACAACAATTGATGCAAAGACAATATAACAGAAAGGTGATCCCCCAAGCTTTCCAAAAAGGAGACCTAGTCTTGCAAAAGACAGAGGAAGCACGACGAACTCAAGGACACGGCAAGCTCGCAGTTGCTTGGGACGGACCATATCGAGTTGACAAAGTACTCGGCATGGGGGCTTATGCGCTGCAAACACTAATAGGAAGCACAATCCCTGGAACCTGGAATGTTTCATCTTTAAAGTTGTACATACCATAGTCATAAAGGTGTATGATGGTACTCTTTTTCCTACTCATGAGCTTTTTTCCTAAATTGGGTTTTTGCTCAGAGAAGGTTTTAATGAGGCCGGACACCCACATCAAACTTTGTACGTCTTTTACAATAAAGAAATGCAAAAAGTCATAAAACATACATAATTCAAATCCTACCAGTTTACAAAATACAGTCAAATAAAACCGAGCTTCATACTCGGTACACAGTCATCGAACTAAACCAACCGATGATGATAAATCGGAAGTGAACGTTCAAAAGTTCAAAAACAAAATACAAGCAAAACCAAGAATAACATATTCAATCATCTTTCTCTCCGATACTGGAATCTTCTACCAATTCTTCAGCCGGAGTCTCATCATCAACTAACTTTCCACCAATGACAATCTTAGTAGCATCTAGTTTCTCTACATCAACTTCAAGAAACAATACTTTAACCTGGGCTACCGATCTTTCAAAACCTTGAGCAAACAACTCATACACCTCTGTCTCCAACTCTCCCACACGAGCTGCCAATTGGTCATTACGAGTCTTCAGATCTTTTATTTCCTTTTCAAAGGATTCTTGCTGGTTTCGAAGATTCTCAACCTCAGCCCTTTTGACTTCAAAGAAGAGGAAAGTTCCTTCACCAACTTTTCCTTTTCCTCTATGGTTCTTGTTAGTTCAGTTACAATGGTGACAGTCTTCTTTTCTGCTTCTAAAGTAACCTCTTGTGTCCGCCCAATAGACACGAGCCGAGCCCCAATTACTTGCAAGCAAAGCATACACAAAAACATATGAAAACCTGAGGGAAAGAAAATAAACAATAAGAAAAAGCAATTCAATTTACTTGTAAAAAGCGGCTAACACTAGCTGGACCAACCCTGTTGATCATCTCAACATCAACAGGGAATTGACCAAACTGGTCGAAAAGAGTAACAAACGAAAACAGCTTGCTCCACAAAGACTTGGCGTGATCATCAACACAGTATCCATAAAGTTCTTCCTGCTACTTATACGAAGATTCTACCAACTCAAAATTCAATTCGCCATCACCCTTTAAGATACCCAGGTTAGTCCCTTTAGTCGGCCCTGCTCTTTTCCTTTTCACTCTAGGTTGAAGTTCTGATTGAATAGCACCACCTCCAACCTTTTTATCAGCATTAGTGGTCGAACTCTCTTTTTTAGCCTTTTTCCTTTGACTAAAGAACATCTTCAAACCAGCTGTAGTAACAGTAGGAACTTTTTCACCTAACAAAATACAATAACAGAATATATTCAAAAACATAACAAATAGAACAGGAAGCTATCTCCCATTTTTATGAAAAAATTTTACCTAGGTAGTCCAACACTGCTTGTTCATCAGAATCCCATTTGAATAGTTCAGTAATAGATAATAATTCTTTATATTCGATTTCACTAACTAAAAACTCTAAGATGTCATTGTCACTAGGGAACCGATCTTCTACATATAAAACCTGCGTCGGTTCCGAACACCACGAAAGAGGAAACCTCTCCTCCAGTGTCTCATTAACAAAAAATGTAAATTTCTCAGGGACACTCCTAATTTTAATGAACATCTTCTTTAAATCTTTAAAAGAGGATTTGTACAACGCGAAGAGGGACCTACCAGGATGGCTACTTAAGTTAACCCACAAACCCCTGCAAACACCTTTAGCTTGAAACAAAGAAAAAAACACTCTCAAAGAAGGAGCCTGCCCCAGAACGTCCATCAACGCCTCGAATGCTCTAACAAAACCCCAGGAATTGGGGTGTACTGTGATGAAGCACAGTTCAACCAAAACAACACACCACATTGAAAATCGGTGAAAGAAAACCTAACCCCGAGCTCTGTAAGAACATAGCTATAAACATAAAAATAGGACCAGTCACAAATTTTTTCGCAAACACGATCATCATCCCCACACGGAAGCACCTCTATTTTAACTTCACTTCCCTCCCTAACCCACACGTCTGAACCAAGAATTCCTACTGACTCTGCATTGTTAAAATAAGAAGCATGACATTTAACATTCTCATGCACCCAACTACAGGGGTCACTCTCGCTAACAATGACTTGAGGTTTCTCCATTAACAGTAACGCATGCAAAGAGCAGAGGCAGCAAAAGGAAAAAGAAAAAACTCAATAGTAGCCAAATAAACAAACCTTTTCTGCTCATTTTCTTCTTAGCACAAAAGAATTTTAATTTTTGGCAAAGAGTCCACTAAACCACCACCAAATTTAAGACAACAAAAATGGTTCATTGCCAAGAAATACTTTTGAAAAAATAGTAACCATTCAATATTTAACATCAAATCAAAGGAACTAGATCAAGCGGTCAGGAATACCTAGAGGAAAGTGCCACGGTCATGTCCATTAAGTGCTAGAGGTGCGAGAAACTAGGAAACAAGATTCAAAAAATAAATAAATACTGATAATAATAATAATAATAATAATAATAATAATAATAATAATAATAATAATAATAATAATAATAATAATAATAATAATAATAATAATAATAATAATAATAATAATAATAATAATAACATATTAAATAAAACACTAAAAGAAAACAGGTCCAGCTTGGGGCTGGAGAACCACCCTATATAGTCCAACAAATTATGGGCCGAGGTAGTTTCGAAGCTCGACCTGTTTCCCTTCTCATCCTCTCCTTTTTAATTTAAAAAAACAGGTCAAGCTTAGGAGCTGTGATGTGGACCATAAACCTCGGCCCAAACAAACACGACGACTACCAAGATAGCTAGGAATCAGGTAACAAATCACTCAACAACAGAAGAAAGATTCTAAAAACCAATGACGACGAGAGCTGCGGGAAAGTCTGAAATATTGGGTACTTGGCACAACAGCTTCCCTATCTATTTAAACAACATCGGATTGACAGATGGAACACACAAGCACTATATAGTATCACTACTTTCTCCTTCTTTTACTTCATCTGTGATTCATTTGAAATACTTCTTTTGATTTGAGTGTCGGAGATTTTTTTGCAGGTGCTCCACCCGTGGTGTTTAAAGGCCAGCCGACCTATACCTCACCTCGACGAATAGCAGCACCATATATCTAAAGTTGCTCAAAGCTCGGATCGCATATAGATCAGCCTGTGTAACCCGGACAGAACACCTCGGATGTAGATAGGTTTGAGATTTTTGACTTATAACTCAGAATCGAGGTAGTGGTAGCCCCCAAGCTCAACTTATTTTCATCGTATATATGTGTTTTGATTGGTTTACTTGGAAACATAAATTTGAAATGGTATGTGTAAAAAATAAATGAACAAATAAACAAAATTTGAAGTCTGTAGATAAAGTGATGGGATGTGGGTAATGAATGCAGTTACAGTTACCAATGTCATAATAACTGGTTAGGTGTTGTGGTTCACGATGAATTTTCTGGATTTGTGTGAAGGTGAAGAGGTTTCTTGGGAGTCGTTGATTTCTTTATTTGTGGTGGTAGTGAGGGTTTTGTATTGTCTTATGTTTTCAAATTTTTTGGAATTTTATTGAAGTTCCTGAAGATGAGTAAAAAATATTTGTAGTTTTATTTACGTTGTTTGCTGTTTCGTAAATTAGTTGTTGTTTCGTCTTGGAAGGATGGGGAAAGATATGAGAAAAGGGGAAGTGAAGGAAAAAGGGAAGAAGAAGACAAAGGAAAATAAGAAGGGTAATAGGGAAGAAGATGATAAGAAGGAAGAGTCGGAGGTCGTAGAGGTTGATGTAGTTGTAGATAATAATAATCCATATGCTTGGGTTGCTCCTGCTGTGAAGGAATATGTATCACTATTTTGTGATGAGGAGAGCATTCAACAACTTGGGGTTTCAGGTTGGATAAGGGAGGGACAATGGATGAAGGTGGAGTTTTTACCTTGTGGGTTGTCTGATTGGATTTGCCTTAGAGGAGAAGGAAGTGAATATTTCTGTATTTATACATGTGTGTTTGTGGAATTGGAAATCAAATTCTCGTTTACTTCTTTTGAGTGTGACATTCTTGGACTTTTATTAGAGGATTTGAAGTTTTGATGGACTTTCTTGAACTAGAGCCTTTGTTGGTAATTTTCTTTGCGTTATTTCAAGCGAAGGATGTGAGAAAAGGTTTGTGGATAAATCTAGCTAGTGCTCCAAATCGTGCGATTTTTATTTTAAGGGGTTTAAGGTTTAACGGGTTTAAGACAATGTATGTGAAGGTGAGGTCGGCCGAGGATGATTACCCATTTTACATAGACGAGTTTTGGGTATAGAGGTTCCCTATATATTGGCATGCATTTACTCGGCAAGTTTTAGGGATGAAAATGATGGAGTATAGAGATGAAATAGTAGAATTTTTGGTGAATAATATATCGTCATCTCGATTATTAGCTATATACGAGTTGTTTGAGTGGGAAGAAGATACATAGGCTATAATTGAGTACTTATGTAAAGATTTGTTGTGTTTTGTATTTCCTGTTTGTTTGATGCTGATTTTGGGATTAAGCATCTTTCATTTTTTTTTTCAAGTGAAAAGTCTCCGAAAGTGACAACGAGCAGTTTGCGAGCATTTTTTAGGACAAAGAATATGAAGAAAGAAGGGTCGGCGAGCAATGTGAAGGCTGAGGTAGGGGTCGAGGTTAATCAACCTTCTCCTGCCAAGAGGGTGAGCTATAAAAGAAAGATGGTAGAAAAGGAGAAAGTGGTGGATTCGGCTCAAAATTTGCTGACAAAGAGGTAGACCTCAGTGATGTGGATAGCTTTACTGAGAGTCGGAGGGTGTTGCATGGGTATAAAGGAAATGATGATCTTACTTCAATGTGGAGTGAGCATTTTCCCTTTATGCTTATGGCTGATGAGTATGGATAGTTTCCTTCAGATGTGAAGCTGGTGCAGGTGGTCGGTGACATTGGAGTGGGTCGTCATATGAAAGTTAGTAATTTTGGCTTGATGAGTTTTATAACTGTTAGTACATAATTCTTTGTTTAATAGGGGATGTTTGGTGTAGGTGATGGTTGCTCGCCTAATGTGTATGGGGCGTACTCAAGAGTTGAAGCATCTGAGAGATTCTTTTGATGGAGCAAGTATGGGACAACTGATGAAGGAGAATTTAGAGAAAGGTAAGAAGATACAGGAAGCTATAGAAGAGAAAAAGGTTCTGGGTGAAAAGGTAGTACAATTAGAGAAAAAGGTGGTCAAACTTGGTAAGGAGAAAGCTGGATTGGAGACGAGGGTGGTTGAGTTGTCTATTGAGAAAAAGGGTTTGGAGACAAGTAAAGAAAAACATGGCTTTAAGATGTTTGCTATTGGGTTTGATAGGGCTTTGGAGCAGGCTAGATTTATTGCTCTCTCTATTGACTTTGCTGCTATGGATCCTTGTAAGTAGGTATTGAATTGGGAGCTTGTGGATGATGACTAGGAGTAGGAAGGTGAAAACGAGAATGCTAATGTACCATGATTGACTTTAACTTGACTGTAGTTAGGTTTGACTTGTTTTGTATTTTGTGTTTGAATGATGATAGTCTTTGAAATCTGGTAGTAGGAAAAAGAATACATCACTTGTCCCGACTTATATATTTAACTATAGTAAAGTTATAAAGATGAGATATTCCAAGTGCTTAGAAGGGTATTGCTTTCTAATGTTTGTAGTTTGTATGCTCCTCGTCCAACGACCTTGTGTGTGCGAAAGGGGTCTTTCCAATTGGCACTTAATTTCCCATGACCTGGTGGTTTTTTGGCTTCTTTTATTTTTCTGAGGACGAAGTCCCTTTCATGGAATGACCTCGGCTTGATTCTTTTATTGTACTTCCGAGCTATAGCAATTTAAGTTGCACGTTGTTGGAGCAGTGCTTTGTCTCGAATTTCTTCTATTAGGTCGAGCTCGTTTGCTTTGAGCTCGGCATTTGCTTTATCGGTGATGCTTTGTATTCAGCTAGATTGATGTGATACTATGACTGATATCATGGCATCACAACCATATACCTCGGAATGGAGTCTCTTTAGTCGATGATTGTTCTATTGTGTTATAGCTCCACAGAATTTCTGGAATGAGCTCTATCCATTGTCCTTTAGACTCGTCCAGTTTTGTCCTGAGTGCCTGCAATATGACCTTATTGGCAGCCTCAGCTAGACCATTAGTTTGAAAATGTTCTACAGATGAGAATTGATTCTAAAGTTTTGTAAAAAAGTTGTGAATTTTTTGTCTATAAATTGTCGGTCGTTGTCAGTTATAATGGAATGACGTATACCAAATCTACATACTATGTTTTTCCACACAAAAGATATCATTTCTTCAGAATTGATTTTTGCTAAAGGTATAGTCTCTATCCATTTTGTGAAGTAATCTATAGCAACAATTAAGAATTTGAATTGACTTGGTACTTGTAGAAAAGAGCCGAGGATATCTAGCCCCCACTTACTGAAGGTCCAGCTTACCTCTAATATGTGTAATTGCTCAGCCAGGTTGTGAATGATTAGTACGTGCCACTGGCAATGGTAGCAGTGTTTGACCTTGTTCATGCAATCTCTTTGTAGTGTAGGCCAGTAGTACCCTGCTCTTAGTATTTTGGAGGCCAAACTTCTTCCTCCTATGTGTGTCCCACAGACTCCTTTGTGGAATTCGTCAATGGCGAGATTGGCGTCTTCTTTGTTTAGGAATTTTAATAGCGGTCTTGTGAAACCTCATTTGTATAACTCGCCTCCCACCATTGTAAAGAAGTTGGATCTCCTTTTAAATTGTCTCCTGTCTTGGATATTCTCTGGTATGATTCCTGTTTGTAAATATTGTGTAAATGGCCTTTGCCAGTATTCTTCCTGGAAAAATACTCAAAACACTTGTTAGTGTGACCCTGGGCCCATCCCGTGTTAATTGTGTTTAGCTCGGCTGATGGGTTAGGCTTCTAGTATTTGCTAATTTGGATAGAACATCAGCTCCACAATTTTGCTCCTGAGGAATGTGGAATATTTCAAAATTTAAAAAGCAAGAAATAAGATTGTTAACAACAGAGTTATACTTTCTAATAATGGGTCTCGTACCTAAAAATTACCTGTTACTTGTTGCACAACCAATGGGGAGTCACACTTGACTTTGAGGTGTGTTATTTCCAGGGTGTTAGCTAATTTTAGACCAGCTATAAGCGCTTCGTATTCTGCTTGGTTATTGCTAGCATGGAAAGTGAATTATAAAGATTGTTCTATAGCTATTCCTTTGCCATTTTCTAGTAATATTCCAACTCCGGAGCCTTGCATGTTTGACGCCCTATCGACATATAACGTCCATATCTCGTCATATGAAGGGGGCTTGTCGAGTGTGAGTTCTACTATGAAGTCGGCCAATGCTTGGGACTTGATGGCTCCTCGTGCTTGGTATTGGATGTTATATTCTGAGAGTTCTATAGACAATTTGATTAACCTTCCAGCGAGTTCAGGTCATGTTAGGATTTGTCGAAGGGGGTGTTCTGTCTGGACTAAGTTAATGTGGCTTTGAAAATAGTGACTTAGACGTCTTGCGGTTGTAACAAGAGCCAGGGCTAGTTTTTCTAGCTTTGAGTACCTTAATTCGACGTTCTATAGAGATTTACTGACGAAGTATACTGGGTGTTATTGCTTAGCTATTTTTGTTATCAAAATGGAACTAATAGCATGATCAGTAACAGATAAATACAAGTATAGAGGTTTACCATGTTCTGGATTTTGAAGTATTGGTGGGGAAGATAATATGTTCTTGATCTCAATGAATGCCTATTCGCATTCTTCTAACCATATGAATTCTTTTTGTTTTCTTATTGTTTTGAAGAAATGATGTGAACGGTGTGCAATCCGAGGTAGGAATCGAGATAGTGATGCTAGACGACCGGTGAGTTGCTAGATCTCTTTAATTGATTTGGAGCTCCTCATTTCTAATATAGGTTGGAATTTTTCTGGATTGGCTTCTATACCTCGGCAGGTTAGCATGAAACCAAGGAACTTGCCACCATAACTCCAAAAGCACACTTTTTAGTTTAGTTTCATGTTGTATAGTCGGAGTTGTTGAAAGATTTCCTTTAAATCAATGATATGATCACTATTAGGCTTGGTCTTTGCCACCATATCGTCTATACATACTTTTATATTTCGTCCAATTTGGTTAACAAAGATTTTGTCCATCAGCCTTTGATAAGTTGCACCTGCATTTTTAAGTCTGAATGGCATAACCTTATAACAGAAATTACTATGGTCAGTAATGAAAGTAGTTTTATCCTGATCGGTCAAATACATAAGTATTTGATTATAGCCAGAATATGCATCCATAAAACTTAAGCATTGGAAACTAGATGAGTTGTCAACTAGTTTGTCAATACAAGAGAGTGGATATGCATCTTTTGGACAAATTTTGTTGAGATCGGTGTAGTCCACGCACATCCTCAACTTACCATTGTGCTTTTTAACCATGACAACATTTTCTAACTAGCTTGTGAATCTGGGTTCCTTTATGAATCCAGCATTGAGCAATTTTTGGGTTTCTTCTAAGGAGGCTTCCCTCTTGTCTATACTAAGGTGGCGTTTCTTTTGAGCTATAGGTCGACTTGCTAGGTTGATGGCAAGTCTGTGGCAAATTGGGTCAATGCTTGGCATGTCTGTCGGGGTCCAGGAAAATAGGTCGATGTTTTGCTGGAGTAGTGTAATAAGGAGTTCCTTTTCTTGCCCTTGTAAGGTATCTCCAACATAGGTGTGTTTGTCTTGGTCGGTTGTCAATTTTATTTTTGTTGAAGTATTTGTAGGCATAGGTTGATCTTGATGGTTGGTCCTAGGATCCAGGTCTACTAAGGCAGGTAAATATTCCAAGTTATACACTAATTGCATGTATTGTTGGCTGGTTTGCTTTGAAATGTTTGCTTTAAGACTTGCGTTATAGCACTATCTGGCCTCCTTTTGATCGGCATGGATGGTAACAATTTTATTGTGCTATGAGAAAAACTTAACACAAATGTAAAGTAGAAACAATGGCATGAAAAGCATTTAAAGAAGGTTTTCCTAGAATAATACTATATGGGATTTTGTAGTCCATAACCAAGTATTGAACATCTAGAGTTTTACAATAAGGACAATTGCCTAATGTCGTTTGTAACCATAAATAACTTCGGATTGGAACCCGCTCACTTGAGAAACCTACCAGTTCTCTTGTTGATGGTTGGAGAGCTTTGTCACTTAGCTTCATTTTTTGGTATATGGAATAGAAAAGTACGTCGGCGCTGCTGTCTGAGTTTATGAGGACTTTTTTCACCAATGGCTCGCTAACTTGTAGTGAGATAACTATGGGATTGTCCAAGTTTTTGTCTGAGGGACTGAATGTGACGTCCAGAGGGTCCACGTTGGTTGTGTAAGTTAGTTCAGAGTTGGTAACTGACATCATGGTCCTATAGGTCCTTTTTTGGCCGAATTGCTACATCCACCACCTGCGAAACCACCGAAAATATTGTTAATAATTCTACGATGTGGGTTAGGGTTTTCGTCTACCTTTTTTTATCTCTATGATTGTCATTTGATTTGGAGTGTTGGCCGAGGTCTTCTGCAGTTTGCCGATGTCCTCGGGTGTCAATGTATTTGTCTAACAGGCCCTGACGAGCTAGCTTTCCGAGGAGGTCTTTTGCTATAACATAATCATCTGTGGTGTATCCATACTTTTGATGAAAGGTGTAATATTTAGACTTGTCCATATATCATTGGTCCTGGTATGTCTCTGCTTTGTTTGGTGGTTTGATCAGCTTTGAATGTAGGATGCCTTTGATGATGCCATCTCTTTTGGTGTTGAAAGGGGTGTATGTGTCAAACTTTGGTGTTAATTTGAAAGTTTTTTATCTGTCTTGTTATTCAGGTACTTGTTCCGCTTTTTCCCCTCCCTGTTAAGGTTGGGCCTTTCTACGTCTCTGATTTGTCAGAGCTCTTCTATTTCAATTTAGCTTGTTGCTTTTTCTCGAAACTCAACTAATGTCTTTAGTTTCGTCACAACTATAGTTTCTTGGAATTTTCCAGGGCAGAGTCAGGGCGTGTAGGTGGACTTCTGGGTTGAGATTAAGTATCTCCATGGTCGCCTTGGCAAACCTTATCATGTATTCTTTTAAGCTCTCATGCTGTCCTTGCTTTATAGTGCCGAGGTAGTCTGAATCATGCACATAGATCTTTGATGCGGCAAAGTTGTTGATGAAAAGATTGGCCAAGTCGTCAAAGCTTGATATAGAACCTGCAGGCAAATTAGAAAACCAGATCAAGGCAACACCATATAAAAGGTTAGGGAATTTTCGACAGAGTATTGGATCAAATGCACCATTCATAAACATTATTGTGTAAAACTTGGTGACGTGTATGTTAGGATCATCGTTTCCTTCATAGGGTTTCAGTATCGTTGGTAAAGTGAAGTGTTTGGGCATCTGGAAGTTTATAATGTCTTTTGAAAAAGGATTGGTCCTTTTCACCACTAGCTTTGTGGAGGTTGTTATTATAGGCTTAACTTCCGATGTATGCTCGTCGTGGTCATCTTTGTTCTCAGTGTTCTTATACTCCCCCTTCCCTTTAATTTCGCTGTTCTGCTTAGGGGTGTTCGTGGTGTAGTTTGGTTCAGTTTTTGAGAGAAAAGCCATCCGATCCAATCGTTTTATTAAACTGCGGTTCGGTTTGGTTCGGGTTTTTTATCGAAGCCATCCAAACCAAACCAAACCAATTAAAATTGGTTTTGTTTGGTTTAGTTTGTTCATATTTTTTAGTCAATTCAAAAAAAATACTACCATACTATTTCACTAAGTCATAACATTGAAATCGACAAACACAAATACACAATAGCTAACAAAGTCTTGATCCAATGAAATTTAACGACAAAAGGAATTCAAATACAACAATTAAAGAAAATGGGAGACAAATTGTAGAAACCTTGCTAAATTCTTTGGTAACTTGGGAAAAGATGATGCAATAGACCTACTTCTTGCAATTGAAAGAAAGGGAAGATTTTGCTAAACGCTGCTTCTCGGCGGAGGTGGTGTTTACACTGCTGGTGGTTGGGCTATTGTCCATCTGAAAGAATGAAGTCCATCAAATATAAAAAACTCGCAAGAAAATCTCATACACGGCAAGGTACCAACTGCAAGCTACTAAAGCTATAAAGGAACAATAACTTGCATTTTTTTACCCTATAACTCTGATTTGGTGAGCCAAGACAACTATCTTCCAAACAAAGAAATAAGATAGGAAATGAAAGGAATAAGAATTTAATTAGAATAGAAAGAAGGCACTCACCATGAATGAAAGAAGCCCTATGAGTATGCTACATTTGTAAATTAAAAAGTTTAGTATAGACCATTAGAAAGCTGTATAGAAAAGTAACCAACATCTACAACTACTCTCAGATTCAGGTTACTTGTGTAAAAGCATATAACCACAATCCAAAAGTTAAATGAATAGATTAAAAAACAAATCACATAATGAAACATCATAACTAAAATCAATCTGACCTTAAAACAAACCACATAGGATTCCAACTTTCAGGATGAACTGCAGGAGCAGGAGCAGCAAAACACAAAAATATTAAATAAAAATCAGTATCTCATAATATTAACTAACTTGTGCTATACCAGATAAAAGAACTTACAATCACTGAACCAGCAATAAAATAACAACCAGAAACAATGAAATCAATAATTAGTGACAAGTAAAACAATAAAACAAATAAAACAATAAATTTCCCTAAACAATGAAAACAAATAAAACAATAACAAGTTAACAACAACCAGCAACAATAAATCAATGATTATTGAATAGAAATTAGTCAAATTACTTAATTATGATGAATCAATGATCAGTGAACCAGCAATAAACTGAATAATAAATCAATAACCAGCAATACCAAATTACCAAGAATAAGCTGAACATAAACTGAACAATAACCTTATCTCAATAAACTGAACAATAAATCAATAACCAGCAATAGCAAATTACCAACCATAAATTGAACAATAATATGAACAATAAACTGATTTCAATCAACTGAACAATAAACAGCAACCAGCAACAATACCAACAATAAAATAATTCATCAATACAAGTCACCAACACTACCTGACAAAAAGCAAGTAGCAACAATGCATCAGTAAACACTAAACAGCAATTGGTAAACATTACCTGAATCGGTGGCTCGGGCTCCATATTGACTTGAATCGGTGGCTGGGTGGGAGACTAGGAGGTGCTGTGTTGAACTGTTGATCGTGGCTAGAACCCAAAAACGCTGCTGGGTGGTGGCGTCTCACTGGCATGGTGCTGTGCTGGCCTATTGGGTCAGTGGGTGGTGGCATGGTGCTAGCCTGCTGGGTTAGTGGGTGCTGGCCTGTTGTGCGACGGCTTCGTATTCGTGGTGCACCGGCGGTGGGGAATCTTTGCTCTGGGACTTCGTGGTGCTCTGGGATCTCTGCTCTGGAACTTCGTGTTCAGCATTGGGACTTCAGAGGAAGGCTTCGAGGTGGTGGGAGGAACATGGGTGCCGCCAGCCTCGAGCCTCATGGACGTGGGTTGGGGGGGGTGGGGTTGGTATTTTTTAGGGTTTTTTGCCAAACTGGTTCGGTTCGGTTTGGTCAGAATTTTCATGGTCAGAACCAAAAACTGAACCGAACCGCAAAAAAATAGCAAAACAAGTTTTTTCAATTTTTTCGGTTTGTTCGATTTTCGGTTATTTCAGTTCGGTTCGATTTATCGGTTTAATTCGGTCCGGATCGATTTTGAACACTCATAGCTCTGCTTCTGACGTAATAGGTTGGCCATTTTTAAGTTTTCTGCTTGTAGATATTCTTAATGGCCAATAGTTTAGCTTGAGTGGGAGGAGCTAGGGGTTGCTCGGATCGATCGCCATAAGCTACGTCCTACAAGAGAGAGTAAACGATCAGATAGAAAAAATAATAGTGGGGTTAACAAATTTGGCCCCATGGTAGGCGCCAAATGTTCCTTGGTGGATAACCGGCTTCAAGGTATAACTTGTCTTGCCAATGTTCGAACTTGCTCCTCCTTGAGTAAAATGAGATATACATTGGCTTTTCAAAGAACAGCGACGGTGGATACCTACAAAAACACTCCAATCACTACTAGAAAACTAGTTATTACAGACGGATATTTCCGACGAATTTTATCCCACGGAAATACAGACGAAATTTTAGAGGGATTTTTTTGTCGGAAAACAAAAAAAATGAATTAGCATAAATTACAGACGGAAAATAGAATTCGTCAATAATTCTGTCGATAAAATTAATTTTTTTCGTGAGAAATGGTTACAGACGGAAAATCCATCTGTAATTAAATAGACAAAACACTGCATTTTATTAATTTATTACAGACGAAAAATCCATCTGTAATTTAAAAATTTTCCGTCGAAAAATTTTAATTTAGACCTAACTTCATCCCTACCCTATCGACGTCCTTTCACATACACAAAATCACAATCAAACGAGTTGTTCCTCTCTCCTTCAACGAACTTCTCCGTTGCACGAGCTTCTTCTTCTCCTTTCCTCACTCACAACGCCACTGCCGCCACCCTAACCACCGCACCTACCTTCTCTTTCTCCTCCTCTCTTTTAAACACTGAACCAGTAGAACACATCCCCTGTCTCTCTCGTTCTTTCTCGTTCGCAAAACAAATCAAGCTCAAGCTCCTGTTCTCTTCGTCTCAGGTGAGCTCTAGCACGCCGGCGCCACCTGTAGTAGCGTCTATCCCCACCACCGCCGCGCCTCTCTCTCCTTTTATTCCCACTCAGTTCTGGCTCGCATATCTTTTCAGCGCCGCAACCATCATCTCCTCCAGTCAATGCTTCCAGGTTTTGGTTTCAAAATTCTTTTAATTTCTGTTAAGTTCAATTAATTTTTTTTAGTTAATTTGATTTTAGTAATTATTTTAGTTAGATTTATTTTCTGATTTGTGAATTTTTAGGTTTTGATTAGATTAGGTTTAGTTAGATTTGTTCCTTTTCTGATTTTAGTAATTAGTTTGATTTAAAATTTGTTGTTGAAACTTTTTTCCTCATGGTTTTTCAATTTTTGGTGTTGTGGCGTAGATAGAAAGAAAGCAAAAAGGAAAAGATGTTGAAGGTGAAGGTGTATGCGGACCGCATGTTCCAACCATCTCGTGCCGTTCTTATCTTCTGCAAGTAATTCAATTCAACGTTGTATTTCTTTGCTGGAATTTGAATTCTGCTACTACTACTGCTAATGCTTAATTTCTCAATAGAGTTAATGGAATAGAATTCAACAAAATTAAAGTTGAAATCTCCAAAAGACAGCATTTATCTCCCGAATTTGTAGGTAATCGTTACAATTACTATGCTTCTGAAGACACTTATCTACCTCTTTAATTAAACCTCCATAATCCGTCTCTATCAGCTATCAACCCTTTCAAGAAACTCCCTGCTATTGTTGATGGAAGGTTCAAGCTATTCGAAAGGTACTTCCTTCTTTTTTCAATTTCATTTTGATCAATCATTTCCATTAATTGGAACTTCAATTAGACGTGTTCTTTTCTTCTTGGCAGTCACGCAATTCTTATCTATCTTGCTTCTGCTTTTCCTGGTATTGCTGATCATTGGTTGGTATTATCCCCTTTTCACTTATTTAATCACAATAATTTTTTTATGACTCCACAGATATGTGAATGACCACAGCGTTAGGTACTTGGTTGTCACATCTGCGTCACTTAAATTAAACGGAAAATCTTCTTCTTTTCAGGATGTATGGTGTGGCCCTGGAATTGAACTCGCATCAGATCATGCTTCTACTTCTGTGGATTGTGTGGTGGCAAGGAAGAATGCTTCTTCAAGAAGAAACCTTGATGCTGTTGAGAGAGCAACACATAGGGAAGAGGTATACTTCTTTCTCCATCATCATTTTCTACTTTCAATTCTTACTATTTTCTTTTTTATTTATTTAATTGATTCATTTATGTTGTTTTCTCTTCAGACACTGCATTTTCATGTTCATATAATTATTGTGAATTGAAGCCTCTTCTCTTCCTCAACTCAATGACAGTTCTTGATTGTTTAATTGATCAAAGACTGTACATTGATTTGCCTGATGCGAAGCAAAGGGTCCAAATTTTTGGTGTGCATAGTTCTGGAAAGCAACTTGCAGAGGATGTTGATTTTGAAAAGGTATATTGCTTATCTATTCAAATTCACTTCTCTCTTTTCCATTGAACTCATACATTGATTTCTTACATCAACAGCTTGTCTTCCGAACTGTTGGATTCTCAGGAGTAGATATAAGAAACCTTGTCAATGAAGCAGCAATAATGGTTGTGGGTTTCTGCTGCATTTGATTTTATTCTTTGCTGTGCTACTAACTTCCAGATTTAGACCTGCTGTATGCAACATCATGGTGGTGTCTTCAGTGTGACTTTAATATGTCTGTAGTTGAAGGGAATGTGATTAATCACGGTTAAGAACTATAGGTTTTGGTAAGGGTAGTTAATGTACAAATGATAGAGTTGATGCATTACAAAACATTTAAGAGCTGCAGCATCTATTTGTTTTTTAATCTGAGAAGGCTCGAAGTGAGTTGGAGCATAGTCCAATCTTCTCATTCAGTTTATGAGAATTGACAATCATGTATTTTTCATTTATAGTAGGAAACTGTTATAGAGAAACAAAGCCTTAACCTAGTGTTTTTGAGTGCTAGTAGTAGTTATGAAAGCCTAGGCCCATGAATAGCCATAATCAAATCCTTGCACAGCTTCTGGTCATCTTGTATGCAGTTTACATGGTAAATTCCCCTTCCTGCTCTTCCCTCTGTTACTGTATTAGTAAGCAAAGATAAGATGCAAAATTAAAGCTTCTATTATTGGCTGCAGGTGAGGAAAGGGCATTCAGAAATTTCCCAGCAGGACATTGTTGATGTATTAGATAAACAACTGGTTGAGGGTATGGGTGTGCTTCTCATTTTAAATAACAAAATAAATCAACAATTTTTTTAAGGGCAATGTACTTAAATAAATTAAATGAGAGAAACCTTTACCTGATTGCAACAAATGGAATTTCCTTACGTGAATGTCCTGTTTTGTTTACTATGTAAACCGTGGGAGCTAACAACGGTTTCGGATTTGTTCATAAACCGTGGGAGCATCGGACGGTTTTCACTTGAAAAAGTTTGAGCATAAACCGTGGCTGCTCACCACAGATTATGAAGGAAAATTGCTAGCCATAAACCGTGCTTGGTCACCACGGTTTATGAAAAAAAAAGCTCTGAACATAAACCCCTCCTGGCTACCACAGTTTATGCTTTCTTATTCCTATTTCGCATAACTTCCAATCACTTCGTCTTCTTTCTTACTCCATTCTCTTTATTAAGCTATTTGTCTACTTTTATTAATTTTTTTATCTCTTTGCATCTTTTTCTATTTATTAAATTAATTATGCATTACTTTTATTTTTCTCTCTATAAAATTGCAAGAAAAAATGACTCATAATTAACCATGCCAAAAATTCTTCCATTTTATGATAACTATAAGAAAAGTGGTTATAACTTTTTTAACAATTTGTGATAATATGAAAGATATTTATTTATATTGGATTAAGGCACAGTCAAAGAAAGATTGAGAGTAAATGGAGTATATATTTTTTTGTATTCATATGGTTTACATACAAAAATTAAGAATGGAGCGATTTTTAAGGGAAAAAAAGTATACTTTAGAAGGGATGAAGAGAAAAAAAAATAGTCTTAACTTATATGGTTTAGTACTCATTACGTACTCTGTTATTAATTTCAAAGGGTTTTGTTACTTGTGACAACCAAAACGTTTGTACGAAGGGATTCTTGTCGGTTTAGAGACTATATCTACAACGCGACTGTTTTTATGACATTCTTTACTGGCAAAAAATCCTAACGTCAATATGGATTTTGTAATTCAAAAGACGCGCGCATTCTTGTCGGCAAAGCCAAAAATATATCGTCAATAAGATAAGGTTTTTTCTTTTTTTTTTGTCACTAAATGATATTTTATGCACATGATAGGAATTTTTTAAAGAAATGCAACAACAACAACAACAACAACAACAATAATAATAATAATAATAATAATAATGAAACAGGACAATAATGCTATATCAAATGGGATTTTTTTAAATAAATATTTAATTTACTGAAGTAGGTATTTTGGACACTATTTACTATTTTTAGGTTTTATTACATATCTCGTTTATCATGTAAACAAAATAATTGTACACATATTTTGTTTTAGTCCAACTACACATTCAAATGTTTTTGCTAACCAAATACAATCAAGTTGATCCAAACTCAACAAAAACCACTTTTATCACACCAGCGTGTACACACGCATTTCAATAACATGAAACATATCCTTCTTCGTCTTCGCGTTCCTTCTTCTTCTTCTCCGCGTTCTTCCTTCTTCTTCTTCGCCTTCCTCCTTCTTTTTTTCGCTTGTTTTCTCTCAATCATCATTCTTTTATTGCTGCTGTTGTTGCTGTATTTTTTCTTTTCCTCTTTTTAATTGAGGTTCATTTGGATCCATAAATGAATTCAATGTGTTTTTGTTGATAATTGAGTCTTTTTGACTGCTTGTTCAAAATTGAACTAATTTCGGTTCATTTGTAAATTGAGATTCACTTGATGCTGCTGATAAGTATTGACCAAATTTTTTATTCCTTAAGTAATTTTGGTTTATTTTTTTAGTTTAATTGAGGATTATTTGGATCTAAAAATAAATTGTGTGTGTTTTTGTTGATGATTGAGTCTTTTTGACTGCTTGTTCAAAATTGAACTAATTTCGGTTCATTTGTGTGTTAATTGAGGTTCACCTAATGCTGCGGATAAGTATTGACCAAATTTTTTATTCATTAAGTAATTTCTATTTATTTCTTAATTTATTTGAGGTTTATTTGAATACATAAATGAATTCGATGTGTTTGTATTAATTGAGGTTCATTTGATGCTGCTGATAAGTATTGACCAAATTTTTTAGCAAAGAAAAAATTATTCATTATCACTTTATTCAATTGCATTAGATTCTACCCCATTTCATTCAATTAGTTTAGATTTGAACAAGCAGTCAAAAAAATTCAATCATCAACAAAAACACATCAAATTTATTTCTGGATCCAAATGAACCTCAATTAAACTAAGAAATAAACCAAAATTACTTAAGGAATAAAAAATTTGATCAATACTTATCAGCAGCATCAAGTAAACCTCAACTAGCACACAAGTGAATCGAAATTAGTTCAGATTTGAACAAACAGTCAAAAAGACTCAATCATTAAGAAAATGCATCGAATTTATTTCTAGATCCAAATGAACCTCAATTAAATTAAGAAATAAACCGAAATTACTTAAGGAATAAAAAATTTAGTCAATACTTATCAGCACCATCAAGTGAACCTCAATTAACACACAAATAAACCGAAACAAATTAAGAAATGAACCAAAATTATTTAATGATGACATCAGAGAAAATCAGAACTAATAAAAATGTTTGCAAAATATTGGTGTTATTGGTAATGACAATAACAAAAAAAGGAAAAGAAAAAGAAGAAGACGCAACATTG
>NC_029789.2:10647740-10656192 GCF_000816755.2 Arachis ipaensis | reverse complement strand
TAGATCCTAGATCCAATTTTTAAATTAGAAAAAAAAAACTTATATATTTAAGTTTCATGATGAGAAGAAAGACAAAAATTGTGCTCACTCTTAAAAGTTATTAAATTAAAAGAAGCATGAGGTTGATGGCATAAATAAAAGAGAAAAAAGGGAGAGATAACCACTTAAATTATGTCCACTTTTCGTCCATCTCTAATATTTTCTTAATTTAATAACTCCTCATCAATCTTACGCTTCTTTTAATTTAATAACTTTTCATTTTTAGTCGACTCTTACAAATTAAATGTTTTAAGGGATCATTTTAAATTACTAATTTTAGTTTAAAAAATTTAAAAATAATATTATTGTATGAAATTAAATTGTATAAAATTAAAATATATAATATTTAGAAAAGAAAATAGAAAGAGATCACAGGAGAAAGGGTTTGAGGGTAGAAGACGAATAGGAGGAAGAAAAGAAAGAATGTCGTGGTTTAGTGGATAGCATAATGCGAAGTGAGGAAGGAGACCCTTTGAATAGTGTGGTAATTGATATTATTTTAAGGGTTATGCTACACTTCCAAAAATTTTTCCATCCAAGTTTTATCCAAGTAGGTTCAACACCAACAAAAATCACTCTCATTAAAAGAGCGTCATTACACGCGCTTTATCTTCTCCTCCCTCACGCTTCTTCATCTTCTCCCCTGCGCTTCTTCTTCTTCTTCTTCTTCTTCTTCTTTCAAATACATGCATATGTCATCTTCTTCTTCTTTCAAATTCACGTATACCTCCTCCTCCTCCTTCTTCATGCACGCAGATTTTTCTTCTGCTTCTCTTCCTCCTCCTCCTTATTTTTCTCCTCTTTCGTTATCGTCATCACTAACAACACAAACATTATTTTTTCAATTGAATTGAATGGATGCAGGTATTCTGAATCTGAATTGAATTGAATTGATAATCTCTAAATTGTAGACAGAGGTGTTTCAAATTTGATTTTATATAATGGATTATGTTTTGTTCAGTCAGTACTATACAATTATTTCACCATGAGTACGTGTTCGATTCATTATGCAGAAAGCTATTCGAATTTGATTTTATATAATGAATTATGTTTTTTTCACTCAGTACTATACAATTGTTTCACCATGAGTACATGTTCGGTTCATTATGCAAAAGCTATTCAAATTTGATTTTATATAATGGATTATGTTTCGTTCACTCAGTACTATACAATTGTTTCACCATGAGTATTGTGTTCGGTTCATTATCCAGAAAGCTGTTTGAATTTGATTTTATATAATGGATTATATTTCGTTCACTCAGTACTATACAATTGTTTCACCATGAGTACGTGTTCAATTTATTATGCAGCAAGCTATTCGAATTTGAATTTATATAATGGATAATATTCCATTCATTTAGTACTATACAATTGTTTCACCATAATAACATGTTCGGTTCATTTATATTCTGCACAATTCAAAACTCTTCCTTCTCACCTTCTACTGCTTCTTCACCAAGAAGAGAAGGAGGAAAAGACAAAAAAATATAGCAGCAACAACAACAAAAGAATGACAATAAGGAGAAAACATGTGAAGAAGAAGGAACGCGAAAAAGAAGGAGGAGAATGAGGAAGAGGAGGAACAATGTGAAGGAACGCGAAAAAAAATGCTCCGTACGTAAACGAGCGTGAGAAGAAGAAGAAGAAGAAGAAGAAGAAGAAGAAGAAGAAGAAGAAGAAGAAGAAGAGAAGAAGCGTGAGGAAAGAAGAAAAATGGAAAAAGCGCGTGACCTAAAATTGCTTGGATGTGGAGAATATCTCTTATTTTAATCATAATTTTTTTTGTGATAATACACATTTTGTTTACCGATATAAACTAGATAATTATGAATATATCTTGTTTACACTGTAAATGAAATATGTGTAATTTTTCAAATTTCTATTATATCTCGTTTGTAGACGAGATAAAGCCAAATAAAATTATGTCTTATCTCGTTTATACTGTAAACAAGATATGTGTATAATTATTTCATTTACACTATAAATGAGTGATTCGGGTGAATTTTGTGAAAAATAGATTAAGTGAAAAATGGTTAAGATGAGAGATTTGGGGTAAGTAAACTTGTGAGAAAAATACTTCTATTAGTGACAAATAAGCAATACAAGAACTAATGATGACAAATAGAGGTGGAGAACAAGTGTTGAGACCTCCACTGATGTCACAAGAGGATGAATGAACTTTGTTTAAAGTGGACAGGGATTGATTAATTATTGTCAGGTGTTGTTGATGAATAAAATGAAGAACAATGAGAGAAATTTGAGGAGAGAAAAATATGAATTTTTTGAGCTTCTAAGCTTAAAAAAAGTCCCTTTAAGAGGTGATTTGGAATCTTTTTATAGTGTAAAACCATTTTAAGGAGGGAGTCTATTGTCCAATAGTTATAGTGTGATGTTTGGTCTACTCCTTTTACCCCAAGACTTGTTACTAAATAAGATAGTTGACAAAAAATATTTTTAGGTATTCTTATCACTTCAAAACTTTTTAACTAAAAATAGAAGTTAATTTCTACAAGTTAAACTAAAGTTCTGCTGGGTGTCCATGACAAGAAGGTGTATGATGGGTAAAAGGAGTGCTCATGACATGTGACATTAGTGAATGGGCATCTAGTTTGATTTTCTTTTAACTAGATGACACTCTTTATACTCCAAATTCAATCAATCTACTTTCACCAATTTAGTTCCCACTAAAGAGAAATTCAATTCCTCAAGGTGTTCTTTTACCCAACACCTTTAGGAAGAACTTGACTCTTTTTTTTACTATATTTTTGGATCATTTTTAAAATTATTTATGTACAAAAAATTTATATTTTTAGTACACAATCATAAGCCTTCATGCAGTCTTTGAGGGTACAAAGTATTTCCTCAAGTTGCATTAAATTTTTTGTACTCAATAGAATTATAATAATTTAATTAATTTTTTTTAACATATCATAACTCTAAAGAATCAGTGACAACTTTATATTGAACAAGATAAAATAAATAAATAAATAAATGAATAAATAAATAAATAGATTTATAATTTATTTATATGTATTTATTTTTTTTAAATGTTGTATATATATACATAATTTTATTTTTAAAAAAATAGATGACTTGATTTAATTGATTAAAAAAATTTTAAGAAAGAAGAAGGGGAGAAAGTCTTACCCTCTTAATCTGACGCGTTTAAATTTTGAGTACCTGGGTTGTTTCGAGGGGGGAATGGATCCTCTCAATTTTTTTTAACAATTGAGGAAGTAAAGTGTGATCTTCCACCATTAATTTTATAAGTGGGACAAAAAATAAATAGGTCAATTTTTTTTAATAATTGAGAGGATCCATTCTCGTTTGGAGAGAGGCAGAAAGAGAGAGAAACACCAGAAAGAAGAGAGGAGAGCGTTATCATCATCTCTGCTAGGGCATTTTTCTACACGGCAGTATTTTCCAGTGCCACCACTTCTATTACCACCACCATCCAACCCTCTATCTTCTTCAACAATTGGGAGTTTTTCTTAGGGCAAAGGACACTCCCACGTTCAACCTCACTCTGTCTTCTTACTTGGTAAGATTCTTTTTCTTCTTCTTTTCTTTTTCTCTTCAGCTTTGCTCCTTTTTTTTGTAATAAAATGTGTACTCCTATTTTCTTACATGCGATTCTGGGACTTGAATATCTGCTTTTGTATATTTGACATTTTTTGGTATTATTCTAAAATTTTGTTACTCTGAACTCGTGTCATTCTGAACTCTGATAATCATTCTGTACTCTTATTACTTTGAATCCTTGTTATTATGTTCTTTGTCTTCATTCTCATGTAACCCCTCTTAGCCCGCATGTATATTGGATTGCTAATTTTAGAATTAGCTATAGGAATTCTTTAATAAAGATCTTTCACCTTATAACTTTAGATGTTATATCCTCATTTGTATAGGTTTTCAATGACATCACACAAAAAAAAAAAAGAAATTGAATTAAAAATTATGAGCAATGTTCATTTGTAACTATAAAATAGATATTTAAAAATAAAAAAAATTGGTATAGCATAGTCATACGTAATTTGTTTATAAACTTTTTTCAATTAAAGCGATTTACTAGTGTTCAATATTCGTATTCTTTCAAAGCTATAAACGTATAATGTTTTGCAATATTTTCATATACTTCACCAAATGAAATATGATATTATAAGGATAAGAGGAGTTAGTGGCCTTATCCAGTAAAGAATATGATGAATAATTTTTATACCTTTGTTTTTTTGTTTCATTTGAGAACTCCTTGGTTGTTTTCTTGACATGCGATGCTCTTTGGCTTTTTCAAAACTTTTTGAGTGTTATGAAATATTCTCCTTTATATTTTGAGTTTGTGTTCTTGGAAATCTTATGGCTGGGATTGTGATGATATTGGTACTCTTTTGATTTTGTTATTGGTGTTGAGTATTTTGGTCATTAGTATTCATGTGATATTGATATTCACTCTATTTTGTTGTTGCTGTTCTCCTTCTTTCTCCTTTTTTTAGGAATTGTTTCTTTTGTTGTCATGCCTCGTATGAAACTTGCTGAGGTAGTGGATAGTGACCCAGAGGACTCTAGTAACAGTTTGGGTAATGACTCTTCTGTGGATGATAGTGGATAATTTTTTTCATGCATTGCAGGATTCTTATAGAATAATATAACATAAACATTGGCTCTTGATAAGGAAGTCTTTTGGAATCGAAATCTAACTCCTAGAACTGAAATTAGGCATAGTACTTCTTGACATACTTGAAATTGATGGGGCCAGTGGTTATTCCATGATCTGGGTCCAACAGGATGCAGTGTCTGTTGGGGTGTACTTCAGAAATAATGTAAGGACCCTCCCATTTGGAAGCCCTTTTTGGCAAAGACATCTTCCTCATTACTGCGTCTACTGATTTTAGTACTAGATCTCCCTCTAAGAACACCCTGGGCCGAACATGCTTGTCATAAGCTAATGCTAGTCTTCGGTGGTATTCTTCCATCTTGCTTGCCACAACTTCTCTTTTTCCTTCCAACTCTTGCAACTCAGCTTCCTGATCCCTTGCTTCGTCTAACAACACTTTGGCGGTGGGTACTTCAATCTCTGCTGGCAATACAGCTTCAACCCTATAAACCAATGAGAAGGGTGTTACTCCAGTTGTTCCACGTCTGATCGTTTTGTAAGTCCAAAAAGCAAGTGGTAGGTATTCACTCCAATCTTTATGGGCATCGGTCACCATCTTTGTGAGTATTTTCAAAAGGCTCTTGTTAGTAGCCTCTGCCCGGCCATTGCCTTGCGGGTAGTAGGGGGAAGACTTGTGATGTTTGATTTGGTACTGTTCAAGAACACCCCCACACTCTTTGGTTAACAAAGTGGGTTCCATTGTCGGATACTATAACACTTGGCATCCCAAACCTACATATTATATTTTCTTTGATAAATCTCACTACTGCTTCAGATTAGCTTCCCTGACAGCTACAGCCTCCACCCACTTGTTGAAACTTTTTGTTGCAACTAGAATTCATTTTTTTTCATTGATGGGGGGTTGATCGGTCCCACAAAAATCTACTGCCCATGTATGGAATAGGTATGGTGTTTTGAGCCTGTTCTTTTGCACGCTTGGTGCATGTATCAAGTTTGCATGCTTTTGGCATTGTGGACACCTCTTAGCCCAGTTGATTGCATCTTCCTTCATTTTTGGCCAATAATAGCTGATCCGGATTAGTTCATACCACAACGCCCTTCCTCCTTGGTGTCTTCCACATACTCCTTGATGGACTTCTTCTAAGACTTTGTCTTTTTCTTCATCTCGAATGCATTTTAGCATCTACTCGGTAAAACTCTTTTTGAACAACTCACCTTTTTGCAAGAAGTAGCGTTCTGATTTCTTCTTCAATCTCTCAGCTTCTATTTTTTCTGAAGGCAAAACTCCAGCATCGAAGTACTCTATGATAGGTTGTTGCCAATTGTGAACATTACATATCTGCGTACTTTCTTTTGTTTCTTGACAAGCCTTGCAAGAAGCTTGTAATTCATCACAATGAGACTTCATTTTCGGCCAATAAATACCCCACCTCTGGAGTCTTCGGTACAACCCAGGGCCCTCTTCTCCGCAAGTGGCTCTATGTAGTTGTTTTGATTTTTCTTTCCTTTTCTCTTCTCCTACACATTTCATGAGGAGTCCATCGTTGCTTTTTTTGAATATTTGCCCATTGAGGAGGTAAAATCCTCTTGTTTCTTTGGTGATGTTGAGCATTCTGAGCTGTTCATGTATAGGAGTTCGCCAATCATTGGTTTTTCCTTCCATTGACATCCTTTCTTCTCTGGCAGAACTTTCAGCTGTCTGGTGTTCTAAAGTATATTGTCCATTTTGAATGGTGACTCTACTCCCTAATGTTGCTAGAGCATTGGTGCGGAATTTCTAACTACAAACTAACCGGCAAGTGCACCGAGTCGTACCAAGTAATACCTCAGGTGAGTGAGGGTCGATCCCACGAGGATTGATGGATCAAGCAACAATAATTGATTGATAGACTTAGTCAGGCAAACAGAAAGTAATGTTTGGGCAATATAAAATACATTAAACAATATAAAAAATATTGAAGATAGGCCGATAGATAAGTTGGGAATAAAATATGGAGAAGGCAGTTAAGGGTTCAGAGTTATCTATTTTTCATATTACTTTTCTTACTAACTATTTTAATTATGTAGGATTTAATTTATGGCAAACTATATGTGACTAGACCCTAATTCCTTAGACCTTTCTAGTCTCCTCTAACATTCATTAACTGCCAATTCCTTGGTCAATTAATTCCAATTAGAAGCTGCATGATCAAATTCCAGTTTACATGCCACAAAAACTCTAATTACCCAAAAATAAAAGGATTATATGTCACGTATCCCGTTAAATCCAAATAATTAAAATTTAGGAGAATATGTTTTCAAGCTGTTGTTCAAGTAAAGAGCTTTTCCAAGTTTTACAAAAACTCAAATAGAAAGATGGTCATACTTCCGTTCCACCCAAATTCATAAGATAAAGAGCGAAAACAATTCTTAAATTATAAATCCATACATGAATTAAAATAGAAAAAGCAATAAAATCAATCCATACAAATAGACAGAGCTCCTAACCTTAACAATGGAGGATTTGTTGCTCATGGTTCAGAGAGAAAATAAGGATTGTGAATTGTAAATTGGAATAATGTTGAGGTGGAATCTCCTGTTAACTAATTGGGATCCTTTTATATCTAATTCTAATAAATTTAAAATTCAAATTTCTAAAACTAACATAATATCTTTTCCTATTTTAAAATAAAAATTAAAGTTTTAAATCAGAATTAATTACAGCAATCAGCGCGTCTTCAATTGATGGGTGGGGACCACTTACTTTGCAGGATCCACGCCTAACTTGGTGATGGGCTGCGCCTTACTTGATGGAGGCCTAATCCTTATGCATGCTTATTAATGTTTTGCGCCTATCTCAAGTTAGGCGCAGCCTTGGCAGCGTGGTTGGAGAAGAAGAATGGACTATTATATATCGTTAGAAAGCTCTGGAAGTTAGCTTTCTAACGCTACTAGAATCACATTCATTGGACCTCTGTAGCTCGAGTTATTTAGGTTTGAGTGCAGAGAGGTCATGGTTGACAGCATCATTCGCCTTCTTCTCTTTTTCTGCGGAAACTCCATCAAATCCAGCAAAATGCTACCTAAAATAAACAGAATTGCACACGACTCAAAGTAACATCCATAGTGGCTAAAAGATAATTAATTCTTGATTAAACTCAACAAATGAAATGCAAATTCACTAGGAAAATATAGGGAAGATGCTCACGCATCAAGCATCCACATGCTTGTTTTCTGTTCGGGGTACATGCTCAAATGAAATCTTGTCAAATACCTTCATCATGCGCCAAATTTGTTCTCTGCATAAGGCCAGACTTTTTTCCTACGTGTCGTACTGGTGCACAAAAATTACTTCACACTATGTAATTCCGCACAACTAACCAGCAAGTGCACTGGGTCGTCCAAGTAATACCTTACGTGAGTAAGGGTCGATCCCACGGAGATTGTTGGTTTGAAGCAAGCTATGGTTATCTTGCAATTCTTAGTCAGGATATTAATTTGTGGTTATCAATTGACTTGCAAATGAACAAGGGAGCATGAATTAAAGGTTACTTGTTATGCAGTAAATGAGAATATGTTGGAGTTTTGGAGATGCTTTGTCTTTTGAATCTCTGCTTTCTCCCTATTTTATTCTTCACGCACGCACGTCCCTCCTATGGCAAGCTGTGTGTTGGTGGATTACCGTTGTCAATGGCTACCATCCTTCCTCTCAGTGAAAATGGTCCAGGTGCGCTGTCACCGCACGGCTAATCATCTGTAGGTTCTCGATCATACCGGAATAGAATTTACTATCCTTTTGCGTCTGTCACTACACCCAGCACT
>NC_029789.2:10646643-10647465 GCF_000816755.2 Arachis ipaensis | reverse complement strand
TACCACAGACAAGGTTTAGACTTTCTGGATTCTCAGGGATGCTGCCAATGGATTCTAGCTTATACCACGGAGATTCTGATTAAGGAATCTAAGAGATACTCATTCAATCTGATGTAGAACGGAGGTGGTTGTTAGACACACGTTCATGGATTGAGGAAGGTGATGAGTGTCACGGATCATCACCTTCTCTATAATTAAGCGCGAATGAATATCATAGATAGGAACACGCATGTGTGAATGGAAAACAGAAATAGTTGCATTAATTCATCAAAACACAGCAGAGCTCCTCACCCCCAACAATGGAGTTTAGAGACTCATGCCGTCAGAGATTACAAAGTTCAGATCTAAAATGTCATGAGATACAAAATAAATCTCTAAAAGTTGTTTAAATACTAAACTAGTAACCTAGGTTTACAGAAAATGAGTAAACTATGATAGATAGTGCAGAAATCCACTTCTGGGGCCCACTTGGTGTGTGCTGGGGCTGAGACTAAAGCTTCTCACGTGCCTGGGCTGTTTTGGGCGTTCAACGCCAGGCTGTAACCTGTTTCTGGCGTTGAACTCCAACTTGTAACGTGTTTCTGACGCTGGACGCCAGACTGCAACATGGAACTGGCGTTGAACGCCAGTTTACGTCATCTATCCTTGAGCAAAGTATAAACTATTATATATTTCTGGAAAGCCCTGGATGTGTACTTTTCAACGCAATTGGAAGCACGTCAATTGGACTTCTGTAGCTCTAGAAATTCTATTCCGAGTGCAGAGAGGTCAGGATCCAACAGCATCAGCAGTCCTTTTTCAGCCTGAATCAGATTTTTGCTC
>NC_029789.2:10618131-10646268 GCF_000816755.2 Arachis ipaensis | reverse complement strand
TCAATAACATGTCTCATGTTCATTATTCTTTCAAGAGTCAACATATTTAACATTCAAGAATATCAAATTCCAAAGACATATGCACTGTTCAAGCATTCATTCAGAAGGCAGAAAGCATTGCCACCACATGTAATTAATCAGAATTTCTTGTATTAAAAACTCAAAAAATATTGCATCCTTATCCTAAAGAAAATCTTCTATTTTATTCATGTTTAATGATGATGAGAAAAATAAATTATAGCTTAATTGGAGATAAAATAACTACTAATTACTACTATAACTACTAAGGTAGAACTCAAATAAGAACAATTATCACAGAGTTAAGGCTAAGATTAGGGATCAACAACCTTGAGTTTGGGATGTGGATGTTCCTCTAGTCTGTGGAGTGCTTGGTCCTTCAAGAGATAACTTCTGACGCTTCAGTTCCTTTAAGTCACGCCCTTGCTCTTCTTGTTCCCTGAGCAGTTTGCAGAGCATACTATTTTGATTTTGCTGTTCTTCCTTTATTTGGTCTATAGATTCTTGCAACTTGGTAACAGATGCTTCAAGCTATTCCCAATATTCAAATTGAGGGACTTCTGGGAGGAATTCTTGCGCCCTCCTCTTGGTGGGGTCATCCTGCATTTGTTGTTTTTCCATTGTGATTTTAGTGATTGGTTTCTCCACTGAGATATACTCTGTTATTCCCATCTTTACTCCAACATCTTTGCAGAGCATAGAGATTAAGCTTGGATAAGCCAACCTGGCATCCTTGGAGTTCTTGTTAGCAAGTATGTAAAATTCAGATGGGATCAGTTGATGAACTTCTACTTCTTTTCCAAACATAATGCAATGGATCATCACTGCTCTTTTAACAGTGACTTCAGAACGGTTGCTTGTGGGCAATATAGAACGCCCAATGAAGTCCAGCCAACCTCTGGCGACTGGTTTGAGATCTTCTCTCTTGAGTTGATTTGGGAAACCCTTGCTGCTGGTGGTCCACCTGGCTCCAGGGATGCATATATCCTCTAGAATCTTATCCAGGCCCTTGTTTGTTCTCATCATTCTCCTATTGAAGGAGTCTGGGTCATCTTTCAGCTGAGGTAGCTTAAAGATCTTCCTGATTTTGTCAGGGTGGATGTGAACAATCTTTCCTCTGACCAAAGTTCGATAGTCATAGAGGGCAGTTCCAGATATTCTCTGCCTGTCTGTTTGCCACAGATTAGCGTAGAATTCCTGAACCATATTCCTTCCCACTTTCGTTTCAGGATTAGCTAGGACTTCCCAGTTCCTGTTTCGAATCTGCTATTGGATCTCCGGATATTCATCTTCTTTCAGATCGAACTTGACTTCCGGGATCACTGATCTTAGACCCATTATTTTGTAGTAATGGTCTGAATGTTCTTTGGTTAAGAACCTCCCTTGATTCCAAAGTGGTTTTAGAATGCTCTCTTTCTTGCCTCTTGGAGTGGGTTGTTTTCCTTTAGGAGCCATGATCTTAGTGGGTATGGTTTAGTGATCACGGATAAACACACCAAACTTAGAGGTTTGCTTGTCCTCAAGCAAAAGAAAAGAAAGGAGATGGGTAGAAGGAGAGCTTGTGTCGAATGGTGGATGAGAGGGGGGCCGAATGCGGTTTTAAAAAGGGAGGGGGTGGGATTTTCGAAAATATTAAAAAGATAAGATAGAAGATATGATTTAAAAAATATGATATGAAAAGATGTGATTTAAAATTGAAAAGATATGAAAGATATTTGAAAAGATAAATTTGGATTTTGAAAAGGATAATGTGGAGATTTGAAAAAGATATTGATGAGTTGAAAAGATTTTAGAAGGAAAAGAGATAAATTTGTTTTGGAAAATTTGAAAAAGAGTTAGATTGGATTGAAAAAGTATTTGTGTTTATGTTGAATGCCAGGAACTCCTTTGTCACTGGGCGTTTTTCTGAACGCCCAGGATGCTGTAAATCTGGCGTTAAACGCCCAGAAGGAGCTTCTTTCTGGCGTTCAACGCCCAGAAGATGCTTCTTTCTGGCGTTCAATGCCCAGTGGATGCTTCTTTTGGGCGTTGAACGCCCAATTGTGCCTCTTACTGGCGTTTTCTTGCCAGTGAGCTCTTTTTCTCTGTTTTGTGTGCTGAATCCTTCTGTAACCCTGTAAACTTATGCAATTGACTCTTTACCTTAGTATCAATGAACTTTATATAAACAAATAAAATCAAGAATAGGGCAAAATGCTAGAGGAAGTGATGCCAATGGCTGGGTTGCCTCCCAGCAAGCGCTTCTTTATTGTCTTTAGCTGGACCTTGCTAAGCTTTTTAATCTAGCCTCAGCCTTGAGCATTCTTGCTCAACATTACCTTCAATATAATGTTTGATTCTCTGTCCATTAACAATGAACTTCCTATCAGAGTCAATGTCTTGAAGCTCCACATAACCATATGGTGATACACTTGTAATCACATATGGTCCCCTCCACCGGGACTTCAGTTTCCCGGGGAATAGCCTGAGCCTAGAGTTAAACAACAGAACCTTTTGTCCTGGTTCAAAGATTCTAGAAGATAGCTTGCTGTCATGCCATCTTTTTTATTTCTCTTTATAAAGCTTGGCATTTTCGAAAGCAGTGAATCTGAATTCCTCTAGCTCATTCAGCTGGAGCAATCTTTTTTCTCCAGCTAGTTTGGCATCAAAGTTTAGGAATCTGGTTGCCCAGTAGGCCTTATGTTCCAGTTCCACGGGCAGGTGACAAGCCTTACCATACACAAGTTGGTACGAAGAGGTCCCTATAGGAGTCTTGAATGCTGTTCTGTAAGCCCACAGAGCATCATCCAAGCTTCGTGCCCAATCCTTTCTACGGGTACTTACAGTCCGTTCCAGGATTTTTTTAGTTCTCTGTTAGAAACTTCAGCTTGCCTATTTGTCTGTGGATGATATGGAGTCGCCACCTTGTGGCGAATCCCATATCGGACCATGGCGGAGTAAAGCTGTTTGTTGCAGAAGTGAGTGCCCCCATCACTGATTAGAACCCTAGGGACACCAAATCTGCTGAATATATGTTTTTGGAGGAACTTCAATACTGTTTTAGTATCATTGGTGGGTGTGGCAATGGTCTGTACCCATTTTGATACATAGTCAACTGCCACCAGAATATAAATGTTTGAGTACGATGGTGGGAAAGGCCCCATGAAATCAATTCCCCATACATCAAACAACTCAATCTCCAAGATTCCTTGTTGAGGCATGGCGTAACTATGAGGCAAATTACCAGTTCTCTGGCAACTGTCACAGTTACGTACAAACTCTCGGGAATCTCTGTAGAGTGTAGGCCAGTAGAAACCACATTGGAAGACCTTGGTGGCTGTTCGCTCACCTCCNNAAAATGATCATTTCTGGTGGCTGTATTGAGCCTTCTGTAATCAATACACATGCGCCACCCTGTAACTGTTCTTGTAGGAACTAGTTCATTTTTTTCATTATGAACAATTGTCATGCCTCCCTTTTTAGGGACAACTTGAACAGGACTCACCCAAGGGCTATCAGAAATAGGATAAATAATTCCAGCCTCTAGTAATTTAATGACCTCTTTCTGCACCACTTCCTTCATGGCTGGATTTAGCCGCCTCTGTAGTTGAACCACTGGCTTAGCATCATCCTCCAATAGGATTTTGTGCATACATCTAGCTGGGCTTATGCCCCTAAGGTCACTTATGGACCACCCAAGAGCTGTCTTGTGTGTCCTTAGCACTTGGATTAGTGCTTCCTCTTCCTGTGGATTTAAAGCAGAGCTTATGATCACTGGAAAAGTATCACCTTCTCCCAGAAATGCATATTTCAGGGATGGTGGTAATGGTTTGAGCTCGGGTTTAGGAGGTTTTTCCTCTCCCTGAGGAAATTTCAGAGGCTCTTTCAATTCCTCTGAATCCTCTAGATCAGGCGGAACATCTTTAAAAATGTTTTCCAGCTCTGATTCGAGACTCTCAGCCATGTTGATCTCCTCCACCAGAGAGTCAATAAGATCAACTTTCATGCAATCTTTTGGTGTGTCTGGATGCTGCATGGCATTGACAGCATTCAACTTAAACTCATCCTCATTGACTCTTAGGGTTATTTCCCCCTGTTGGACGTCAATGAGAGTTCGTCCAGTTGCTAGGAAAGGTCTTCCTAGAATGAGAGTAGCACTCTTGTGCTCCTTCATTTCCAGCACAACAAAGTCAGTGGGAAAGGTGAATGGCCCAACCCTGACAATCATGTCCTCAATCATGCCTAATGGGTATTTAATGGAGCCATCAGCAAGTTGGAGACATATCCGGGTTGGTTTAACTTCTTCAGTTAAACCAAGCTTTCTGATGGTGGATGCAGGTATTAGGTTGATGCTTGCCCCAAGATCACATAAGGCTGTCTTGGTGCAGTTACCCTCTAATATGCATGGTATCAGAAAGCTTCCGGGATCTTTAAGCTTTTCAGGAAAGCTTTTCAGAATGACTGCACTGCATTCTTCAGTGAGGAGAACTCTTTCAGTTTCTCTCCAATCCTTCTTATGACTTAAGATTTCTTTCATAAACTTGGCATAAGAAGGTATTTGCTCAAGTGCCTCTGCAAATGGAATCTTTATTTCAAGAGTCCTGAGATAATCTGCAAAGCGAGCAAATTGCTTATCCTGCTCCTCTTGGCGGAGTTTTTGAGGATAAGGTATCTTGGCTTTATATTCCTCAACCTTGGTTACTGCAGGTTTATTTCCTACAGAAGTGGTTGAAGAAGCCTTTTTGGAGGGGTTGTCATCAGCACTTGTGTGTGTCTGATCCCTCACTGGCATTTGAGTGCCAGGGTTGGAAGCTGGAGTGACGTTAGACGCCAAACCTGTGCTTCCTTTGGGCGTTCAACGTCAGTTCCTTGCTTGTTTCTGGCGTTGAACGCCAGTCCCGAGCATGGTTTGGGCGTTCAGCGCCAGTCTTCCACCCAATCTCTAGCGTTTTAGCGCCAGAATTATTTCTCTCCGGGCTCTTACTGTCCTCAGATGGAATTTGGGTAGTTTTCTCATCAGCTGTTTTCATGTCTTTATGCTAGCCTTAGGTTGGTTATTTAACCACCTCTTAGCTTGGTCTTTTACAGCAAATGGGAATAGTAATAATCTGTAGACATCCTGATCTACTTCCTTATCATGTACTGTGTCAGCAATTTATAAAAACTGTGCCAGAAACTCTGTAGGTTCTTCCTGTGGAAGACCGGAATACTGACAACTTTGCTGCACCATGATAATGAGCTGATGATTCAACTCAAAGCTACTGACTCCAATGGAGGGTATACTGATACTACTCCCATATAAAGCAGTAGTGGGGTTAGCATATGACCCCAGAGTCCTTCTGACGAAAATTATAGAAAGATTAACAAGAAAACACCAAACTTAAGGTTTGGCACAAGATCAAGAAAAATTATTTTTGAAAAAGATTTTTAATAAAACCGGTGCCCAATCATCAAGAACATAAACCAATGCTCTAGCCAATTGAGCTGTAAATGTAACACTTGTTTTGAAGAAGTAATTTTTTTATAACTAAGAATGAAATATTTTTTTTTGAAAAATTAAAATTAAAAAAAAAAGAAAATAAGGATTTTAAAAAGAAAATTTCAACCAAAAACAATAATAGAAGACTCTAAACCAAAAAGAAAAAAAATTTTCCTAATCTAAGTAACAAAATAAACTGTCAGTTGTCCAAACTCGAACAATCCCTGGCAACGGCGCCAAAAACTTGGTGCACGAAAATTACTTCACACTATGTAATTTCGCACAACTAACCAGCAAGTGCACTGGGTCGTCCAAGTAATACCTTACGTGAGTAAGGGTCGATCCCACGGAGATTGTTGGTTTGAAGCAAGCTATGGTTATCTTGCAACTCTTAGTCAGGATATTAATTTGTGGTTATCAATTGACTTGCAAATGAACAAGGGAGCATGAATTAAAGGTTACTTGTTATGCAGTAAATGAGAATATGTTGGAGTTTTGGAGATGCTTTGTCTTTTGAATCTCTGCTTTCTCCCTATTTTATTCTTCACGCACGCACGTCCCTCCTATGGCAAGCTGTGTGTTGGTAGATTACCGTTGTCAATGGCTACCATCCTTCCTCTCAGTGAAAATGGTCCAGGTGCACTGTCACCGCACGGCTAATCATCTGTAGGTTCTCGATCATACTAGAATAGGATTTACTATCCTTTTGCGTCTGTCACTACGCCCAGCACTCGCGAGTTTGAAGCTCGTCACAGTCATCCAATCCCAGAATCCTACTCGGAATACCACAGACAAGGTTTAGACTTTCCGGATTCTCAAGGATGCTGCCAATGGATTCTAGCTTATACCACGGAGATTCTGATTAAGGAATCTAAGAGATACTCATTCAATCTGATGTAGAACGGAGGTGGTTGTCAGACACACGTTCATGGATTGAGGAAGGTGATGAGTGTCACGGATCATCATCTTCTCTATAATTAAGCGTGAATGAATATCATAGATAGGAACACGCATGTGTGAATGGAAAACAGAAATAGTTGCATTAATTCATCAAAACACAGCAGAGCTCCTCACCCCAACAATGAAGTTTAGAGACTCATGCCGTCAGAGATTACAAAGTTCAGATCTAAAATGTCATGAGATACAAAATAAATCTCTAAAAATTGTTTAAATACTAAACTAGTAACCTAGGTTTACAGAAAATGAGTAAACTATGATAGATAGTGCATAAATCCACTTCTGGGGCCCACTTGGTGTGTGCTGGGGCTGAGACTAAAGCTTCTCACGTGCCTGGGCTGTTTTGGGCGTTCAACGCCAGGCTGTAACCTGTTTCTGGCGTTGAACTCCAACTTGTAACGTGTTTCTGGCGCTGGACGCCAGACTGCAACATGGAACTGGCGTTGAATGCCAGTTTATGTCGTCTATCCTTGAGCAAAGTATGGACTATTATATATTGCTGGAAATCCCTGGATGTCTACTTTCCAACGCAATTGAAAGAGCATCAATTGGACTCCTGTAGCTCCAGAAATTCCATTCCGACTACAGAGAGGTTAGGATCCAACAGCATCAGCAGTCCTTTTTCAGCCTGAATCATATTTTTGCTCAGCTCCCTCAATTTCAGCCAGAAAATACCTGAAATTATAGAAAAACACACAAACTCATAGTAAAGTCCAGAAATATGAAATTAACCGCAAAAAGCGTATAAAATATCCGCTCATCACGTACCCTCCCTGGATATGTTGTATTCTCAGGCTGGAGTCTCCTTTGACATGGAGTTTCTTGATACCAATTTCTTGAGCCATCTTTAGACTGAGCGTTGGAGCTTCATACTCTGCCTCATTGTTAGTGCAAGAGAAATCCGATCGAAACATGAAAGATAGATTTCTTCCACGGGAGTCTGTAAGGACGACTCCTGCCCCCTCCTTGTGGATTCGAGGGTGTTCCGTCAAACATGAGGGTCCATGTTTCCTCTTCATTGCAAGCATGAACAATCTCTATTGTTCTTGGAATTTGATCTGACAACTCTTCAATGGTTGCTTTTTCAGGACAAATTGACAAGAGGTCAGCCAAAGCTTGGCTCTTAATGGTGGTAGGTGTTACCAATTTCACATCATATTCGCTTATTTGGAGTGCCCAACGACTCATTCTTCCAGTCAACATTGGCTTTTTGATTAAAAATCTGAGACCTTCATTTTTTGATACGACTTCTACTTGGTGTGCTTGAAAGTAGTGTTGGTATCTTTGTGAGGATCAACATTGGCTTTTCGATAAAAAATCGGAGGCCTTCATTTTTTTATACAACTTCTACTTGGTGTGCTTGAAAGTAGTGTCAGTATCTTTGTGAGATGTGCACCAGAGCGAGGCAATGTTTCTCTGGTAAGGAGTATCTTTGTTCTGACCCTTTCATGGCTCTACTGACATAGGCAATGGGTTTCTTTTTTACTTCTCCTTCTTGTACAAATAACCCGCTAACTGCTTCTTCTCCTACCGCTAAGTATACCTTTAATGGTGCACCAGGTTGAGGGGAAGTCATGGTGTGAGTGGATGTGAAAACGCCCTTGATCTTATCCATCACAGCTTGGTGGTGTTGTTCCCACTTAAAGGTGTTCTTCTTTTTTTAACAAAGGTCTTAGGGGTCCTAAGAGCTCCCCTAATGCTGGTATGAATCTTCGAATGTACCCCAGCTTGCCTATGAACTTTTGGAGTCCCTTGATGTTTTTCGGGGGTTCCATGTCTTGGACAGCTTTAATCTTATCCTCATTAGCCGAAATGCCTCCTTTGTGGACTCTAAATCCCAAGAACTTTCGAGAGGACACCCCGAAGGCACATTTCATGAGGTTCATCTTGAGTCTATACTTTTTGCATCTAGTGAACACAGCTCTGAGGTGTTCTGTGTGTTGCTTCTTGGATGTTGATTTGACAACCAAATCATCTACATAGTCTTCCACGAAGTCATGCATTTTGTCGTGGAATATAGCAGTCATGGCTCTTTGGTAGGTTGCTCCAGCATTCTTTAAGTCAAAAGGCATGACAGTATAGTAAAAATTGCCTATGGGTGTTCGAAATGCTGTCTTTTCTTCATCTCTCGGAGCCATTCTAATTTGGTTGTACCCACTAAATCCATCCATGAAGGAGAACTTTTCAAACCCGGCTGTAGCATCTACCATTCTATCAACATCTGGAAGAGGAAAATCATCTTTAGGGCAAGCTTTGTTTAGATCCCTAAAATCTACGCAACACCGGATCTGCCCATTTTTCTTTTTCACTGGTACTATGTTGGCTAACCAAGAGAGGTGTTATATTGGTTTGATGAATTTGGCTGCAAGTAACTTTTCAATTTCTTTCTTTACTTGAGCTTTTATTTCATTGGAGAATTTTTAGGAGCTTTCTTGACAGGGGTTGCTCCTTTCCTCACAGCTAAATTGTGGGTTACCAGGTTTGGGTCCAACCCTGGTATTTCATCATAGTTCCAAGCGAACACATCTCTGAACTCTGTTAATAGCGCTATCAAATTTTTTTCTCCATCTTTCCTAGAGCTTTGCACACGAACAAAGATCTTGGGTGTTTGATTGTGTACTAAAAATATAAACCCTTTTTGTACATCATTAATTTTTATAATGACCTACAAACATGGTCAAAAAAGAGTTAAGTTCCTCCTAAAGGTATTGGGCTAAAAGGATGGAACCCAAAAGAACACCTTGAGGAGTTGAATTTCTCTTCAGTGGGAACTATATTGGTGGAAGTGGATTGGTTGGATTTGGAGTGTAAAGGTGTCATCTAGTTGAAAGAAAACCAAACTAGATGTCCTTTCACTAATGTCACATGTCAGGAGCTTTAGTTTAACGTGTGGGAATCAACTTTCTACCTTTTCAGTTGACAAGATTTGAGGTGACAGGAGTACCTAAAGATTTGAAAAGAGCAGTAAACCAAATGTCAGACTAAAACCATTGGCCAAGGGGTGTCCTCTTCATCATGGTTTTACACTATAAAAAGGACCTCAAGCCACCTCTGTAAAGCACCCCTCTTCTGAGACCTTTACACTTCAACTTTCACCCTCACCTTCAACCAGACTTCACTTTTCATCCTTCCCTGTCACTTTTCACTTTCACCTTGATCATCTTCTTCTTCACAGACCTTGAAACCCTTTTCATCCTTTACTTTCACCTTCACCTTCACTTTCACTTTTTCACCTTCACCTTCATCTTCTTCTGAGAGCTTCTCTTCTCTGTAAACCATTCCTGTCCACTTTAAACAAAGCTCATTCATCCTCTTGTGACATTAGTGGAGGTCTCAACACTTGTTCTCCACCTCTCTTCCTCACTATTAGTTCTTGTATTGTTTATTTGCCATTAATAGAAGTGTCTTCCTCACAAGTTTACTTACCCCTAATCTCTCACCTTAACTATTATTTTTCACTTAATCTATTTTTCACAAAACCACACAAATCATCTGGCGACTCCACTGGGGAGGAACACTTCGACGTGATAGCTAGAGATCAAACGAGGTATAGAACCCCCTCACCACCTCTGTTCGCAAATCTGGAGAATATGGAGGAAGACGAGAACACCCCAGTTTCTTTAGGGAGTTGACGCGTATTCTAAAAGTCAAGGGATCGTGAAGCTGAGTTGCAAGAGTTGGAAGGAAAAAGAGAAGTTGTGAGAAGCAAGATGAAAGAATATCACCGGAGACTGGCATTAGCTTATGACAAGCACATTCGGCCCAGGGTGTTCCTAGAGGGAGATCTGGTACTAAAAATCAGTAGACGCAGTAATAAGGAAGATGTCTTTGCCAAAATGGGCTCCCAAATGGGAGGGTCCTTACATTGTTTCTGAGGTACACCCCAACGGACACCGCATCTTGGTGGACCCGGATCATGGAACAACCATCGGCCTCATCAATTTCAAGTACGTTAAACAGTACTATGCCTAATTTTAGTTTTAGAAGTTAGAATTTCAATTTCAAAAGGCTTCTTTATCAAGAGCCAATGTTTATGTTATATTATTCTACAAGCATCCTACAATACATGAAAAAATTGTATTAGCAATTATATACTCAAAAAATATGAGTAATGCATCTTAAGAAATTTGCAGTACAAAATAGTTCCAAAAAAGTGAAGTGTCCCACCCTCCAAGCTCCTAAAAAGAGTCAAGCATAAATAGGGCAAGAAAGTTATGAATACCTTCCTTTTTTTGGAACTGTTTCAAAAAAGTGAAGTGTCCCACCCTCCAAGCTCCTAAAAAGAGTCGAGCATAAATAGGGCAAGAAAGCTATGGGTACCTTCCTTTTTTTTTTGGCCTAAAAGAAAAGGCAGAAAAAAATGGCTACTGCTTTTCTTAAAATCATACGCTCCCCTGCAAAAAAAAATTAATTAAAATAAATTATTTTTATTTTTAAATATCTATTTATGGTTACAAATGAACATTGCTCATAATTTTAATTCAATTTCTTTTTTTATTTGCGATTTCATTGGAAACATATACAAATGAGGATATAATATCCAAAGTTGTAAGGTGAAAGATCTTTATCAAAGAATCTCTATAGCTAATTCCAAAATTAGCAACCCAATATACATGGGGGCTGAGAGGGGTTAAGACAAAAACAAGGAAAGAAGAAAAAGGGTCTTACCAAGTAAGAAGACAGAGTAAAAAGACAGAGTAAAGTTGAATGTGGGAGTATCCTTTGTCCTAAGAAAAACTCCCAATTGTTGAAGAAGACAGAGGATTTGGATGGTGGTGGTGATAGCAGTGATGATCCTGCGCTGTGTAAAAAATGCCCTAGCAGAGATGATGAGGAACACCTCTCCCTTACCCTTTCAAGTGTTCTCTCTCCTTATGTGTCTCTCCAAATTCAGGTACTCAAATTTAAAACGCGTCCAATTAAAAGGGTAAGAGTTTCTCCCCTTCTTATTCTCTTATATATTAAATTATTATATTAAATCAAATCATCCCTCTTTTTTCATACAAATAAATTATGAATATATTTATTTACTAATCTTATTTATTTATTTATTTTATTAATATTTAAAATATTTGCACAATAATATTCTTTTATTCATTTTTTTATGAGTACATAATTATATTCATATTATACTAAAATATTTATATTTGAATATCATTTACAAATACATATCTTATTATAACAAAAAATGAATAAAAGAGGGGAGATTTGATTCTTTAGAGTTATGATATGTTAACCAAAAAAAAATTTAATTATTCTTATTCTGTGAGTACAAAAAAGTTTAATGCAGCTTGAGGGAATACTTTGTACCCTCAAAGACTGCATGGGGGCTTATGATTGTGTACTAAAAATATAAACCCTTTTTGTACATCATTAATTTTTATAATGACCTACAAACATGGTCAAAAAAGAGTTAAGTTCCTCCTAAAGGTATTGGGCTAAAAGGATGGAACCCAAAAGAACACCTTGAGGAGTTGAATTTCTCTTCAGTGGGAACTATATTGGTGGAAGTGGATTGGTTGGATTTGGAGTGTAAAGGTGTCATCTAGTTGAAAGAAAACTAAACTAGATGTCCTTTCACTAATGTCACATGTCAGGAGCTTTAGTTTAACGTGTGGGAATCAACTTTCTACCTTTTCAATTGACAAGATTTGAGGTGACAGGAGTACCTAAAGATATTTTGAAAAGAGCAGTAAACCAAATGTCAGACTAAAACCATTGGCCAAGGGGTGTCCTCTTCATCATGGTTTTACACTATAAAAAGGACCTCAAGCCACCTCTGTAAAGCACCCCTCTTCTGAGACCTTTACACTTCAACTTTCACCCTCACCTTCAACCAGACTTCACTTTTCATCCTTCACTGTCACTTTTCACTTTCACCTTGATCATCTTCTTCTTCACAGACCTTGAAACCCTTTTCATCCTTTACTTTCACCTTCACCTTCACTTTCACTTTTTCACCTTCACCTTCATCCTCTTCTGAGAGCTTCTCTTCTCTGTAAACCATTCCTGTCCACTTTAAACAAAGCTCATTCATCCTCTTGTGACATTAGTGGAGGTCTCAACACTTGTTCTCCACCTCTCTTCCTCACTATTAGTTCTTGTATTGTTTATTTGCCATTAATAGAAGTGTCTTCCTCACAAGTTTACTTACCCCTAATCTCTCACCTTAACTATTATTTTTCACTTAATCTATTTTTCACGAAACCACCCGAATCAATGATTCGGGTGGGTTTCGTGAGAAATAAATTAAGTGAAAAATAATAGTTAAGGTGAGAGATTAGGGGTAAGTAAACTTGTGAGGAAGACACTTCTATTAATGGCAAATAAGCAATACAAGAACTAATAGTGAGGAAGAGAGGCGGAGAACAAGTGTTGAGACCTCCACTAATGTCACAAGAGGATGAACGAGCTTTGTTTAAAGTGGACAGGAATGGTTTACAGAGAAGAGAAGCTCTCAGAAGAGGATGAAGGTGAAGGTGAAAGTAAAGGATGAAAAGGGTTTCAAAGTCTGTGAAGAAGAAGATGATCAAGGTGAAAGTGAAAAGTGAGAGTGAAGGATGAAGGATGAAGGAAAAGATGATTTACAGAGGTGGCTTGAGGTCCTTTTTATAGTGTAAAACCATGATGAAGAGGACACCACTTGGCCAATGGTTTTAGTCTGACATTTGGTTTACTGCTCTTTCCAAAATATCTTTAGTATAATATGAATATAATTATGTACTCATAAAAAAATGAATAAAAGAATGTTATTGTGCAAATATTTTAAATATTAATAAAATAAATAAATAAATAAATAAGATTAGTAAATGAATATATTTTCATAATTTATTTGTATGTATGTACTTATTTTTAAAAGTAGTGTATGTATATATATATATAAACTCTTTTTTTTAATGAAAAAAGAGGAAAGATTTGATTTAATATAATAATTTAATGTATAAGAAAATAGGAAGGGGAGAAACTCTTACCCTTTTAATTTGACGCATTTTAAATTTGAATACCTGGATTTGGAGAGACACATAAGAAGGGGAGAACACCTGGGAGGATAGGGGAGAGCGTGTTTCTCATCATCTTTGTTAGGGTATTTTTTACACAGCAGCACCACCATCCAAGCCCTCTGTCTTCTTCAACAATTGGGAGTTTTTTTTAGGACAAAAGACACTCCCATATTCAACATTGCTCTGTCTTCTTATTTGGTAAGACTCTTTTTCTTCTTTTCTTGCTTTTGTCTTTGGTCTTGCTCCCTTTTTTGTCATATAATGCGTACTCCTATTTTCTTGTATGAGATTCTGGCACTTGAATATCTACTATTGTATATTTGACTTTTTTTTTTGTATTGTTCTGAACTTTTGTTACTTTGTACTCGTTCTGTACTCTTTGTTACTCTGAACCCTTATTATTATGTTCCCTGCCTTCGTTCTCATGTAACCCCTCTCAGCCCCCATGTATATTGGGTTGCTAATTTTGGAATTAGCTATAGGGATTCTTTGATAAAGATCTTTCACCTTACAACTTGGATGTTATATCCTCATTTGTACATGTTCTCATTTGTATATATTTCCAATGGAATCACAAAATAAAAGAAATTGAGTTAAACATCATGAGCAATGTTCATCCGCAACTATAAAATAGATATTTAAAAATAAAAATAATTTAGTTAATTTTTTTTATAGTATAGTCATAAGTAATTTGTTTATAAACTTTTTCAATTAGAAGTTTAGAACAAATTTTTAGTGTTCCATATTTATATTCTTTCAAAGCTATAGACGTATAATGTTTTGCAATATTTTCATATATGTCACCAAATGAAATATGATATTGTGAGGATATGAGGAGTTAGTGGCCTTATCGAGTAAAAAATATGATGAATGATTTTCATACCTTTGCTTTTTTGTTTCATTTGAGAACTCCTTGGTTGTTTTCTTGAATGCTCTTTGGCTTTTTCAGAATTTCTTGAATGTTCTGTAATATTCTCCTTTATATTTTGAACATTTTTGTCATTGGTATTTGCGTGATATTGATGTTCACTCTATTTTGTTGTTGCTGCTCTCCTTCTTTCCCCCTTTTTTTTAGGAATTGTTTCTTTTGTTGCCATGCCTCGTGTGAAACTTGCTGAGATAGTGGATAGTGACCCAGAGGACTCTAGTAATAGTTTGGGTACTGACTCTTCTGTGAATGATATGGACGACGTTCCTGAAGAATATGCGATGGGATTTTCTGAATCTATCCCCCAACCTTGGGTGAAACCATCAAATAAGAGGGCTACTTTTGTGGATCCTCCTCTGATGAAGAAAACTTTTTTGGACCCTCCTTCTTCTGGCTTGTTATTAGGTATGGATAAAACTATGAAACCCGCCTTTGATTCTTCAGATTGTAGAGTTTTGGGTGAATTTGTTGAGAAGCCTTCATATCAAGTGGGTCCTACTCTACTTTGTTCTCGGTTGAAGCGCCAAGAATTTCCATGGACGTCTTTTAAATCTGAGGCAGCTACTCACATAAATAAGGTTTGGCAAAAGTGGGTGTTCACAATATTGTTTGAGGAGGGTGGTAGTTTTGTGAGGAGATTAGAATCAGCTGGTGTTGCCGAGGCTATTCGCACATCTGCAGGTTGGTTGTTCTCTGCCATCTATCCTCATAATTGATTCTTATAATTTCTTTACCTTGTTGCTATATGTTGAAGAAGCACTAATTGATTTCCTCTTGGCAGGCTTGGGTGTTCAGTGAAATGGATCTGATATGAGTTTACTTTGGCAGAGGTGGTGTTCTCAGACTCATACTTTTCTGACCTCTTGGGGTGAGTTTTCACCCACTTTGGAAGATGTTGTGGTTCTTCTTCAACTGCCGGTGTTTGGTAGTGTGGATCTCACTCTTCTTCACCCAGATTCTGATCTGCTTAAGCTTGCACGACATCTTCAAATGAGTTTAAGTGATGCTGGTCGATATGCAAAAGAGTTGTCCAAGAGTAGGCAGGCTAAGAAATCTTCCTCCAAGGATGAGCATCCGAAGACTCGTCGGTCCTCGAGAGGAAAAGAGGTGGTTGGCGACAAGCAAGATTCCAAGAAGAAGAAGATTACTGTTAAGTATTCTTACTCTAATTGGTCTCGTTATTTCTTTGGCGATTTCCTCAATGGTGAGTTTGTCCCTGCTCCTGCTGTTTCTTCAGATCTTAGGGAAGCTGCTTTTGTTGCTTATTGGTTAAGTAAATATATATTTTTGGGACCGGCGGATGAGTGTATGAGCCATGTGGTGTTTCTTTTAGCCTGCTTGATTGCTAGAGGAGAACGTTTACCATTGGCTCCTATGTATCTCGACAGCTTATATACGCGGCTTGATCAATTTTTCCTGCAACCCAAGATTGCTCATGGTCGCTTTCCAGTTTTGTCTTTCATTGACGAAATATTTCTTCAACTCTTTCTTTTTGAACGGTTCTCTCTGTTTGCTCCCACCCGTAAGCCCCCTACAATTCTTCCAGATAAGAAGGCAAGTCCTCGTGCTTGGATTTGGGGTTCAGCTCATCCTTCGAAATCTTTGGAGGATGTTATTGACTTGGAGGAAAATTTTTGTTTTCGCCCGTACGTAATCTCTTACCAGCCCGATGTATTGGCTATTCATCGTATATATTCTGCTTGTCTTGAGCATGACCGCAATAATATTTCCGCCGGCCAGGATGGGGTTTATGACTTTTGGCTTTTGTGTACTTCTCCTACCCCTCTTCCTGGTTTGATTGTTATGGATAGGGATTTTCACTGTGGAACTTTGATCTGTCCAGTGATCTACCGTCCTGATAGGGTAAGTCGCCAACTAGGGTGGGACCAGGATCCAAAAAACATGGAGAATATTTTTTTTCCATCGGAAAATTTAATGAAAAAGGTTCTGTTTCAAGAAGAACTCCCGAAGTACAATCCTTTCTTGGTTGTTCCTCTCGACAGGGATGGGGGAGTTACAAAGGAGTATGTGGATTACCTTATGCGTATGAAGGAGCATATCAGGAAATATGAGGGTACCTCCGTCCCTGATGTCAGATCATTTGTCCCAGTTTTGATCAAGGATCCATATTTCATGACCGGCAACCTTTCTCCTTCGACCATTACAAGTAATATTTGCTCTTTGCTGATTCTTGTTTTTTGTTTCTTCATTTATTTTTCGTCTCTCTCTCCTCTTTGTGTATTTGACTGCTGTATCTTTTGTGCTGGTGTTTTGTAGACTTGAACGCCAGGTGTTATAGACATCCACCCTCTTCAAAAAGAAAACCTGATGATTCAGTTGTTACTGCTGAAGTGGTCAAGCGTAGTAAAGTGGAGAGTTCAAATGTTAAGGTTGCAAAGAGGTCTCTTGAAAGACCACCTAGGCCTTCTGTTGATGCTACGCCTTCACCAATTTCCACTGGCTCAGGGATTTCTCCTTCTTCGACGGCAAAAGCTAAAGGTTCTTCTGCTGCTGCTTGCTTTGTTGAGTCATCACAGTCTCCTGGTAAAGCTGTGGTTAGCTTATCTAGAAGTGTTGTGAAGCGTAGGTCCCATCGTCTTTTGGGTAAAATGAAAATAATTCCAAATGCATCCTCTGATCCGGTAAATGTAGGCGATGAGAGCTCTCAAGAAAGGGTCAGTGGGGACTCTCCTAATTCATTTGTTGTTGGCGACATCCCTGACAAGGGTACTACCCAAGAAGTTGTGCGAGATGACCCACGAGCAATAGCAAGTTCCAAGAGCAATGTTGACATTGAGCCGGGTGTTACCTGCTAAGGGGACCCTACTAGACGTGTTGTTACTCCCATTCGAACGGTATTTCCTGGCGCAGGTACAACTGTTTTTTTTTTTTTGCCTCCCTTTTTTTTATTTTTTAGAAGGGGTACATGATTTTGTTCATGCTGTTTATGTGTATGTTTGTATCTTCAGCTTCTCATGCTGTTTCTGAGTCCACCTTTCAAGCTTCGAGCATTTCTGATATCACAAAGGAACCTTTAGCTAGTGCTTCTTCTGGTGTGTTCCATTGTATTTCTTTTCATTTGTCAGGCGTGCCAGCACTTTATAAGTTCCTGATGAAAAAAGGTTGTTTTGCTTTTCAGCTTCTGTCCGCGATGAGTTTGAGCATTTCAATGGCGATGCGAAGAACTTGTTATCGGAGATTGCATCCCGGGCTCCTTCCTTCTTGCTTCCAAATGACCTGAACTGCCTTTTCAAGAAGCTTGGGTACCAAGCTTTTCTGGATGCATGGGATTTCTTTACTTCACACTCCCTTGCGGACTTGTGGGGTGCTCATCGAGATATGGTAGCAAATCATCTAAAATAACCTCATCTAAATAACCTTAAGTTATTTAAATTTAGTGGTCATTGGCTTGAAAATCTTTCTGCAAAATTGGAGCCTCCACCTGGGATCTCTGATCTTGCTAGAGAAGAATTGTTGTCTAAAGAGCATCACATTCTCTCTTCTAATGTTTCTGCTCTTCAAGAAAAGGTTAACAAGCTTACATCTGAATTGAACACCATGAAGGCTAGGTTAGCCAGCGACAGCATGGAGCGAGAGCAATTGGCCAAGCATAAGGAGGCTGCTTCTTCTGCAATTTCTTACAGTGATATTTTGTGGCTGTGATAGTTTCCAGCACTTTATTTTGTAAAATATGTAATACTTTGACAAAGTATATTTTTGTCCTACTGCTTCTATGACTTTCATTGTACACCTCTTTTTGGGTGTTATGTTTCCCTTCATTTTTTTTTTATAATATGCATACTCCTCCAGGGGCTTTTCCTGCTTGTGTGATCATTTTATTTTGGATACACACTTTTTTTTTTTGCAGGGGGAGGGTATGATTTTAAGATGAGCAGGATTATCTACTGCTATTGCTGAACATGCTTGTCGTAAGCTAACGCTAGTCTCCGGTGGTATTCTTCCATCTTGCTTCCCACAACTTCTCTTTTTTCTTCCAATTCTTGCAACTCAGCTTCACGATCCCTTGCCTAGTCTAACAACATCCTGGCGGTGGGTACTTCAATCTCTGTTGGCAGTACAGCTTCAACCCCATAAACCAACGAAAAAGGCGTTACTCCGGTTGTTCCATGTCTGGTTGTTCTGTAAGCCCAAAGAGCAAGTGGTAGGTATTCACTCCAATCTTTATGAGCATCGGTCACCATCTTTGTGAGTATTTTCAAAAGGCTCTTGTTAGTAGCCTCTGCCTGGCCATTGCCTTGTGGGTAGTAGGGGAAAGACTTGTGATGTTTGATTTGGTATTGTTCAAGAACACCCCACACTCTTTGGTTAACAAAGTGGATTCCATTATCGGACACTAGAACACTTGGCAGCCCGAACCTGCATATTATATTTTCTTTGATAAATCTCACTACTGCTTCAGCATTTGCTTCCCTGACAGCGACAGCCTCCACCCACTTGGTGAAGCTTTCTGTTGCAACTAGAATCCATTTCTTCCCCATTGATGGGGGGTTGATTGGTCCCACAAAATCTACCGCCCATGTATGGAATGGGTATGGTGTTTTGAGGCTATTCTTCTGCACGCTTGGTGCATGTATCAAGTTTGCATGCTTTTGGCATTGTACACACCTTTTGGCGCAGTTGATTGCATCTTCCTTCATTTTTGGCCAGAAATAGCCAATCCTGATTAGTTCATACCATAAGGCCCTTCCTCCTTGGTGTCTCCCACATACTCCTTGATGGACTTCTTCCAAGACTTTATCTTTTTCTTCATCTCGAACGCATTTTAGCATCTCTCCGGTAAAACTCTTTTTGAACAACTCACCTTTTTGCAAGAAGTAGCGTTCTGATCTCTTCGTCAATCTCTCAGCTTCTATTTTCTCTGAAGGCAAAACTCCAGCATCGAGGTACTCTATGATGGGTTGTTGCCAATTGTGAACATTACATATCTGCATGCTTTCTTTTGTTTCTTGACAAGCCTTGCAGGAAGCCTGTAATTCATCACAATGAAACTTCATTTTCGGCCAATAAATACCCCACCTCTGGAGCCTTTGGTACAAATCGGGGCCTTCTTCTCTGCAAGTGGCTCCATGCAGTTGTTCTGCTTTTTCTTTCCCTTTTTCTTCTCCTACACATTTCATGAGGAGTCCATCATTGCTTTTTCTGAACATTTTCCCATTGAGGAGGCAAAATCCTCTTGTTTCTTTGGTGATGTTGAGCGTTCTGAGCTGTTCATGTATAGGCGTTCGCCAATCATTGGTTTTTCCTTCCACAGACATCCCTTCTTCTCTGGCAGGACTTTCAGCTATCCGGTGTTCCAAAGCATGTTGTCCATTTTGAATAGTGACTCTACTCCCCAATGTTGCTAAAGCATCCGCATGCTTGTTTTCTGTTCGGGGTACATGCTCAAATGAGATCTTATCAAATACCTTCATCATACGCCACACTTGCTCTCTGCATAAGGCCAGACTTCTTTCCTTCGTGCCGTACCCTCCTAGGATTTGTTGTATTATTAGGTTGGAGTCTCCTTTGACATGGAGTTTCTTGATACCAACTTCTTGAGCCATCTTTAGACCAAGCATTAGCGCTTCATACTCTGCCTCATTGTTGGTGCAAGAGAAATCCAATCGAAACATGAAGGACAGATTTCTTCCATGGGAGTCTGTAAGGAGGACTCCTGCCCCTCCTTGAGGATTCGAGGGTGTTCCATCAAACATGAGGGTCCATGTTTCCTCTTCATTGCAAGCATAAACAGTCTCTATTGTTCCTGGAATCTGATCTGGCAACTCTTCAATCGTTGCTTTTTCAGGACAGATCGACAAGAGGTCAGCCAAAGCTTGGCTCTTAATGGTGGTAGGTGTCACCAATTTCACATCATATTCGCTTATTAGGAGTGCCCAACGACTCATTCTTCCAGTCAACATTGGCTTTTCAATTAAAAATCTGAGGACTTCATTTTTCGATACGACTTCTACTTGGTGTGCTTGAAAGTAGTGTCGGTATCTTTGTGAGATGTACACCAGAGCGAGACAATATTTCTCTGGTGAAGAGTATGTTTTTCTGGCCCTTTCATGGCTCTGCTAACATAAGCGATGGGTTTCTCTTTGCCTTCACCTTCTTGTGCAATTAACCCACTAACTGCTTCTTCTCCTACCGCTAAGTATACCTTCAATGGTGCACCAGGCTGAGGGGAAGTCATGGTGTGAGTGGACGTGAGAACGTTCTTGATCTTGTCCATCATAGCTTGGTGGTGTTGTCCCCACGTAAAGGTGTTCTTCTCTTTCAACAAAGGTCTTAGGGGTCCTAAGAGCTCCCCTAATGCTGGTATGAACCTTCGAATGTACCCCAGCTTGCCTATGAACTTCTGAAGTCCCTTGATGTCTTTCGGAGGTTCCATGTCTTGGACAGCTTTAATCTTATCCTCGTCAGCTGAAATGCCTCCTTTGTGGACTCTGAATCCCAAGAACTTTTCAGATGACACCCCGAAGGCACATTTCATGGGGTTCATCTTGAGTCTATACTTTCTGCATCTAGTGAACACAGCTCTGAGGTGTTCTGTGTGTTGCTTTCTGGATGTTGACTTGACAACCAAATCGTCTACATAGTCTTCTACAAAGTCATGCATTATGTCATGGAATATAGCAGTCATGGCTCTTTGGTAGGTTGCTCCAGCATTCTTCAGGCCAAAAGGCATGACAGTATAGTAAAAATTACCTACGGGTGTTTGAAATGCTGTCTTTTCTTCATCTCCCGGAGCCATTCTAATTTGGTTGTACCCGCTAAATCCATCCATGAAGGAGAACCTCTCAAATCCGGCTGTAGCATCTACCATTCTATCGACATCTGGCAGAGGAAAATCATCCTTAGGGCAAGCTTTGTTTAGATCTCTAAAATCCACGCAACACCGGATCTGCCCATTCTTCTTTTTCACTAGCACTATGTTGGCTAACCAAGAGGGGTGTTGTATTGGTTTGACAAACTTGGCTGCGAGTAACTTTTCGATTTCTTTCTTTACTTGAGCTTCTATTTCATTGGAGAATTTTTTAGGAGCTTGCTTGACAGGAGTTGCTCCTTTCCTCACGGCTAAATTGTGGGTCACCAGGTTTAGATCTAACCCTGGCATTTCATCATAGTTCCAAGTGAACACATCTCTGAACTCTGTTAATAATGCTATCAAATCCCTTTTCTCCTTCTCCCCTAGAGTTTTACACATGAACAAAGGCCTCGGGTGTTCTTCAGTCCCTAAATTAATCTCTTCCAACTCTTCCTCCTTCTGCTTTGCTTCATCTTGGAGTTGGACAGGGGCATTTTCTATGCTGCTTTGCAGATGTTCTTTTTTTTGTATACTTAGGATGTCGGGGCCAGGGGAGTTCTGGTAATTTTCCTCCGCTGGACCCCCGAGTTCCTATAGGATACACCACCGATATCCTCCACCTGGGAGAATTTCCTTACGAAGCCCTAGGTCTTCGATTGTTGTTGCTCGTTTTTTGGTGTTTTCTTTTGGTGCTTCCTCCCTCAGGGTGTCCTTCCGTACTGCTTTTTGTCTGGGTGTTCCAATGGTGCATTCCTGTACAGGCCTTATTTTGTTGACCCCTGGTAACGTAAGCTCTTCATAGAAACTCGCATCCACTAAATGTGCTTCTCCCGCATCAAAGGGTGTTACAGTGGCTGAGATGCTAATATCCTTCCCTCTCCAGCTAGACTTTATGCATTGATGCCAACTTGAAGGAACGCACCGATGTAAATGAATCCATGGACGTCCCAGTAGGATGTGGTAGCTAGAGCTTCCATCCACCACATGAAACTTATTATTGGTCTTTATGGGGCCAACCTCCAAGATAGCATTAACACACCCTCTAGATTTCACACCCACTCCATTAAAAGCATTGAGCCCGACTTGAGTAGGCCTTATCTGATCAGCAGAACCTCCCATTTCTAGAAATATATGAGTGGGTATGATGTTTACCCCTGATCTAGCATCCACCAAGGCCCTTCTGACCTTCATGCCTTCTACCACTGCTTCCACGTACAATGGTTTATTATGGTAGAACTCCCCATTAAATGAGTCAGGGTCCCGAAACACCAGGGCGTTTGCATGGGCCTTTGCTAATCTTGTGAGCTGAGCGTTGATACCCCCAAAACCTTTTTCATGCTTCTGAATAACTCCTATTAGAGCTCTGGCCACCTCTTTCTGAATGTGGGGTTCTAAGCCAAGTTGGTTGAACATGATTCTACAACCTCGAGACTTCAAAAGACCTCTTGTCAACGTGTCTTCATCCAAGGACTCCTCCATGGTGACCATCTCTTCTGCTTTATCTACGATCTCTGTCAGCATTACCTCTTCTTCAACGCCTATCATTCGAACATCATGTTGAGGAAAAGGAGTGTTTTTTACACCTTCTTGGTTTTGTTCCCCATTTAGGAGTATCTTCCCTTCCTTCACTTGCCTATGAAACATCGTCCTCACCACATAACAATCGGTCAACCCATGGCCCTTATTGCGGTGCACCATGCAATATCTTGGATCTCTCAAGTCTTCAGGGGTTGGTGGCTCTCTATCTGTTCTGGGGTTTAATGTTCCATCCTCAAACCATCCATTTACGACAACCATGGCCTGAGCTCTGGAGAGAGGTAGTGGGGGTGGAGGACTGTTTATCTTTGCACCCCTAGAATAGAAACTCCTTCTGCCCCTGCCATCAGCGGCACACACTTCCAGAGGGGAAACTTCTTTATATCTCCTTCCATTGCGCTTCATTACCTCGGTTATGTTAGATGCTCTCTTTAAGAGCTCAAAGAAAGTGTTTATGTTGCTCATAGAAAGATAAATTTGGGATCCATCTTCCACATTTCTAATACACCCGTACACCAATTGTGGCTCTGGGAGAGTGTCTATATAAAGTAAAGCTTGATCTCTGTACCTCTTGACGAATGCAACTAATCCTTCTCCTTGTCTCTGTTTCACTCTCCCCAGGTCCTTGATGTGCATGGAGGATTCCTCTTCCAGGAACTTGTTGCAGAACTCCGTCACTAATTGCTCCCAGGTGTTGATGCTACTGGCTTTCAACTTGCAATACCACGTGAACGTCTTTCCTGTCAGTGATTTTGAGAACTCTTTGATCTTGAGCTCTTGGTGGTTCCTGAACATCCCGAGATCGTCCAAGAATAACAGGATGTGTTCTTTGGCACTTCCAGCACCATCAAATTTATGAAAGGTAGGTGGTTGGTACCCCTTAGGGTATGGTTTTGCCAAAATATGATGCCCGAATGGTGGACTTATCTCCCAAGTGGGTTCACTTGCTTCTCCTTTGTCCTTTAGAATACGTGCCAACTCCCTACGAGTGACTGGAGTGTTCTTGTCTTCCTCCATATTCTCCTAGTTCGCGAATGGAGGCGGTGAGGGGGTTCTATACCTCGTTTGATCTCTAGCCATAATTTTCGTGATCAAAGCTTGCATCTTTGTTTGGTTGTCTATCATATAGTTGTACACATGAGCAGGAACTCCTGGTTCGCGAATGGAGGCGGTGAGGGGGTTCTATACCTCGTTTGATCTCTAGCCATAATTTTCGTGATCAAAGCTTGCATCTTTGTTTGGTTGTCTATCATATAGTTGTACACATGAGCAGGAATGGTTACATGAGTGTGCATGCCAGTGGTACCTCCAGCATGGGGTGTGAAGAAATTTGTATAGGCATGAGCTCCTTCTCGTCCTGCACCCAGATTCTGCTGCTCCATGTGTTCCTCTTCTTGGTTGTGCCCGTCCTTGTCTTGAGGTGATCCCAAGCTGAGGTTGAGATCCTGAGGAGTTATTGAGCGTCTCTTAGGTGCTCGATTCTGCCCAGGATGAGTATTGCTAGATTCAGCCATCACGTCGAAGTGTTCCTCCCCAGTGGAGTCGCCAGATGATTCGGGTGGGTTTCGTGAGAAATAGATTAAGTGAAAAATAATAGTTAAGGTGAGAGATTAGGGGTAAGTAAACTTGTGAGGAAGACACTTCTATTAATGGCAAATAAGCAATACAAGAACTAATAGTGAGGAAGAGAGGTGGAGAACAAGTGTTGAGACCTCCACTAATGTCACAAGAGGATGAACGAACTTTGTTTAAAGTGGACAGGAATGGTTTACAGAGAAGAGAAGCTCTCAGAAGAGGATGAAGGTGAAGGTGAAAGTAAAGGATAAAAAGGGTTTCAAAGTCTGTGAAGAAGAAGATGATCAAGGTGAAAGTGAAAAGTGAGAGTGAAGGATGAAGGATGAAGGAAAAGATGATTTACAGAGGTGGCTTGAGGTCCTTTTTATAGCATAAAACCATGATGAAGAGGACACCACTTGGCCAATGGTTTTAGTCTGACATTTGGTTTACTGCTCTTTCCAAAATATCTTTAGGTATTTGGGATCACCTCAAGTCTTATCAACTGAAAAGGGTAGGAAGTTGATTCCCACACGTTAAACTAAAGCTCCTGACATGTGACATTAGTGAAGGGACATCTAGTTTGGTTTTCTTTCAACTAGATGACACCTTTACACTCCAAATCCAACAAATCCACTTTCACCAATATAGTTCTCACTGAAGAGAAATTCAACTCCTCAAGGTGTTCTTTTGGGTTCCATCCTTTTAGCCCAATACCTTTAGGAGGAACTTAACTCTTTTTTGACCATGTTTGTAGGTCATTATAAAAATTAATGATGTACAAAAAGGGTTTATATTTTTAGTACACAATCATATATGAATAGGAACGCCTTCTGCCCCTGCCATCAACAATCATATAAAAATTAATGGTGGAGGACTGTTTTTGTTAGGGCCCTTAGAATAGGAACGCCTTCTGCCCCTGCCATCAACAACACACACCTCCAGAGGGGAAACTTCTTTAGATCTCCTTCCATTACGCTTCACTGCCTCAGTTATGTCAGATGCTCTCTTTAAAAGCTCAGAAAAAGTGTTTATGTTGTTCATAGAAAGATAAATTTGGGATCCGTCTTCCACATTTTTAATACACCCGTACACCAATTGAGTGTATATACAAAGTAAAGCTTGATCTCTGTATCTCTTGATAAATGCTACCAATCCTTCTCCTTGTCTCTGTTTCACTCTTCCTAGGTCCATGATATGCATAGAGAGTTCCTCTTCTAGAAACTTGTTGCAGAACTCCGTCACTAATTTCTCCTAGGTGTTGATGCTATTGGCTTTCAACTTGCAATACCACGTGAATGCCCTTCCTGTCAATGATTTTGAGAACTCCTTGATTTTGAGGTCCTAGTGGTTCCTGAATACCCCCAAGGTCATCCAAGAATGACATGATGTGTTCTTTGGCACTTCCGGTACCATCAAATTTACGAAAGGTTGGCAGTTAGTACCTCTTAGGATAGGGTTTTGCCAAAATATGATGCCCAAATGGTGGACTTATCTCCAAGTGGGTTCACTTGCTTCTCCTTTGCCTTTTAGAATATGCGCCAACTTCCTACGAGTGATTAGGGTGTTCTCGTCTTTCTCTATATTCTCCAAATTCACGACTGGAGGTGGTGAAGGGGTTCTATACCTCGTTTGATCCCTAGCCATCATTTTCGTGGTCAAAGCTTGCATCTTTGTTTGGTTGTCTATCATATAGTTGTACACATGAGCAAGGATGGTTACATGAGTGTACGGACCAGCGGTACCTCCAGCTGGGGTGTGAAGAAATTTGCGTAAGCATGAGCTCCTTCTCCTCCTGCACCCAGATTCTGCTGCTCCATGTGTTCTTCTTCTTGGTTGTGCCCATCCTCATCTTGAAGTGATCCCAAGCTGAGATTGAGGTTTTGAGGGGTTACTGAACGTCACCTAGGTGGTCGATTCTGCCCCGAACGAGTATTGCTAGGCTCAGCTATCACGTCGAAGTGTTCCTTCCCAGTGGAGTAGCCAAGTGATTCGGGTGAATTCCGTGAAAAATATATTAAGTGAAAAATGGTTAAGATGAGATATTCGAGGTAAGTAAACTTGTGAGGAAAACACTTCTATTAGTGACAAATAAACAATACAAGAACTAATGATGAGAAATAAGGATGAAGAACAAGTGTTGAGACCTCCACTGATGTCACAAGAGGATGAATGAGCTTTGTTTAAAGTAAACAGGGGTTAATTAATTGTTGTCGGGTGTTCTGGTGGAACACCCGAATGCTTGCTTGTAAAGTTGATGAATAAAATGAAGAACAATGAGAGAAATTTGAGGAGAGAAAAAGATGGATTTTTTTAGCTTCTAAGCTTCAGAAAAAAAAGTCTCTTTAAGAGGTAATTTGGGATCTTTTTATAGTGTAAAACTATTTTGAGGAGGGAGTCCATTGTCCAATGGTTATAGTGTGATATTTGGCCTATTCCTTTTACCCCAAGACTTGTTACTAAATAAGATAGTTGACAAAAAATATTTTTAGGTGTTTCCATCACTTCAAAACTTTTTAACTAGAAATGGAAGAAGTTGATTTTCACAAGTTAAACTAAAATTCTGTTGGGTGTCCATGACAAAGAGGTCCATGACAAAGAGGTGTATGATGGGTAAAAAGAGTGCTCATGACATGTAACATTAGTGAAGGGACATCTAGTTCGGTTTTCTTTTAACTAGATAACACTCTTTACACTCCAAATCTAACTAATCCACTTCCACCAATTTAGTTCCCACTAAAGAGAAATTCAATTCCTCAAAGTGTTCTTTTGGGTTCCATCCTTTTACCCAACATCTTTAGAAAGAACTTGACTCTTTTTTTTTTATTATATTTTTGGATCATTTTTAAAATTATTTATGTACAAAAAATTTATATTTTTAGTACACAATCGATGAGATATGTAATGGGGCGTAAAATCATAAATAATATTTAAAATATCTATTTCAGTAAATAAAATAATTAAAATATTTATTTTAAAAAAAAATCCTTAACTTCAACCCCCACTAAAATTCAATTGAGCAACTGTTAAGAGAGCAATGTGGTAAAAGAATAAAAATAATTCGAAAATTAATTCTTATAATTTTGTTTTCCCTTGTCAATTATCAAATGTTACAAATACTTCAGGAAAACATATCTCAACAATTAATAGTAATGCTAAAAATTAAAATAACACTGTTAAAATGTTCGTTTTTCTAATATTCCATTTTTTATTTACATGGCAATAAAATTTGAATTTAAAATCTTGTACATGTTATTTAAACTCCTTACTATTAAACAACGAAGAATGCTAAAGGCTAAGATAATTTATTATTTTTTATTATTATTTGGACTAGTGAATTAATTACTAGACTAATCTAATTTAGCTTATCATCGAGCTATTTTCTTGTGGCTTGGAGCTAATTGACTCGCTTAACCTTAGCCCACATTGGGCGAATCCACAAACCTTGGGATTGCACATTGATTTTTTTTTTAATCTTTTTGTTTCTTAATTAAATGAGTTAGCTGATAGTCCAAAAAAGCTAGTCGTGACCCATCAATAAATTGACTAAAACACCACTTTCTCTTTTTTTTTTTATTACGTCAGTGTTAACTGAAACACCTAAAATGATCCTAACTCGTGCTGTGTAATGTATCGGCCCAGTCCATTCCAACTAGAAAAAAAAGTCATCATAGAGTGAACTGATGTGTATGTAGTACTAGTACCAAAATTACAGCCCTTAGTTGGTCTGGGATATTGATGGTTGGTTTGAGATCTTCTCACGCCCTAGTTCCTGCTAAATTGCCTCACTAGACCAAATTTAGATAAAAATTGATTGGATGCAGATGATATGGTTTTATTATTCAAAAGACGCATTCTCATCGGCAAAAATATA
>NC_029789.2:10617161-10618098 GCF_000816755.2 Arachis ipaensis | reverse complement strand
TGATAGGAATTTTTGAAAGAAATGCAACAATAATAATAATGAAAAGGGAAAGTATGAGAAGCCAATGAAATATTTGTACAATGTGTACAATGGAGGTTTAGAGAGTATCAGAGATATAATCATTAGTGTTAAGAGTTCTAGATCCGAAAGGTCAAGAGTTTGATCATTGGTGAATCCAAAAATCAGTTTAAACTTTTGGGAAGATGTTTATTATCCCTAATACTTGGATGGTTATTCTAAATAATATGAAGATGTTCATTTTGTAAAATAGTCCATTGTCTCCTTAACGGGACTCTAATAAAAATAGTACAATGTACTATATCAAATGCAGAGTTTTAAGAATTATTTTTAAACAACTTTATTTTTTAAGTCATAAAAATATAATAGATTTTTTCATAAATGTTGCTAACTTGTGATTGACAGTAATTTGATGCTAAAATAAATGATGAATTTTATAGTGTCTATAATTTAATATTTAATTTTTACTTAATTTATTTTGAGGAGGGTTAGAAAATAGTAACTTTTGTGATTTGTATTTATTAAGTAGCCATTAATAATATTTTTAATGATATAAAATTTTATCTAATGGTATGGGATTATTCACTTTTCTTTTGCTGGTTACATACCGACCAAAATTTAATAAAGTTGCTATCCTCCTAGACTTTTTCATTTATTTTTTGTGATAAATTTTAAAGATTTGAATCCTCTAAATTTTGAATTTTACTTTAGAGGATAAAATGTGATCTTTTACCATTTATTTTATAAGTGGAATCAAAAAAAATATGAGAGAGAAATTATTGAAAGGTAAGAAATCACACTTTATCTTCTAAAATAAAAATTTAAAATTTAAAAAATTTAAATTCAAATTTTAAATATTTCAAATTAATTTTTTATATATTTTTAAATTAAATATTAATTTATCATTTTTTTTTTTAGT
>NC_029789.2:10595452-10617133 GCF_000816755.2 Arachis ipaensis | reverse complement strand
TAGTAAGTTAACGATACCGTAACAATCACCAACATAGATTACCAAAAAGAATATAAACGATAGTACGTAATATATAGGGATAAGGGCAATGATGGTGGGTTTAATGAATGAGAAAAAGTTGACTGAGTAAGAGTTTCAGGAAGGGCAACATACACAAACTTCATTGGAGGGTTAGATTCGACGCAGTGTTCAAACTAAAAAGACACTTCAGTTTTACTGTTCTGAACCGCACAGTGTCCGGTTCAGACACAACAGTACAGTGATCCAACATCGGCATTGGACCAAAACAGAGATAGAAAGAGAGAGACTTTGCCTCTTTCCAATTACCAAAATGCACCTACGACTTACTCCCTCTCTCATATCCTCTCCAATGAATACATTATCAGCAATGCTACTGGCCATCAATTTTTGTGATTTGTAGCCATCTATGATGATTTTGTGTGAGATTGATGTGAAATTTCATCCAATGACTCACTTTTTTTTACTGGTTAGATGCACCAGAATTTAACAAAGTTGCTGCCCCTTAGACTTTTGCATACATTATTATCTGCATATGTGTATGAATCTCGATCTTGTGATGTGAAAATTACAAATACGTGAAGGGCTAATACTACCACTACTATAAAAGCTTGATACATATAAATAAAAGGCCCAAGTTATAAAGCCCTTGTTTGCAAATCAAACGGTCAATAATCATGGTCAACATCAACTAGATATTATAATGACTAACATGAAAAGTAGTAGTGAGGCTACAAAAAAAAAAGGTTCATATGTAACTGAAAGAGAAAGTTAAAGAAAGAAGCTAAGTCCAAAGAGAAAGCAAACTAAGAATATAGAATTATCCCATTCTCACTCCATCCTATGCAAATGCAAGACGGAGAATAGGAAGCAAACAAAACGGGAAAAAAAAGATCAATTTAAAATTAAAAAGAAAAAAAAAACATCATATTGACGAGACCACAACCATCGCAATCAAAAATATCTTCTACATCATCCTCATCGTCATGATCATCGTAAAACGTTGACGTATATAACTGCTTGGTTTGGTTGGAGGATGGATGGATGGATAGATTAGATATTAGTACTAGAAAGCTACCTCCTCCTTCTTTGAGAGAGTTGTGATGTTTTTGGTTCTGTTATTATATTGTTATTCATATTTGATGATAACGTTGTTCTTTCTTTTCATCTTGTGAAGTCGTGAACGAGGCTTGTTCTGTCAGTAACGTTGAGCCTCCACGACAGGAACGGAATGCCGTTTTCGGAGTCCCGGACATCACCGTCGTCCACGAAACGGAACTCGCTGCCCATCGCCGCCGCGGCCATCTTCTGGCTCTGCGAATGTGCGTACCACGAGTTACTGTTGTGGTGGCTGTACATCTGCGATGAATCCATCACGCCACCAGAAGCCGCGGCGGTGGTGGCGGCTGCTGCACTGGCCCTCCTCTCCTCTTTCTTGAACCGTATGCCACAGGCATTGCATAGAGACTGCAATTGACCATTTCAATAAGAACCAAACACGAACAGAGAAGTTTGTAATAAGATATTTGATTTAGAAATATATGTACCTTTGGGCCACGGGGGCCATTCCTCCAGAGCGGTGTAGAAGTGGTGTCACAGTTGGCGCAACGACGAGCGAGGAGAGGGTCGGCGTTGTTGGAGGGGCGGTTTGAGGAGGACTTGGTTTGAGAGTGGTTGTGTTTGGTGGATTGTAGCAAATCCCAGCAGAAGTTGGAGACGGAGGAACGACGTTCATGGCGGGTACGCTTCTCTTCGTCTTCGGTGAAACGGGTGGAAGGGGTTCCGAGGGAGAGGGTGCAGTCGACGGAGGATGAAGAAGAGGAGGAGTAAATGATATCATCAGGTTGATCGTAAGGGTTGTTGTGGTGGTTGGGCATGGAGAATAGCATGGAGAAGGAATTGGTGGTTGTTTGGCCATGGAACATAGCACATGTGCAGGGACCCATGACGTGCCCCTGATGAGTAGTTCCGCTGCAACATCGATGATGCATCATTGTTGTTTCCCTTCTCGGAATTTGAATTTAGGAGATGATTGGTGATGAGGCAGTTGTATGAGGAGGCCTTTTATTGCAGATCAGGCGACAAGTACAGTACAGGGGAAAAGGGGGAAATGGGGGAAGCTAGCTAAGTAGCAAGTGCAATAATAAAATGTTTGAAATGGAATGGTAATTGTAAGTTGGAGATAGATAATGAATGAGGGTGGGGGTACGGAGAAATGAGAAGGGCTTGTTGTCTGCTAGCTTGAGAGGTTTATAAAATGGCGAAATACCAGTCAGCAGGGGTGCAGTCCACGTTGTCGTTAATTGCAAATGGAGACTTATATATATATGGTGGGGGACTGTGTTGTTTTTTCAGGAGAGGGACCCAGTGGTGGGGGAAGAGAGAGAGAGAGAGAGAGAGAGAGAGGCACTATTTGTGACTTTGTATGAGATTTGCCCTTGCGTACTTTCAATTTATAGCAATAGGGGTAAGCAGTGAAATAGAAAGAAAGGGGGGAAAAGGGGGGGAGTGTGGTCAAAAGAGGGCACGTGACTAAGGTGGGGGAACAGTCTTCCACGGATCTGCCCTTCTCCGATCACGAGGACATGGAGCCATTGTTAGTGTCTGTCTCAAACCCAATACAGATAGATACATCAAAAACCTCTGTCCGTATCCGTATTCTCTGCCTCTGCCACTGCCACCCTCCCAAGGAAAATGGAATACTACTACTACTCCTACTCCACTTATTCTCACGCTCCCAACCCCCCCTCTCCTCTACCCTGCTCTAATCCCAATATTTTTTATTTTCTTCTTAACCCTCATATACCCTTTGCCCTCCCTTCTTGGTAATCCAACACATTCATTCACTAATCTCAATGCCTTATACAACAACCAGTATATTCCCAACTCTTCTCTCTGATAATTTACTACTCTACTACTAGTATTTCTCTTTTTAATTAAGATTTCATTTCTCCCACAAATATCTACTATACTACTTGTTGTATTGCATGGGAATTGAAAGTTGAACGCCCAACACTTCTTAATTACTGCAAGAGTTTTAGGCTCTTATTATTAGGGCTATCAAAAATTGTATTGAAAATTAAAAATTAATATATGTAATAATTTATTTAAAATATTAAAATCTTATTCTTGATAAATGTTTTTTTATGTGCATAAAACTCCTATTATGAATTCATGTCACGTTGTATATATAGGAGCCTCATATATTTGAAAAAAGAGAGTTAAAGAAATGAAGAGTAATAAAAGTACTTCTCACCAAAGAATGCATGTATTATTTGGTTGAAGTCATGGAAAAAACAAGAAGTAAATTCCTCAATAAATTTTATATGTTTAATTTATTTAATCAAATTTTTGTATTGAAAATTAATTTTTTTTTATGACGTGACAATGTATGATTAATTAGTTGTCTATACAAAATTATTTTATATTAACAGCATATATAAAAATTAAACTCACGCAATAAACATCGTTATGCAAGAAAAAAATAAATTAAACTTTAAAATTACAAGTATAAATAAATAAATAAAAAGTAGTATATAACTCTCTTCCATAATAAATAGAAATCGAATTAGTATAATCAAATTATGGAAATGTTTGAAGTATGGAGAAAACGTGGATCGGAGAAGAAGAATAAACGTTTTTTTTTTTTATTATATAGTAATAAACGTTTTATTTGATGGTTATGTTAGTAGTAGTGGAAGTAGTTGTCACGCACATTGGTGAGAGGGTGAATGAGGGAGTAAGTAGTATGTATAATTTTGAATAGAAGAATGACTAGTCGTGGAACATGCTCTCTCGACTCCGTTAGTTGTTGTTGTTATAGGGGCGTCCAATCCATCAAAATCAAATCTGAGACAGTGGTGGGTATGGTATATATGTTCTCCAAATTTTCCACCTGTGGCTGGCTGAGCCGTACCGTGGGAATCACGTGAATCTATAACAAGAAAGCCAAGCTCGTCATCATAGTAACCTCATGCCGTATAATAATAATCCACATTGCTTTTTAGGATCCAGTTGCTTATGCCATCAACAGTATTACTAGTTTCACTACTACAACTACTAGATAAGAAGAAAAAAGATCCATCAGATTTTCCATTAGATTCACAACACAACACAAGGCAAGATGCATGCATGATAAAGCTAGAGAGAGAGATAGAGATAAAGCCAACTAGTATATCACATTTCAGATACTCTGCAATCATCAAAGCAACTCTCTTCCTTTGCAAATCTTACTTGCCTTACTCACTCTGTCTATCTATCTAGCCCACTAGACTCTCTGGAGAATTGATTCTTTGGGTCAAAGATACAAAAACCAAGCCTAAAAGAAAAAAACAAAAAAGGGTCAAATGTATATATAATAAGTACATAAAATAAAAAACAAAGAACCATAACTCCCAACCGTAACTCTTGTTTTAAATTTTAATTCAAAAAAAAAAAGAGAGTGAAAGGACCCCACTACACATAATGATAGGAGAAGGGGAAGGGCAAGGGCAAGATGGATCCAATTTCCATTGGATGAAAAGATTCAAAAAAACATTTGAGAGAGAGAGAGAGAGAGAGAATCAGATCGTCTAGAGATTGATGAAGGGTGAGTTAGACAAACGGGACGAGACCACCGCTTTCCAAAAGATGCTCTCTCTCTCTCTCTCTCGCTTTGTAAACTACGACCAAACCAACTACGATTAACCCAAGACGCTAAGCGTTACGTTGTCATTTAACACACCACAACACAACAATCAACCTTGTTTTGTTTCTCTCCTCCTCACGCGACCCTCCCTCCGTGCATATACACTCACACGCTCTCTCCCCTCTCCTTTATGACGTGCCTCACACGCCCTATTCTTGCGTCTGTACCTACACACCAAACAAATGACTAAATTAGTATATATCATGCAAAAATTAAGTGCCATTAAGAAATATATTTCACATAACTATATTCAAGGAATATTATGTCTGAGTTCTGAACATAATATAGGTGGGTATTATAAAAAAATTTGTTTAAATACTATAAATGGTTGAGAATTATTTTTAATGTTATCAAGAATAAATTATAATACATATATTTTATTATGCATGTTATTGAAAATAGATTCTTAATTCTCAAAATAATCTCAATATGAATAAATAGAGAAACTCTTTAACACAAAACATAATAATTAAAAACTAGTTATTTTTATTTTTTATTTTATTGACATTAGAATATCAAATACTAACATTTTTTTTAAGTAACAAATTATTCTTAAGAATCAATTTTTAAAATTCCAAACAAAAATAAGAATAATATATTTTCATAGATAATTTTCGAAAATAAATAAAAATTTCTTGAAACAAATTATACACTCTCTAATCACTTATGAATTTAGCTGACAATTGTCTTAAATACACTAATGAAGATTGCTTATTTTAAACAATGTTTTTAGTTTATATACAAAATTTGAGATTTTAGTTTTCAATATAAACTTTTTATATTTAACACTTTGACTAATGTTATTAGGATATTATTAGCTAAATCCATAACTTATTGTCCCCTTGGTGCTTTGTTATCTATATCTATCTATTTATTCTAGTTAATGCATAAAAATTAATTTTAATGTAAAAATGACATTATTGTATACTAATAAATAATGAAGAGTAAGTATAGTATATGGTTAATTGGTTTATAAACATAGAAAGTATTTATCTAAAATAAAATAATCCCTCCGTTCCATTTCATTATATCAGTGAGAATCTGATTATGCTCTTTGTCAAGTGGGAATTATCAAAGTGTGTGGGAGTTACAAAATCATCCCTCTTTCATTCTTCGAAGAAGTTAAGCTATAATAAAAATTATTTTTATTGATAAATTTTTAATAACAATAATGAAATTTTGGTAATAGGGACTGAATTTTTAATAATTTTTTATTAAAAATATCTTTATTTAATTTTTTAAATCTTAAATTTATTTTTTAATTTATATTTATTTTAAATTAAATATAATACTGAGATATAACTTAGTTCAATATATTTTATACCAAACACAATACAGAGATTTAAATACAATCTTAGGTAGCGTTTGGTGGAGAGACAGAGATGAAAAGACTGAGACGAAGAGACGGAGACTAAGAGAGAGATATTGAAATAAATCTCATATTCTGTTTGGTGTAAAGTGGGAGACAGAAATTGAAACAAGAATGAAATTTTCTAATTTAATTTGTACAAAGGATAAAATTGAAATTAATTAATTAAAATAAAGATATTTTAGGTATAAAATGTTATTAAAGTTTCAGTCTCCATTTCTAAAAATGTTAATCCCCTGTGTCTTCACTTTTTATAATTACTGAAATTTTGGAGACAAAAATAGAAATTTTAACATCAGTCTCTGAACCAACAAACATAATATTGAATCTTAGTCTTTCAGTCTCTATCTCAATACCTCAAAACAAACGCTGCTACCTTAAAAAATTAACTAAAAATGTAATCAACTAGAGCCAATTAATTGAAAAATAAGTTTATTACCCAAAAAAAAATTTCACTATCTTAATTTTTAAATTTTAAAATTAAAAATAAAAGAAAATTGATTTGAGTTATATTATAATTGATTTTTAAAATTTTTTTATTATATATTATTTGTGGTCACTAAAAATATTTTAACCACAAATTTTATCAACAATTATATAATCGTTGTTAAAAATTGTCAACAATAAAGTATAAAATAACTAATTTTGAATTCCTGATAAATATGTTAATAATTATTTTTATTATTGTTAGAAATAAAATAAATAGTCTGATTTATTCTAGCAATGTTAAGGCAGGTAAACCCGGAAACAAAGAAAAAAAGCGTGCGTGTATTGAATGGAATTGGTGGTGACACCGCCTCACAACCGCTGTTTTGCACGGTCTTACATGTAATGCTTTGGTTAATGATGATGTTACGTGGCTCGTTGGATTTGGTGGGACACACCCCCTGTCATAGTGTTCCACTTTCCCAATGTTTTAGTAGCATCTGCTTATACTAATTCATAATCCGACGAAAATCCTAAAATCAATCAATTCAATCCATAATAAATTAATATCATCATCCAAGATGCCACGTGGGTATCCGGGTGATTTGCATTTGCATGCATGCAATACAAGCACTACTTAATATGCTCAACCTCCACTATTTTATTACAATTAGAACAATATCATATTCATTTGGTAGCGGACAGATACAAATCATACACAGTAGTAGGAATATAAATATAAAATAATAAGTAACACAATTATTACTAAAATAAACTTTGGGAACGACTAAAATTATACATTCCTCAAAAGCAACAAGATACAACTGGAATGTCTGTCTTTCTCTTACTTAGGGGTTTGGGATTTTTTATTTTTTCTTTTAATTTTTCTCTTTATGGGGTGTTCAAATTTGATATCCATTATTATTATTCCATCGAGACGAGAGAGAGAGAACTTTTTGCTACGTTGGATTGGGATTGGATTGGTCCAGTGATTTTGTGGTTGACGGGATTCTATCTAATTCTCCTTTGGGCAGATAAGGTTTATTCAAAGTAGTGAAGTACCAACAAGTTAGTCACATTGAGTTGAACAAGTGTATGTAACAATTCAATAGGTAATTGGAGGAAGGAAAAGGAGGAGCAAGAATTAAAGTGGTAAACCATGTAGGAAGCATAGTGGACCAACATTTAGAAAAGGATCGTAGGAGAACACACCTAATTAATAAGCCGTCCTATAAGAAAGTTAATTCCATGTCAGTGTCATAATATAACATATATAACATCTGAGACCACAACTCTGTAACCTCTAATTGTCTCCTAAACTTTTTGGTCAAAGCTCCTCTTATTAAAACCACTCTATCTCTGTGTGTATAACCTTAAAAGAACGTTTCTTTATCTTTTCCGTTTTTAGTTTTTGTATTATATTATATAAATATTCTCGTTTGATTTGCTCTTCACGTTTCCAGTAATAATACTATTAGCTAGTTACTTAATCTAACCAGTTTCCTAGTTTTGAATGATTAATAACGATATATATGGGTACTTTTGGTCAGGTGGGTACATGTACTCATTAATTAAAGAGAAATTCTTAAATTGGATCCCTTGCGTGCTATTCACATTTTTCATTCTTCAAACGGCATGCTCAACTTAAGTAATGCTAGCATTCCCCCTCAACGAAGTAATATAGCTCAGTGAATCTGCACCCAAAAAGCATACTGAATCCAACTTAAGTTTTATCGTATCTCTACAAAAAATGGATAAACAAATAATAATTTAAGAGAAATACTAAAATATTATTAAAATTTATTATTTTTAATTATTAATTAGTCATCAATATTTAAAAATATAGACTAAAACATATTATTATATTAGTAAACTAAAAGAATTAAATTAAGAGCTATGATGAAAAATATAGTTTTTGTATAATTAAGGTTGCGTTTGGACATTATTTTTGAGATAGAAATAATTAAAATATAAAGACAAGAGAAAGAGTAAGAGTCAAAAGAAGACAGATATTTTATATTTTTAAAGAAAAAAAATAAGAAATTAAGACAAATTACACATGAGAAACATAATTTTTTATTTTTTGTATAAGAAAGACAAAAAAAATTGTGTTTTATATGTTTATTATGTATCTACTTTGTCTGTATTTACATTTTAAAGATAATAATATTCAAACACAGCAAAAGTGAACATTGTGTACCAGTGGTAAACTGGTAATTAACACTTGGTTCAAGATAAACCGAAACAAAAAGAAAAGGGAGAGAAAAAAAATGGTGAAGTCTTAAATTATTTGCGACACTCACTGACTCGCTAATTGTTAAGTGACAAAGGTTGAAGTGGGACACTGGCGATGGCAACGTAGCTAGCGTTGGATCCTATACATGTTATATATATGAGAACTTTTTTTTTCCCTTCTTTCTTTCTTTAAATTTTTGTCTTCCAGGTTCGATTAGAATATCAGTTTTGTACGTAAACTTTGAATCTTGGTTTGAACCACTTTTGCAGATGATCACGAGATTAAAGTCTATTCTCTATGTCTCTCGGTTGTTCCTGTGTTTGGTCTTTTAGAGTACTCGATTTTAATCATTTCAAATTTGGACAATATTTCTCTCTGTGCTTCTTTTCCCTTTATTTTTTATTTTTTATTTTTTATTTTTATATAACATGATTTCAAATTTGGACTTCATAGTTGATGCTTCACTGGGGAATATATTCTTTTATGACAGATCTGTATTCTTGAAAATGTTCAAGATATTGAGTGTTAATTTTTCCTTAGGAACTTATGTGAAAATATTGAGCCGTGGAAGATTGCAAGAACAGAGAGTGTGAGAGAAGAGAGAAGCTCGAGAGAGAGATTATGGTAAATAGAATGAAGGATCACTAAGATTAAAGTTCTGTTGCAGGCATATAATATATACGTCAGAGTATTAGCAAATTAACTCTGGTTTAGTTAATCTCTAACTAACTATTAATTACTCTTACTTAATATGACTCTACACTAATTATGGTAAGTTAATATCTAACAAACTAACAGCAGGATATAAATAGCATGGTATTATATCAACTAACATCCTCCTCAAATTAGAAGTGTAAATATCTAACAATTCTAGTTTGTGATAGCATGAGTTAAAGAGTCTTAGTGCAAGTGACAGTGAACCTCTATATGCTTTGTTCTCTCATGTAGAACCGGAATGGCTGCCATATGGAGTGCTAATTGGCTGTCACTATATAATGTGAATGGCTTCACATGGTCAACACAAAACTCGCAACAATCGAAGAAGCCACAATCTCTCACATGTAGTATTTGCCAAGTGTTCGATATTCCGCTTCTGATGACGATCGTGATACAATTTGCTTTTTACTATTTTTCCAATAAATTAATGTGATCTCTAAGAAGAAATAGTATCTAGAATTTGGAATTTGAATCCTCTAAATTTTGATTTTCACTCGAAAAGGTAAAGTGTGATTTCTCCTCATTTATTTCATAGGTGGTGTTACGGACTGACAGTCCAGCCCAAAAAACCGCCGGGTCGGGGCACCGCCCCACCCAAACCCAAGGAGCTCTAACGGATCCCTTCGGGTCGGTTAGCCATAACCGATCCAGAGACCAACCACCTCACAACCGCGCCACTAGTCGGGTCGGAACTCCCAGGGTCGGTACCCGAGGTACCGACCCCCCAGTACGGACGACCCGCATGCGTGGAAAGTGACAGCTCAAACTCTCCACCAATGGGCCAAGCCACCACTAGGCCCACCCAACACGCTATATAAGGGGAAATGACAGCTCTCCCCCCCAAGGTACATCACATCCTTACCTAACTCTGCCACCCTCAGTACGGACTCTGACTTGATCGTCGGAGTGTCCTTACAGGTGGCCACCCCCTCACTCCGCTCGCTCCCCAACGTTGCCGGTACCCGCTCCGCACTCGCCCGGGATCTCTCTCTCCTTATCACCATTCATTGACAACCCGATTACCCGAGAACCCCAGGTAACGAATATTGGCGCCGTCTGTGGGAATCCCGACGCAGACATGGAGCGGCACATCACCTCAGAGGAGCTCCGCGAAGGTGGCGGAGCCCGCTTGAGTAGAGCGAGCTCGACGGCCCGGAACGCCGAGCACCCGAGGCCGTCCGTTCAGCCTAACCAAATGTATACCCAGACCCCCGAGAGGCGCCGTCCTTTCGGTGGGACAGGAGCCGACAGCGTCAGGATCATGCAAAAACTCAGGCACAGGATTCAAAACTTGGAGTGGGAGCTGGCGGCGAGGGACCAATCCCAGGAAAACGCCGGCCACTCACACGGTGACGCTAGCCAGTCCCACGCCCGCACCCACTCCCCCTCACATGTACAAAACAGCCAAGCAAGAAGCCTAACAAGGCGCGAAGAGACACACACACAAGCGACCTCCAGACCCACCCGAAGCAAGTCGGAAGGCCGTTGGGAGTCCCAGAAAGAGGAGGACCGTAAGAGAGAAAACCCCATCATCATAGGGGCAACCCCTTTTCATCCCTCAATCCTCAAGGTCCGGCTTCCGAAGAACTTCGATAAGCCAACGGACATGAGGTATGATGGGACCAAGGATCCCCAGGAACATGTCACAGCTTTCGAAGCAAGAATGAATCTGGAAGGAGTAGGCGACGAAGTCAGATGCCGGGCGTTTCCTGTAACACTGGCCGGCCCGACAATTCAGTGGTTCAACACTCTCCCACAAGGATCTATCACGACTTTCGCAGACATCTCTCAGAAGTTTCTAGCACGGTTCACGACGCGCATAGCAAAGGTGAAACACCCGATCAACCTGTTAGGGGTCACCCAGAAACCCGGCGAACCAACCAGGAAGTTTCTGGACCGGTTTAAACGACGAGTGCCTGGAAATCGACGGCCTCACGGACTCGGTCGCTAGCCTATGCCTAACGAACGGCCTATTGAATGAGGACTTTAGGAAACACCTAACAACCAGGCCTGTATGGACCATGCAAAAAATCCAGAGCATAGCCAAGGAGTACATCAATGATGAAGAGGTCAGCCAGGTTGTGGCGGCCAATAAACGGTAGCCACCCAACCCGCCACCTCGGCATGCGCACCAGACTGAAAGGTACAAGGAAACTCCTAGAGACAGCACCCCAAACAAACTACCCAAGCAACCACGGGTAGGGAGGTTCACGAACTACACGCCACTCACGGCGCCTATAGTAGAGGTCTACCAGCAGATTGCAGACAAAGGAATCCTATCCAGACCAAGACCCCTGAAGGAGAGAACGGGAGGCAACAAAAACCTTTACTGCGATTACCACAAAGGGTTTGGTCACAAGACCCAGAACTGCTTTGACCTCAAAGATGTCTTGGAACAAGCCATCAGGGAGGGAAAACTAAACGAGTTCTCCCGGCTCATTAGGGAGCCGAGGAGACGGGAAAGAGAACGCTCCGAGGAAGACTGAAATCGGGCTGTCAAGCCTAGGCAAGAACCTCCAGGGGACGCCAACAACCCAGCCTTTGTGGTTAACGTCGTAGTTGGACGAGATAGTCCCCCTAAGTCCAAATCAGCAACAAGGAAAGATTCCCGGGTGCTCTCCATCTCAACAGAGAGCCCCACTGCCAGCAAGAAGCCCCCCACCATATCATTTGGCCCAGAAGACAAATGGTTCAATGACCTTTCCGAGAACCCCCCCATGGTAGTCACAGCAATGATTGGAACGGGACTGGTCAAGCGCATCCTCGTCGACACGGGAGCCGACTCAAATATCCTATTCAGAAACGTCTTCAATGCCATGGGACTCAAGGAATCCGACCTCCAAAATCACCAACATGGAGTCATGGGACTCGGCGACAATTTTATCAAACCCGACGGGACGATCTCCCTCCCAATCAGCCTAGGAACTGGTGATGCCAGGAGATCGGTTATGGCAGATTTTGTAGTCCTAAGAGACTCCACTGCCTATAACATCATCCTAGGGAGGAAGACCATCAACGAGTTCTCAGCTGTAATATGCACCAAGTTCCTAACAATGAAGTTCATAACGGACAAGGGAACGGTTGGTTCCATAAGGGGAGACCTAGAAACGGCAGTCGCTTGCGACAACGCCAGTCTCTCCTTAAGGAGAGAGTCCAGAAAAGCAGCTGGCGTGTTCCTAGCAGACCTGGATGCCCGAATAGAGGACAAACCAAGACCTGAACCAGAGGGAGACATGGAGAAATTTCAGATAGGGAAGTCGGTAGAGCAATTCACCTTCATTAACAGGAATCTTTCCCATGAACTAAAAGGCCCCCTCATGGAAGTCGTAAGGGCAAACAGCGACCTCTTCGCGTGGACCCCATCCGACATGCCGGGGTTGGACCCCGAAGTCATGTCTCACCAACTGGCCATAAAACCCGGAGCCAAACCGGTAGCCCAGCGAAGAAGGAAGATGTCGCAGGAAAGAGTTGAGGAAGTCGCTAAGCAAACAACAGGGCTGCTAGAAGCAGGGTTCATCAAGGAACTCGAGTACTCGACATGGCTGTCCAACGTTGTCTTGGTCAGGAAAGCCAGTGGAAAATGGAGGATGTGCGTAGACTACTCCGACTTGAACAAAGCATGTCCCAAGGACTCTTTTCCCCTCCCCAACATCGACACTCTGGTAGACTCGACAGCGGGATATCGATTTCTCAGCTTTATGGACGCCTATTCCAGATATAACCAAATCCCGATGCACCGACCTGACGAGGACAAAACTGCGTTTATAACCCCAGGGGGCACCTACTGCTACAAAGTAATGCCCTTTGGACTAAAGAACGCAGGGGCCACCTACCAGAGATTGATGAGCAGAGTCTTCCACGGCCTCATCGGCAAGACGGTGGAGGTATATGTCGACGATATACTCGTAAAAACGGCAGAACCGGGCCAACTGATAAAAGATCTCCAGGCCGTCTTTGAGGCACTAAGGAAATACAAAATGCGACTCAATCCGCTCAAATGCGCATTTGCCATGGAAGCAGGAAAATTCCTAGGATACATGATAACCCAGAGAGGTGTGGAAACCAACCCGGATAAGTGCGAAGCCATTCTCAAAATGACAAGTCCTGGGTGCATCAAAGACGTACAACGGCTGACCGGGAGGCTCACAGCCCTATCTCGGTTCCTCGGAGCATCTGCGGAAAGAGCCGCCCCGTTCTTTAACCTAATGAAGAGAGGAATCACCTTTGAATGGACCCAGGAGTGTGAAGAGGCATTCGAGCACTTTAAAAGGATACACTCAGAACCTCCCGTACTCAGGAAACCCGGGAAAGATGAGCCCCTATACCTCTACTTGGCCGTGACCACGCAAGCAATGGCCGCAGTACTAGTCAGAGAGGAAGATAAGACCCAACGACCAGTATACTTCATCAGCAAAACACTTCAAGGGGTAGAGACAAGATACACAAAGCTGCAGAAGCTAGCCTATGCCCTACTAATCTCATCAAGAAGACTGAAACAATATTTCCAAGGACACACAATAATCCTAAGGACCGACCAAGCCATCCGACAAGTCCTCCAGAAACCCGACCTGGCGGGAAGGATGATGGCATGGGCAGTAGAGCTATCCCAATACGACTTACAGTATGAACCAAGGCAAGCAATCAAAGCCCAAGCCATGGCCGACTTCCTCGTAGAGGTCACAGGGGAAGCACCCGACGTACCGAACACACGGTGGAAGCTCCATGTTGACGGAGCATCCAATTAAACGTTCGGAGGAGCTGGAATCATCCTCGAGAACTCGGCTGGCATAGCCTTCAAGCAATCCATCAAGTTCGAATTTCCAGTCTCTAACAACCAAGCCGAGTATGAAGCCTTGATAGGGGGACTGATGCTAGCCAAAGAAGTCGGAGCATCAAGATTGGAAGTCAACAGCGACTCCCAAGTCGTCACTTCCCAAGTAAACGGCAGCTATCAGGCCAGGGACGCGCTGCTACAGAAATACTTGGAAAAAGTAAAAGAACTATGCAAAGGCTTCAAGGAAGTAACAATCCAGCATGTTCCTAGAGAAAGGAACACCCGAGCCGACCTCCTCTCCAAGCTCGCAAGCACTAAACCCGGCATGGGAAACAGATCTTTGATCCAAGGGCTGGCAACAGAACCTACGATCGTCATGTGCGCAACCCAAGCTCCAAACCCGCCCTCGTGGTTAAACCCGATCTCCCGATATCTAGAGCACGCAGAAACACCTCCCAACCAAAAGGAGGCGGAATTTATCAAAAGGGAGGCCCCCAAGTACACGATCATACAGGGACAGCTGTACAAGCGAGGGCTCCACCAACCACTATTAAAATGCCTGCGCCCCGACCAGACAGACTACGTCCTGAGGGAGGTACACGAGGGGTGTTGTGGTCACCATATCGGGGGAAGATCTCTAGCAAGGAAAATCATCAGGGCAGGATACTACTGGCCCACCATGATGTCAGATGTTCAGGAATTCGTAAAGAAGTGTAAAAAATGCCAGGAGAATGCCAACTTCCACAAAGCGCCTCCAGAAGAACTCAATCTAATGTTGGCCCCCCGACCTTTCGCCCAGTGGGGAGTCGACCTCCTGGGCCCATTTCCCCCAGGACCCGGGCAGGTGAAGTACTTAATAGTAGCAATAGATTATTTCACCAAGTGGGTAGAAGTAGAACCACTAGCCAGCATATCCGCAGCGAACTGCCAAAAGTTCATGTGGAAACAAGTGGTCACAAGATTCGGGATACCGGAAGCCGTCATATCGAACAACGGGACCCAGTTCATCGACAATAAGTTCAAAGGATTCTTGGAAGGACTAGGGATCAAGCAAAAGTTCTCCTCAGTCGAACACCCTCAAACCAACGGCCAAGTTGAAGCGGCCAACAAAGTTATCCTAAAGGGGTTGAAAAAACGACTCGAGGGAAAAAAGGGCTCATGGGCAGAAGAACTAGCCCCAGTACTATGGTCGTACAGGACCACCCCCCAGTCATCCACCGGGAAAATCCCTTTCCGACTCACGTACGGGGTCGACGCCGTCATCCCAGTCGAGATCGGGGAACCGAGTCCAAGGCTGCTCCTCGGTGGGAGTAGCGAGGCCGTTGAAAAAGACCTAGCCGATGAGACGAGGCAAATGGCGCACCTGGCGAAAGCAGCTATCAAGCATAGAGTAGCCCTCAGATACAATGGCAAAGTACTGAAAAAAAACCTGGGAGAAGGCGACCTGGTCCTACGACGAAACGACATAAGCCCACCGACACCAGGAGAAGGCAAGCTAGCCGCAAACTGGGAAGGACCTTACAGAGTAAAAGAAGTCCTCGGCAAAGGGAGCTACAAGCTAGAAAGGTTGAATGGGAACGAAGTACCGAGAACATGGAACATGACGAACCTCAGAAGGTTCTACTCGTAAGAAGGGGCGGCCAACGTGACCCCAACCCCCGTTCCCATGTTCCGCTTTTACGATTTCTTTTATGCTTTATGTGAATACCTACCTTTGTTTAAATTTGTTTATGCATTACAAATCTCTTTCTCTAACAGTATGATAAGTTTATCTTTTGCAAGTTCATGCTATCCCAAGCCTCAAATAAAACGCAGCGTGAAACGGTCGACCTAACGGTAACCCGGGACTGATCACCCCGAGAACCATAAGGGACCAAAAAACGGCCCAAAGAAAAGCAAAAACGATAATAAATGAACAGAAGCAAAAAAGCCACGACGGCCCGAACATACGGAATAAAAAGCAATGACCACGACGGCCCGAATAAAATCCAACAAAAAGCACAAAGAAGTGTTCAAATACAACTAAAAGGCGCCCACCAACGGGCCCAAAATGATGAACATTACAAAATAAACAAAGTTAGATCCTAACAAATTAAAGGATGTCAACAATCTTCCCACCTTCCACAGTCTTCATCGCGCCAACCTGAGAGAGATCAAGGTCGGGAGCCAGCACCGCCACCTGTAGCTTTATCCCCTCCTCGGTCAGCTTAACGGCATCACGAGCTCCCCTGGCAAGATCTTTGTTTCTCTTCTTTAGGGCCACTACCTCCCGAGCAGCCGCCTCCGCCGAACTCTCAGACAACTTCAACTTCTCTTCCAGCTCCTCAACCCTTTTCTTCACGGCTACAGTCTCACCACGGGAGGCATTCAGGTCCTTCATTAAAGCCATGTCCCGATCCACCAGCCTATTAATCTCCTTAGCATCCTCCTCAATTTTCTTTTCACAGTCAGACAGCTTGGTTTTTAGAGACTCCTCCCGGGACCGTGAATCCGTCAAATCCTTTTGGGAGTTCCTAAGCTTCACCTCCATGGCGTGATAGCTACCCAAGTCAGGTTCAACCTTCTTGGCGATAGCAGCAGCACAGAGGAGACTACGATAGATCCACCTAGCCTGTCCGGAGAGGTCGGCCTCATGGAAATACTCCTCGGTGATGGGGAGCAATTGAGACTTGATGAAGCCCCCGGCATCGAAGTTCTTGTCGTAACTTCTGGAGACTTTCCCTAGTCACCTTGGAAGGGGTATCCTTCACGTCAGAGGAAACCCAAGCATAGTGGTCGACGAAGTCGGCCAGGGGGCACTGGGCCTGGCTCGAAGAAGCAAGACGATCGTCCATACCTACATTGGGGGCACTACTAAAGTCAACACGGGAAGTCGGAAACCCTCAAAACAAGAAAGAGAAAAAGGAAGCTACGAATCTCCCCCTAAACCCAGAAATGCAAGCAAAAAACCCAGGAAAAATCCAGAAATACAAACAAAAAACCCAGGGAAAACCCAGAAATGCGAGCAAAACCAAAGAAAAACCCAGTGGCACCCCCTCTAAAAAGGAAAAACAAACAAGAAACGCAAAAGATCCAAGCATGCAACAAAGCAAAAGCGCCAGAAATAAAGCAACAATTGAAACAAGGGAAGAACGAATAGAAAACTCACCAGAAGAAACAGGAGATTGCAAAGAAAGCAAAGAGCAAGATGCTTCAAGCAACAACAGCAGTATGAACAAAAGAGGCAGCAACACTGAAGAACTTGCGGAGAAGAGAGGAAGAATAGTAAAAGAGAGGAGTGGGGGTTACGAAATTAAAGTAAGACAAGAAAAGCGTAACCGCCGAGGAGGAGCCCCTAAAGGGTAGGGGCATAACTGCCATTTCACCCAAAATTTCAAAACAACGAAGCGACGGGCATTAAATGCTCAGCGCCAAAACCAAAAAGTGGCACGAAAATCAAAGCGACCAAACGCGAAGAAAAACAAAGCGTCACCCACGAACTGCCGAGAAAAAGAAGAGCTCACGACGAACGCGCCCAGCCACGAGTCTCGGACCTCGAGGCTAACGCGTTGGGGGCACTGTTACGGACTGACGATCCAGCCCAAGAAACCGCCGGGTCGAGGCACCGCCCCACCCAAACCCAAGGAGCCCTAACGGATCCCTTCGGGTCGGTTAGCCATAACCGACCTAGAGACCAACCACCTCACAACCGCGCCACTAGCCGGGTCGGAACCTCCAGGGTCGGTACCCGAGGTACCGACCCCCCAGTACGGACGACCCGCATGCGTGAAAAGTGACAGCTCAAACTCTCCACCAATGGGCCAAGCCACCACTAGGCCCACCCAACACGCTATATAAGGGGAAAGGACAGCTCTCCCCCCAAGGTACGTCACATCCTTACCTAACTCTGCCACCCTCAGTACGGACTCTGACTTGATCGTCGGAGTGTCCTTGCAGGTGGCCACCCCTTCACTCCGCTCGCTCCCCAACGTTGCCGGTACCCGCTCCGCACTTGCCCGGGATCTCTCTCTCCTTATCACCATTCATCGACAACCCGATTACCCAAGAACCCCAGGTAACGAACAGGTGGGATCAAGAGAAAACATTTAAGAGTAAAAAATCACACTTTATCCTCTCAAATAAAAATTCAAAATTTAGAGAATTCAAATTCTTAGAAACTGATGATCACCTTGTGTCAAAGCAGGTATCCAATCTGCATCCGCAAAGCTAATGAGAATGAAATCATTGTCTAAACAGAAGAAAAGACCAATGGCTGGGTTCTTCTTGAGGTAGCACAATATTCTTAGTGCTGCTTTGTGATGCTCAATTGTTGGAGCTTCTAGATAGTAGCTGAGTTTTCTGATAGAAAAGACAATGTTTGGTCGAATGTTAGTCAAATATTACAATTTGTCTATGAGTCTTTCATATAAGGTGGAATCATCGATTGGGTCCCTAGATGTCTTTGACAAGTGAGTTGAATAATCCATTAGTATAGATACTGGTTTGGCCTCAATCAGCCCAAATTCCTCTATTACACTACACGAAAAATGTTGACTACCGTCAGATTTATCGTTGGACGTTAGCGGCGAGATTTTCGTTAGATTTACCGGCGATAATGTCGTCAAAGTCATAAGATTTAGTAATTACCGGCGGATTTTGGGATCCGACGGTAAATTCATCAGTAATATTTGGATAGAAACAAAAATAAAATGACGCATTCTTTATCGTCGGATTTATCGGCGAATTTTTCCGACAGTAAAACCAATTAGTGAAACGATGCGTTTTGATGACTTGCAAAATTTTACCGTCGAAAAACAGTAACTGAGACATAAATTCAAAACACGAACCCTCTTTCCCCCTTATTTAGATTCACTCCCTCTCTCACTAAACCACCAAAATCACCATCTCCTTCCCTCTCTCCAAAACCACCATCTACTGCCGCTGACACCACCACCACCACAGCCCCCACCCCATCGTCGTCAGCTCACCCACGCCGAGACCCTCTTGTTCTTCTTCTTCTCCCTCTTCTCTCCTTGCCACTTCACCGTTAACTTTCTCTGTTCTTCGAACCGCCGCATCGCACCACAGAGCCACCACCGCCGCTCCCCAGCTTTGCCTCTTTGGTGTCTGCTCGTCACCGCCACCACCGCCACCGCTGCCTAGCTTCTCCTCTTCAAATCGATTCTGCCTCTGCAACAATAGGTAACAGATTCAAATGCGAATATTAAAAATAGAAGCTTGTATGCTTAATGCTGATGCATGTTGAACTTTGATTAGATTATACTTTGTTTTATTAATTGAAATCTCTATATTAGGCTAAAATATTTTGTTATAAATTAAAAAATTGTCAAGCTATCTATTTTAACAAATCCAAAAATGATTGAGAAATTAATTTATATTAAAGCATATGTTGCTTAATAAGGATGCATATTTGAAAAAGAAAACTAGTTTAACCTGTTCTTTTGTTTAATAAAAGTAAAAATGGGTGGGTGTTTATGTCTGGTTGTTTACATCAAACTGTTTTTTTTAATAGATTGTATCCATATGTATGTAAATTATATGTTGAATGAAACATTTTTCTAACAGATTTTGTTAGTAGAGTAAAAAAATCTTTGTTTTCTATTTAATTGTTTTTTTCCTTTTCTTAAGAAAACTTGATTAAATTATATATATGATGAGTATGGAGATAGGTATTTGAAGATGGTTGAATTTGAGTTTATGAATATGCTAAGGTTTTGTTGATTGTTGAATTGGATTTTTTTATTTTGATTTTGAATTTAAACTCTGAAAATCAACTTTAAAAAGCTAAGTGTTTCAATTATTGAACTGAATTACTGAATATTATTGCTGAAGTTGTTTGATATTGTCTGAAAGATGTGCATTGACTGCGTTACGTCTAGTTTTGATACATGCATACATGACGACAGAAAGAGGTACTGCGGATCAGGCTGCCAGTCGTGATCGCAGCCGTGGTCGGGGTAGAGGGAGTGATAAAGAAATAAAAGATAAACAAGACAAGAATTGAAATTGAATAGAAACAAAAATGATAGATTGAAATTGAGTACAAAGAGAATCACTATACTTTCTACCCAATTTCTTGACTCAACAAGAAAGGGACTCCTCAACCTAATTTGTCAACACTATAATTTGGGAATTGAATCGAAGGGACTCCTCAACCTTCTACTCAATTCCCCGATGCAACAAGAGAGGGACTCCTAGCTCAACCTCAATTGTCCACATCATGGTTTCATCACGAAACCAAAAAAGAGTTTTCAAACCTCTAAATCATTTTGTACTACGACTACAATAGATAATGAGGTATTTATAACCTCTTATTAGGTTAAAACAAAGAAAACCCTAAAATCCATAAACATAAGGCCCAATCTAGTAATTAAATAAACAAAATCAAAATGCATCAAATTAAATTAAAACATTCTAAAAATGTAAATTAATATCTTCTAAATAACACTTGAACTCTTCATATCACGAATATTTGAAACACGTATTAGGGAGGCTTTCTCCGGTACCCTTGGGACTTTTAGATCCTCTCCCTTTACTCCGACCATCCCAGTCACGCCACATGTTGCGGATTTAGCGGACCAGCCGTTCATCATGGTCCCTAACCCCAACTATGGCCGCCGTCCAGGGCAACGACGCCTCCTCCTACCGCTCAGCAGTCCGCATCCACAGCGACGCTAAGTCCAGTGACGGATGCCACGACCCCGGAGTCCAGCCACGACAATGAGGCAGCAACTAATGGAGCTCCATCACCTTCCGTCGTAGAGTTGCGCATTTGGCCTGATGGCGGTACGGGATAAGTATCACATTCGATGCTCATGTATTTCCTGTTTATTATTTTCTAGTTTTATTGATTATGATTTCTCGTTGTTGCTGAGATTTTTTGAGAATTGATTCTTGTTTAATGAATTTAGGTTGATTTGAAATGCTGCTGGTTATTATTTTCTAGTTTTATTGATTATGATTTCTGTTGTTGTTGAGATTTCTTGAAAATTGATTCTTATTTAGTGGATTTAGGTTGATTTAAAATGCTGTTGGTTATTGTTTTCTAGTTTCATTGATTATGATTTTGGTTGTTGCTGAGATTTCTAAAAATTGATTCCTATTTAGTAAATTTAGATTGATTTGAAATGTTGTTGGTTATTATTCCTAACCAATAATTAACTAACTTTTTTTTCCTTTAACCTCTTTCTCTTTTCTTTATTTTTGCATATCTGTTATTTTATTAGCTGTTTATTAGTTAAAAAAAATTGGTTTTCTAACAAAGCCGAACAATTATTACAAGTTAATTGCAATCATTATTGAAAAAGTAATGCTACATATTCAAGTCCTTTTATGAACTAAATTTAATCAAGTTAAATAATAAAACTTACATTAAAATAATACTAGCTATAATTAATTTTTATTATGTTAGATCAACTTAATTGAACTTAGTTAACAAAAAAATTTAAATATGT
>NC_029789.2:10591676-10594753 GCF_000816755.2 Arachis ipaensis | reverse complement strand
AAGACTGAGCACCATTAATCAAAATACAGGAAGAATTGGTGCCGAATTTTTTTTAAAATATTTTTCATCATACATAATTCATAAAAAAATACTATTTCTAAAATTTGAACCCAAAAAATTTTGTTAAATTATACCTTGCTCACCATCTTAACTGATTCAATTTTTATTATTTTCATAAATATTTAATAAATAAAAGAGTGAGTAAACAGATACCAAAAAGTATCTATTGATACACTAATAAACATAAATTGAGACTTTGTCGAAATTTCAAATATGTCATTCAAATTTCATTATATTAGTTTTATTAAGGGTTAAGTACTATTTTCGTTCCTAAGATTTGGGGTGAAAATCAAATTCGTCCCCGACCTTTTTTTGTTATTAAAATCATTCCCAACGTTATAAAACGTTATAAAATCGTCCTTTTTTTGATAAAAAAAGAACGATTTTATAACGTTTTGTAATGTTGAGGATGATTTTAATAACAAAAAAAGGTCGGGGACGAATTTGATTTTCACCCCAAACCTTAGGAACGAAAACAGTACTTAACCCTTTTACTAATGACAATACTTTTAATTTTTAATTCAGTTTTGTTATATATTCAAGTTTTTTTGGCAACTAAGTTTAATTATATTGGCCCAAACTCAACAAAAATCACTTTTATTATATGCAGTGTGTACACACGCATATTTCACTAACGCAAACATATCATTTTTCGTCTTTGCGTTCATTTTTCTTCTTCGTGTTCTTCCTTCTTCTTCTTCACATTCCTTCTTCTTTGCGTGTTTTCTTCCTATTGTCGTTCTTTTATTATTGCTGTTGTTGTTGCATTTTTTCTTTTCCTCCTTTTCTTCCTAGTAATTTTGCAGCATTGATTTTTTTTATTCCTCTTAAGAGAGAGTGAAATAAGAAGAATTATGAAAAAATAAAAGAAGAAGAAGAAGATGAAGAAGAAGATGAAGAAGAAGCAGCAGAATATGAGGAGGAGGAAGATGAAGAATTTTGAATTATGCAGAACTTATCAGAATAAAAATACACCGAAATTTCTTAATAAATACACATAAATTTTTTAGTTTTTACACCGAAACTTTGCTACAAAAGTATAAAAATATCTTCTTTAATGCTATATTTTTTTCTGCTTTTTTTCTTTTTTTCTTTCTTTTTTTTTAGTTGAATAAATGTAGGTTTTATCCTATTCATGATAATTTTGTAGCATTATGTATTTCTTCTTCTTCTTTGTTTGATTTTTTTTATTCTTGTTAAGAGAGTAAAACAAGAAGAAACTTGAGAAGGTAAAACAAGAAGGAAAAGATGAATAAGAAAAAAAGAAGAAGATGATGATGATGAAAAGAAAGAAGAAGCAGCAGCAGAAGATGAGGAGAGAAAGAATAAGAGTTTTGAATTATGCATAACTTACCAGAATAAATATAAACCAAAATTTATTAACAAATACACATAAATTTCTTAGTTTTTACACTGAAATTTTGTTACAAAAGTATAAAAATATCTTTTTTAATGTTGTATTTTTTCTTCTTCTTTTTTTTCCCTTATTTCTTTCTTTCTTTTAATTGAATGAATGTAGGTTTTATCCTCTTCCTGGTAATTTTGTAGCATTATGTGTTTCTTCTTCTTCTTTGTTTGATTTTTTTTTTTGTTTTTATTCTTGTTAAGAGAATAAAATAAGAAGAAACTTGAGAATGTAAAAGAAGAAGAAGAAGAAGAATTATTTTAAATTATGCAAAACTTATCAAAATAAAAATACACCGAAATTTTAAAACAAATACACATAAATTTCTTAGTTTTTATACCGAAACTTTGTTACAAAAGCAGAAAAATGTCTTTTTTAATGCTGTATTTTTTCTTCTTTTTTTTTTATTTCTTTTAGTTGAATTCAGTAGGTTTATTGTTTTTATTCTTGTTAAAAGAGTAAAACTAGAATAAACTTGAGATTTGAGAAGGTAAAACAAGAAGGAAAAGATAAATAAGAAAAAAAAAAGATGATGATGATGAAAGAAAAGAAAAAGAAGCAGTTACAAGACCTAGAGTAATTTATCATGTCCTAACGCAAGTAGTTATGGAATAATTAACACTTTAGTACTGCGACACCTAATTATTAGCAAGTTAATGTGCAGGAATAATCGGATAAATTGTGTTCTTTTTAGTCTGGTTGTAGATAATATTCTCCCTCACCTTGAAGAAGGAAGGGTTGGACCCTTCATTATTATGCTGAGTTTTGAATTATGCCGAATTTATCAAAATAAAAACACATCAAAATTTCTTAACAAATACATATAAATTTCTTAGTTTTTACACCGAAATTTCTTAATGATTGTGACATGCACACTCAATTCGAAAACAAACACACAAACAACACTGAATTGTGAACAAAAACATATCCAAATTAATTTTAGATCACACAACATCATTAATATGACAAAAATTCAATGATAATGATAATAATAACGACGATAACGATAAAAAAGATGACAATGACGATAACAATGATGACAATGACGATAGAATGATAACGATGATGATGATGATGGAGAAGGAGGAAGAGAAAAACGAATGAAAAGAAGAAATAAAATGAAAAAAGGGAAGAGGATGATGAGAAGATAGTGATGGTGGTGGTGACTGGTGACGACAATAACAAAAGAAAAAAAAGAAGAAAAAAAGAAAAAAATAACAACCAAGATGTTAGTAAAAACAAGAAGAAGAGAAAGAAGAGGAGGAGGAAAAGGAGAAGGAAACACGGAAAAGGAGAAGTAGAAGGGGAAAGAGAAGGAAAAAGAGAAGAAAACGATAAAAGAGAATATGCGTGATTTGAAAAGTAATTATAATAACTTTGTTAGACTTGAATGAGTATTTTACTTGGATGTTGGATGTACAGCTTTATCTAGGGGTGCACGCGGATTAGATCTGATCGGATATGGTCAAAATTTCGATCTGATCCGCATTAAAATCATTGGATCCAATATCCGTAGTTTTTAAGGTTGGATCCGATCCGATCCAATCGGTATCGGATATATCCGCAAAACACAAAAAATATTTTTAAAAACTTACTTTTATTAAAAAATATC
>NC_029789.2:10590342-10591651 GCF_000816755.2 Arachis ipaensis | reverse complement strand
AAATATTGTGTTTAATAAAATTATTTTTAACATTTTAAAATGATTTAATAGATATAAATATAAGAGTAACAAAAAGTATACATATTTATCACAGTAAAGCTCAATATCTAAATAAAATATTTAATTTAGTTTAACCAAGTTGTTATAACTTTTCAAATCACGCACTTCCTTCTTTTTTTCTTTCTCCGTTTTCTTTTCTTTTTTTGTTTCCTCCTCCTCCTCCTCCTCCTCTAAATTCGTGCACGCAGGTTCTTCTTCTTCTCTTCTTCCTCCAAATTCACGCACGTATGTTCTTTTCCAATGTTGCGTCTTCTTCTATTTCTTTTTTTTTCCATTATCGTCATCGCTAATAATACCAACATTTTGCAAACATTTTTATTAGTTTTGATTTTTTCTGCTGCCATTATTAAATAATTTCGATTCATTTCTTAATTTATTTTGGTTTATTTATGTGTTAATTGAGGTTCGCTGCTGATAAGTATTGACAAAATTTTTTATTCCTTAAGTAATTTCGGTTATTTCTTAGTTTAGTTGAGATTCATTTGGATCCAGAAATGAATTCGATGTATTTTTGTTAATGATTGAGTCTTTTTGACTGTTTGTTTAAATCTAAATTAATTTCGGTTCATTTGTGTGCTAATTGAAGTCTACTTAATAATGCTGATAAGTATTGACCAAATTTTTTATTTTTTAAGTAAGTTCGGTTCATTTGGATCCAAAAATGAATTTGATGTGTTTTTATTGATGATTGAGTTTTTTTTTTACTGCTTGTTCAAATTTGAACTAATTGAATGGAATAGAGTAGAATATAATACAATTGAATAAAATGATAATGAATAATTTCATTCTCCTTTGTTAAAAAATTTGGTCAATACTTATCAGCAGCATCAAGTGAACCTCAATTAACACAAATACATTGAATTTATTTCTGGATCTAAATAAACCTCAAATAAACTAAGAAATGAACCGAAATTACTTAAAGAATAAAAAATTTGGTCAATACTTATCAGCAGCATCAGGTGAATCTCAATTAACACACAAATAAACTGAAATTAATCCACAAATGAACCAAAATAAACTAAAAAATAAACCAAAATTATTTAATGATAACATCAGAAAAAATCAGAACTAATAAAGTTGTTAGCAAAATATTAGTGTTATTAGTGATGACCACAACAAAAGAGAAGATGTTTTGCGTTATTGAAATATGCGTATGTACACGTTGGTGTGATAAAAGTGATATTTGTTAAGTTTGGACCAACTTAATTAGATTTAGTTGCCAAAAACAGTTAGATGTGTAACTGGACTG
>NC_029789.2:10577905-10586962 GCF_000816755.2 Arachis ipaensis | reverse complement strand
CAGTCCAGTTACACATCTAACTGTTTTTGGCAACTAAATCTAATTAAGTTGGTCCAAACTTAACAAATATCACTTTTATCACACCAACGTGTACATACGCATATTTCAATAACGCAAAACATCTTCTCTTTTGTTGTGGTCATCACTAATAACACTAATATTTTGCTAACAACTTTATTAGTTCTGATTTTTTCTGATGTTATCATTAAATAATTTTGGTTTATTTTTTAGTTTATTTTGGTTCATTTGTGGATTAATTTCAGTTTATTTGTGTGTTAATTGAGATTCACCTGATGCTGCTGATAAGTATTGACCAAATTTTTTATTCTTTAAGTAATTTCGGTTCATTTCTTAGTTTATTTGAGGTTTATTTAGATCCAGAAATAAATTCAATGTATTTGTGTTAATTGAGGTTCACTTGATGCTGCTGATAAGTATTGACCAAATTTTTTAACAAAGGAGAATGAAATTATTCATTATCATTTTATTCAATTGTATTATATTCTACTCTATTCCATTCAATTAGTTCAAATTTGAACAAGCAGTAAAAAAAAAACTCAATCATCAATAAAAACACATCAAATTCATTTTTGGATCCAAATGAACCGAACTTACTTAAAAAATAAAAAAGTTGGTCAATACTTATCAGCAGCATAAAGTGAACCTCAATTAACACACAAATGAACCGAAATTAGTTCAAATTTGACCAAGCAGTCAAAAAGACTCAATCATCAACAAAAATATATCGAATTCATTTCTAGATCCAAATGAATTTCAATTAAACTAAGAAATGAACCGAAATTACTTAAAGAATAAAAAATTTGGTCAATACTTATCAGCAGCATCAGGTGAATCTCAATTAACACACAAATAAACTGAAATTAATCCACAAATGAACCAAAATAAACTAAACCAAAATCCAAAATTATTTAATGATAACATCAGAAAAAATCAGAACTAATAAAGTTGTTAGCAAAATATTAGTGTTATTAGTGATGAAAAAGAGAAGAAAGTGGGACCAGTGGGACCAAGAATAAATATGAGAAATTACCTCTAAAGTACAAATTTAAAATTTAGAGGATCAAATTTTTAAGAAAATACAAGCACAACATAAACGAAATTGAAAACGAAAAAAATTTGAAAAGGTCCCTGAACTCGGGGAAACACTATATTTAAAAAAAAAAAGATTTGGATTTTCTAAAGTTTGAATTTCACTTTAGAGAATAAAGTGTGATCTCTTACTATTTATTTTATAAGTGGGACCAAGAATAAATATGAGAAATTACCTCTAAAGTACAAATTTAAAATTTAGAGGATCAAATTTTTAAGAAAATACAAGCACAACATAAACGAAATTGAAAACGAAAAAAATTTGAAAAGGTCCCACCGAGATTTGAACTCGGGTTACTGGATTCAGAGTCCAATGTCCTAACCACTAGACCATGGGACCATTTGATGATAAGCCAGAAATATATTAACTAAAGATATCACATAATGTATCATGAATACATGATCTCAACTATGTTGGAAGGAGGAAATATTTGGGTTTGAAGATTTACCTGCATTTATCTTCGTATGAAATTGATAATTAAAAATATTAAATAATAATTCAATCAAATTTGTCAAATTATTTAACAATTTTTAAATATCAATTTTAGATGAAAATAACTATATATGAATTTCACCATAATATATGAATAATGAATTTAGTACCCAAAAGTGCCCTCCAAAAATCAAACTGTTATTTATTCGAATTCACTAACTATCACATCAATTTGAAAATTTATAGGTGATAAACATTCTTTTTTCCTTATCACATGTATTTGTGGCAGTTAAAAGTCTACAAGATCAGATGCTTAAAAGATTAATATAAATCAATGAATCAGTGAATAAGCAAATACAAGAGGAGTGACCATGTAGTATTTTGAGATTTTCAAGAGTGAACTTAAATTACAAACCAAATACCTACGAGGGCGGAGTTCAGGATGAAAGCCATAAAATTAGGTATTGAAATTTAACATCGATCATATAATGATATAATGTTGAATGATACAACAGAGGGGAAATGAGTGGAAAATCTACTGCTCCCTTCCAATGCTCAAAATACAAAAATGTGTCACACTCGTAAGTCTCTAACCCGATATTTACAACGCCAAAAAGAAAAGGTATTAAACCGGAAACACACGACAACATTCACATCAAATCTCACTTTTCAGAAGAACAAAACAAAAACAAAAAAGATCTCACAGATGATACAACAGGACCAACAATTGAAATACGGGTTTCCTTTTCATAATCGCCTCCTCATTTGAGACCCTTTGGCCACAGCTTTCATATTTTGAGAATCTCTGAAACAGACAAAGTGCACGAGAGTGCTCCCATTCGGGTAGACTGCGAAAACACTAGTCCCTATCTTCTTGTGGCACAAAGAACACATGCTTTCACTGCTTATCTTCACAGCTGCTTTCCTCTGACTATAGAGTTCATCTTTCACCTGTGCAAAGCAAGTTGAATCATGCCAAGGAAATAACAAAATAGAAATAGCTGAATAGGCAAATGCGTTTGCATCACCACAGTACAAATACTAGAAGTAATGATATAGAACAATAAATTCATCCTACAGCGTCTACCGTCTAACTACACAATTCCTCCTCAAAATATTATGCATATTAATTATAGATGTATTCTTACCTGAAGATTCTCACTCTGTCTCAGGCTCTTGATGACTGAGCAATTACGCTGCATTTCACTGGATTTTCTAACAAGGGGTCCAAGAAATGAAAGCAAGTCCTGCAGATAATAGATACATCTTTTACCAGATTGAAGAGACTAAACAATATCTTACAAAAGTAAACTCTCACTGACAAAACCACTACAATCAAAAGTAGAACAACCAAAACTGACTTATGAGTGGTCTCCATCTATAGCGCAGCAGCAAGCAATGCAAACCTGTAATTTAGTCTCTCTTGGTAAAAGTTTAAGGGCATGAGCTCCATTTATTCTGTCCCATCTGCGTCCCAACAAATCAAGGACCTTATCAAGCATGATAGTAGAACCATCCTCACTAAATTCATCCCCATCCCCATCACTTCTGCTACTGTCGGTGCTGCTTGAACTAACTTTTGTGTCCTCTGCTCCTTCTATTGAAGCAATTTTCTTGGTTACTCGGGTTCCTTTAGGTTTTACTGATGTTGCTGAACCAACTTTTCGTGTGGTGGTATTCTGAGGGGACAACATATTTATAATTTTGTCTTCAAAGCTTGCAGTTGTCCTCCGAGGATTCAAATAGATTTGCATAAGCGTAAGGTATATGTTGTTGGGATATTTAACCGATGTCTGATGCATAGACTCATACACCCGATCACAATAAGACAAAGCCATTTCTGGAACATTAAGCTACAAATGAAAGGTACACTAAATTATATGATAAATTCACAGAGGTAGCAATGACTTAAGTGCATTAGAAACTCTGCACTAAATAGAAGAGTATATATGCTTGATTTACCTTATGAACATACAAAGATAATGCCAGTTCATGTAGGTTCATTTTTCCCAACAATATTGCACGCTCTTCATATAATGCATCTGGGGGAAAACGTTTCAGCAGAGTCTCTGGATTGTAACCAGATATACTCTCTAAGGCAGACAACAGCTTTTTCCTTGTTGGGGAATAAACCTTCTCATCCCATTTCTGTTGAGCACATAAATCCGTGTACCAATCAAGCACCTCTGAGAGATAGATGTTTACCTACATTGCAGAATAAATAAAAAGAAACTATTATTTTCATCAAGCATCAATACTGCTAATAGTAAAAGCAGCGTGGTTACAGCATCATCACAAGATGTTTTTGCAATATGTTTGAATTGCTTCAGCCCATACAGCGATGATAAAATGCAAGAGATTCCTCACCATTTCACTTTGCAAATTGCCAGATATGGCATTCTCGTTCATTGCAAGCATGAGCTCCAAGTATCTAGCTTGCATGTTTGGAGAATGCTGCTTCAAATACGAGTTCACCATATCAGCTGGAATATTGCCGGACAGAAAGAGCTCAATAGTTTGCGTTGGACAGCTTTCAAGAACAAGCATCGAGAACTCTAGAACAAGTATGGGGTCTGTCCCACACAGTGGCTGCAACAGAAGTCAACCAAGTTAAAAACAGGATAAAAAATAACTTGTGCAGATCGGATATAAAATAACAACTTTATCTTGGGTGAACTTGTATCCAAGCAAAATGGAAATTGAATACCTTTTTGGCAAATCTGTCAGTGACTAAATAAACTTTTTCATCACAGCTAGATGCCAGAAAAGGAAAACATGTATATGCCAACACAAAAAAAAAACATGTATATACAATTGTTTTCAGCATACATAGTGCCATGTTATGTGTGTGTATCTGTGTGCACGTGCACATGTTTTTGGGAGTGGTGCATTATAACTTATAATACGTTCAAAATAATCTCAACTAAGGCTAAAACCTATGTTCACTTTTTTTAAAGGACGTGCCCAATATATGTACCAACAATTGTTGCGGAGTTGATATCACTTTACAGAAGTATAGAATCTCATATAGTCAAATTCAGATGCCACCAGGCAAATATAAAGAATTGCCGTGAAAGTCCTCTAAACTTTTAAAAGGACAAACCAGTGCACTGTGCTCCTCACATGAATCTTGGGATGGTTAGATGTAAGTAGCTCCCTGAAAAGCTGTTTCCAAGATTTGGATTTGTGACATGTATGTCACAAGGCAAGAACTTTACTTTTATGCTGAGGCTCACCCTCTAAGCCTTTTTAAAACTTGTAAGAAAAAAATTTTTGAAAGGATAGTCATCAACTAAATATAAACTTTACCTTAAGATACTCAACGATGTCCTCAGGCTTAAACCTATGGGTAATTTCTGACTGGCTAGACTTTGACTCTTCCACCAATTTGTGAAGAAGTTCAAGTGCTTCCCGGTGCAATGAGTTGCACTTGTAAAGTTCTAATAAAGCAGCATGATGATTTCCCTTTTGAAGAATTTCTTCACATATTTTCAAATCACAGTAGTTAAGACCTCTCAGTAACTCTAAAGCAGCAGAAGATTGTCCAGTAAGAAGCAATGCTTGGAGTAGAGCAGTGTCTAATATTGAAGCCATCTCCCGAGCTCCGGAGCTAATGGGTATACTACCACGCCCCTGCCATCAATAATTTCAACAATCATAACTCTTAAAATTTGAATAAAAACAGACAACTTTTTTTTATCAAATTTATAATATTTCAAAACATATTTAAGGCTATCATGTGCCCCACAGCTTCATCACCAATGCTACAAATGTCCTATGAAGATCCACGGTACTTGGGTAGGTTCCTATTTTGTAATATTGTCAATAAAAAATTTCTACAATCATAAAACTAATATAGTTGGACTCCAAGTGGATAGATGTCACTTCTAACTTTTACCAAGCATAATCATTGCCACCACATATTGGAGATACATTAAATTACCAAAAACAGGAGAAAAAAAGGGTTAGCCTAATTTACCTTGTTTGTTTTCTTAAATCTATTGTAGGATGCAAAGTTATTCCCAACTGCATCTAAAACAACTTCTTCCGTTCCCTCTGCAGTTGCTTTCTCTATAAAACTATTTCTCTTCTTCTGTAAATACTTTATTAGTGCCATAAGCATATTATGGCTTGTTTTTTTGGATTCAAGTGCCACATGCTCATCAGATTCTAACATATGAGATGTTGATGGGTATTCCATATCATCTGACAAGCCTGAAGAACCTCTGGGGAGATATGAAGCATCCCCATAAATGTCCAACTTCTCTGGCTCATGAACAATAGTTGTCTTTGGAAGGATAATGGACGGATATAGAGAAAGAACATAGGTTATATCTACTTGAGATGCCAGAAAATGTTCCATTGCCTCCTCATAGTTCCCATTCTCAAAAAGATAGTGGGCATATCTGAGACAACATATAAAGAAACACATCTAACAGCTTGAAAAAAAAATGCTTAGTACAAAATTATTAGATTGAAAATTTGAAAGTAATATAGGAGAGATATTAACTACTAAGTGAATACAGGAGAGGCAAAAACTTTCATCGAACAATGTTATGCTTATCATTTACCTTGGGAATCATTTCATCCACATTAATGGACCATTAGGCATTTCTTTACCAATATTACAGGATTAAAACATAGTAGTTGGAAACTTGAAAGGAAATAATTCACTTAATCTCACATGTCAAGTCTTCGTAACATTAACAAATATATAAAGCTGAAAAATATGCTCTATATAATATCCAAAAACAAGCTGAAGGAAGCTAAACTTTACATGAAGCATTAGTAACAGAAAAAAACAAACATTAGACATTATTATCCTTCACATGAACTCTTATTGGCAAACTGATCACAATTCATCCTGGATAAAATGTGCAAACATCAAATAGAATTCAACCATAATTATCCTATAGCAAGTTTAAAGACTACAAGTCGAGATAGAAAAAGTCTAGGGAACCAACTAGGGTGTAACCAACTTAGAGCTAACTAGTTGAAAAATAGTTTTTATTTTTAATCTTGAAATTCAAAAAATTAGAATAGTGGGGAGTTATTTTCTTTTTGTAATGAACTTATTTTTTAACTAGTTGGCTCGAAGTTGGCTACACCCTAGTTGGTTCCCTGGCGGGATCGGTCTAGATATTAGTGTGTAATTAACTTATTTCCATGCCAAAAAGCTTAAATAAGTTTCTTAGTGACAGAACCTTTCTTAAGGATTAACCAGTGCTATAAAATGATATAATGAACTTAAAACACACAAGCAATCATCCTAATGGTTTGTTTAATTAAAAGGAAAAAATCTCATAATGGCATATAACCTAATATGAATAGACCCCTCCTTTGCAGCACGCAGACTTGCATCTTCAGGTGGAAGGAGCTTGCATAATGACAAGGCCTCCTCAAAGTTTCCGGATGCTGTTAATTGGACAATCTGCAACAAAATGACAGAACTGTTAACTTATTGGTTAAAAACTTAACACATAAAATCAAATATGTACAACATTCTATTTCTATAACAAGAAATCATAAAAAGGAGTAATTTGGTTCACTTTTTTGTCTCTGACAACCTTAAGAACCAGAAAGCCAGAAACAGATGGTATGGCAAAAGGGCAAAGATATCTATTGTATCATAATAAAAGCAAGACCTGGGCTCCAAGAGGAACAGGGAAGAGGCCATGTATAGAATTATCTAAAGCAAGTATCGTAGAGTTATTGCTGTGTCGGATATGGCGAACATTTCGAAGAACAACTGTTTGAATCAGCGGATAAGGATCACGGAGTGATCGAATCTGCAAAATGCAAGAATTACAAAACAATTTAAGTACACAACAATTATCCACAGCTTCTCTTACAAATTACAATAATAAAGGAACAGTTACACATTTTCAAAGAAACTCAGTTAGACAACTACCTCCACAAATCTTGGCAGTAGAGCAGCGGCATATGGCTTCTGAATTACAACCTCCGTGGGTGCCTCCGACCAACAAATCCTACCTTCTGGAAGAAGCTTCCCATTCTGGTCCACAAATACCCCAATATTCTCCTGAAATGAACAATAATAAGTCAACAAGAATACTAAGAATCTACAATATACAGCAGAACAAAAAAAGAAAAAAGAAAAAGAAAGTAACAGCAGCATTGCATATGGATTTCATTTTCCAGTGAAGTAAATCATCACCACATATTCACAGTTTTCAAATTCACATTATATCAAAGAGTAGATAATAGCAGATACCTTTCCGAGAAGAAGCTCTCCGGAAGGGAGAGAAACTACTAGCGGTGGCGCAAGTCTACCGGAAGTGAAGACCTCAGATAAAGCGCCGTTTGTAGCGTTGAGAATGACATACTCTCTTCGAATCCCCAAACAGATATTCTCACCGCACCAACACATGGACTTCACCACGTCCGGAACACCGAACTCCTTCACCTCTACGAATCCCCTCCCACCTGCAACCACACACAACCACATTCCATAACAAAATCTCAACAAATTAGCTAACGGTTGAATTTGTAACGGAAAAAATTATAATAATAACCGTCATGTCGGAAGATGCAGACGCGCTTCTGGCGAGCGAAGCAGAGGAAGCCGCGGCGATCGTCCCAATCAAAGGCGTTGGCGCCCTTGGCCTTGGTGATGACGGCGAAGGTCTCGAAGGAAGGGAGGCGGTGGAAGGCGATGGATTCGGAGAGAGAGAGGAGGAGCTCCCTGGAGTGGAGGACCTCCATGGAGATGAGAGGCCTCCTGGCGAAACCGGCGAGGGTCTTCTCGAGCGCGTAAGGTTCTTGGTGGAGGGGAGAGTGGTGATCGGAGGGTTGTGAGTGGGACTGGGGAGAGTAGATGCGGAGAGATCCATCGGAGCATGCGGCGAGGAGCTTGGAGCCGTAGGATTCGACGGCATCGATCTTGGAAGGGCAATCGGCAACCAGCTCCACACAGTCGTAAGCGCTGTGCACCATCTTCAACTTTTCAAGTTTGTTCAATTCAATTCCGACATTATTTTGGACTTGAAGCTTACTCCCCTCAGCTCGCGGAGGAAACGCCCCAGAAAAGCAGCAGCACCCTCAAGGGAGGGGTCAAACCGTCAAACCAAGCAGAGAAATGATTAGGTAAATGCTTCACTTGCATATGTTAGTTTCTAAACAAGATTTAAATCAACTCGTTACTAGACTTTCTTAGTTTCTTTTAAGAAAAATGATTAATTCTTTTTCTATACTAACTATAGTTTTTACTTTTTACCAAAACAAAGAAATTCTTACTCTTACTAATAGTTGGAGTGATTGCATAAAGAGCCGATAGAAAGTTATGTGATTCATTGAAATAATTACTGAACATTAAGCTGATTAAAATATAATTTGAAGACCAACTTGATATAAGTGTGAAGTTTCAAATACCAAACTGAGTATTTATTCAAAAATTATTATATAATTGATTTTTTAAGCTATTTTTAATTATAATTATATTATATATAAAAATATAAATTAACTATTAAATTAACTAATTCTTATTGAATAAA
>NC_029789.2:10573443-10577769 GCF_000816755.2 Arachis ipaensis | reverse complement strand
AGATTAATTGATAAAGAGGATTTATTCATTAGACAATAGGTATTGAGTTTAAATTTTTAAATAAGTAATTAGGTTAAATTCAAATGAAAGATTTTTATCATTCAGATAATTTTATTCCTATTGAACAAAATTCTTTTTTTAAAAATAAATAATACAAATGAATACCCTATCTGACCCCTGACAATTACCTCGAAAGAATTACGAGTCCCAAAAAAAAATTTAATCCGGCTCCTATTTTTTTTTGGACTAATTAGCCCTTATGCAAAAAAAAAATAACATTAATTTTTTTTGGCACAGGAGCTAATTAGTCCCATAAAAGTAAAGCTTAGGAATCGAGTTGAATTTTTTTTTCATTAAGGGTCTCGTTGTCTTTCGAGATAATTGTCAGGACCGTTTAGAGTATTTTTTCCAAATAATACTTAATCAAGTGAATAGCATTTTGACTATCAAAATGTATAATTAGTATATCTGAATTCAAATTAAGGCAATTTAAAAGGCATTGCAATTAAATTCTTTTTTTAACCATTTGAGTCAAAGACTCAAGGCTATATACTCAATTTTCATTAGGTTGCGTTTGTTTGCTTAGACATAGACAGTAATTAATAATTATATAGACACAGTGGTACATATTTAGTGTTTATTTGTTGAGACATGAATTTTAGTTAGACACCGTAGTATACAGATACATACATAATACACGTTTTTAGTGTCTTTCCTTAAAGTTGAGACCTCAGACATAACTTATGAGACACAATTTTTTCTACTTTTATTCCTAGTTAATTTCAAAAATTCCAACTTTATCCCTACCTCAACCCTATCCTAACCCATTTTTCTACTCCCTCTTCCTTCTCTGTTAATCTTCTACCTCTCTTCAGATTCTTTTTCTCTGTCATAGATTCCGTCGCTGCCGCCATGCCTCCCTCCTCCAACGGTCCTCTCTCTCTCTCTCCATCACCGCACTCTTCTTTGTTGCGTTCTTAAATTTGTGTCTCTTCCGCGCTCTTTTGTTGTCATTTTTTTCGGATCTGCATCGCTGCCGCCACTCGTTCAGATCTGTTGCCCTCACCGTCCATCCCTCGCGACACAGAGTCATAGCACCGTCCAACCCTCTCGACGTAACAAGTCAGTATCGCCATCCAACGCTCGTGATCCAGAAAATCGCAGCACCTTCTTCTGCCCCTTCTCTCATTGTCTCCTTCATCTCTTTCATTTTCCTTTTTTTTTTTTTGAGATAAATGATTATTATTAAAAAATTTATCAATGATTTTTTGATAATTATAGATGATGATGAAGATGATAAATCTGATAGTGGTAGTAATGATAGTAGTAGATGGTGATGGTGGTAGTTGTGGATACAATAATGTTATTGGTGAGGATAAATTTGTGTATACCAGTGTACTATTATGTATAATGTTACCAAATAAAATAAAAATTTTGTGTGTGCTCATGTCACTGTTGTGTCTTTGTACCTCTGTTCATTACTGATTAAGACATCAAACATACAGAACCTTATTGATAATGTCATTGTAGATTATAATGTTACCTTTCAGTTAATAGTACATTCAAAAATTGTAAAAATATATCCTATTAGCATTTTTTTTATTTATATCACTAGCATAATCAGAATCAATACAACATACAATTCTTTATTTTTTTTCTCATCTTTAAATATCAGACACACATCAGTAAAACCTCTCAAATATTGCATGATCCACTTCACAGTTTTTCAAATCCCAAGATATCTCACTTTCTTCATTTAACCCCCAAATTAAGGATTTAAAAGCTGGTTCTTTTTGCTTGACCGAAGACGCAGAGCAATAGAAAAAAAAGTTGTTCAATGGTAAAGCCAAATTCAAACCATTGAGTTAGTGCTTTGTCCCCAAGAAACAATTTGAGCCTTTGATTCACAGCAGTGATTATCAGAAATTACTTTTTCCATATATTCCAAATTGTCGTTGCAAAACTTTGAAGAAGAAGTGAAGAAAATAAATTGCATACAAATGAAAATAAATCACATTTATCTTCTGACTTAACTTAGCTTGCTTTGATTAGTGCGATTAGACATTTGCTTTTGTGATTTATCTTTCTCTTTCTTTTTTTTTGGTGAATGAACCAAGAAGAAGCTTTCTCTCTTTCTTCATGAGTCTGACCGAGAGAACCTTGTGGATGTTGGCTTTGGTTGGCTTCAATTTGAATGGATTAACTTGAGCTTGGATTGGCTTGACTCTCCATTCAATCCAATTGATTTCTTTGTTTCATTTTTTTGGGCTTTGAGAGTTAGAAAGCCCACCAGCAATCTTGTTTCTTGTTTTCATCTCTTTGGGCTGCTGCTACTTTAATTTTGGCCTGCAACACTTAATTAAAAGCAATAAAAATTAATTGAGTGTTTAACCTAATAAATTAATGTTTGTCATCGTCAATTAAGTTAATTGTGTTCTCAAAAATGTTGAATGAGGAAGAAAGGAGATACAGACCTGAAAATTAAAAAAGGGGGGAGAGAAATTTGGAAGATTAGGAATTTAATTTAAAAAATTAGAATTTTAATTCAGAAATTGAAACCTTAAATTTTAAACGGTGCCACATCATCAATTACAGAAATCATCTTTGTATTTTGTTTGCTATTTCAGCTAATTCTGTTAACGAATAAGATTTTTTTTTCTACAATTAGATATTTTATAACATTTTAAAATATTTGAGGACATTTTTATCGTTAATAAAAAAGAAAAGTCATTTTTGTTAGCGTATTGATAATTTATTGGTAGAATTAATAGTTTACTCAAATAATTTTATTCTTTTGAATAAAATTATTTTTTTGAGAGTGTTAGGAATAGGATAGAGTCAAAAGGAAAGTGAATCAAATAATTTATGTGAAAAGTGACTGAGATAAAAAAAAAAGAGAGAATTTAATTTTAAAAAATCTCCAAAATAAACAGGATAAAAATTTACGAACTAATATTTAAAAAAATATCTACTATATTTAAGGATAGTTATAATATAATGTATTACAATAAAATATTTTTATACAATAATTTATAGTACCTAATGAATACTTAGAGGGTATTATCAAATTTTAGTAGGGCTGTGAAACGGGTTACTTTGGCTCATTTAGGTCCGGTTCGCTAAATCTGTGGGTTAAATAGGCTAGTCCGTTTAATTCTGTTTTATTTGTGAGCCAAAATTTTTTAGTCCAGATCGTTTATGGTCATCCCAATAGGTTAAATGAGTCAGTTTATTTATCATTTAATTTAATTTTTTGAAAAATATTTTCACAAAAAATGCCACTTTTAGGTAAAAAACTTTTAAAAATAATATTTTTTTAGTTGATGGATCTTATTTTTGAGTTGGATCGAGAAAAATATCGACTAAAAATACTGCTTTTTTTGAAAAAAATAATAAATGGGCCACCCGTTTAACCTGCGGGCCGTTTATCCCGTCATTTTTTTCGGGTTAATCGGACTCAACCCATTTAGCCCGAAATTTAAGCGGATTTAATTTTAGAGGCAAAGCCTACCCATTTAAATGAGTAAATAAGTTGATCCAATAAATTTAGCCCATTTAAATTTTAGTGTATATTACTCATACCACTTAAAATTTTATCACACATTTTTTTATAATCTTACGCTCACTGTTATAAAAAAAAAAAAACTCACTCAAAAACAAGCCGCATACAAAGCTAAGAAAAGAATGCTTGGTTACTTACTTTGTGTTTTGTGTTTGCTTGGTATAGAAAGAGCTTTGTTAAGCTCTATTTATAATGCAAAGAGATGCACCAGAGCCACACATTATTAAACTATTCTAAATTTCTAATGGCTTAAATTAAAGAGCAACTACTTCACCACCTTCATTTGTTTTTGGAAAAACAGAACAACAATAAGTCATTATTAACAAGGAGAATATTGTTTTTTATAAGAAGAGAATTATGTATCTCAAAATATTCATTTTTGCTCAACAGAGAGATAAAGAGAAAAAACAAGATCTATCTCAATTCTTTTTTTTTCTTCCCTTTCACGTAGACTATATATCCTTTATTATAAATAGTTTTGTGCAACATCCATTGATGAACAACTGTTTAAGTTTTATAACTATGATGTTATCCTGTAAAAGTGGGTAAAAAAATTATGAAAAACAAGATCTATCTCAATTCTTATTTTCCCTTTCACGTAGAATATATATCCTTTATTATAAATAATTTTGTGCAACATCCATTGATGAAAACCTGTTTCAGTTTTATAGCTTTGATGTTATCTAGGTTATTATGTAAAAGTGAGTAAAAAAATTATGATAGGGTATTTTGGCCTTAATTTTGATCTTATTTGCTTATTACAA
>NC_029789.2:10564599-10572906 GCF_000816755.2 Arachis ipaensis | reverse complement strand
AAAATATTCATCAAAATTAAAAAAAAATCTAATAAAAAATATAATTTAGATTAATAAAAAGAATTTGGCAAGTGTTTTAAGGATATTAATGTGTTAGATTCGAGCTCTTTGTGATGTAGTTTTGGGTTAATTTAGAGGATAACAAAGGATAGTGGGCTAACCTCCTCGCAAAGTAAAAAAATGGTCCCGGCGGGGCTCGAACCCGCGACCTTCGGCTCATAAGACCAACGCTCTAACCAACTGAGCTACGGGACCTTGATAATAACAATGTATTAATTACATATAAAACACATTATTTCAAAGAAGAAAATTCCTCCGGCATATTGAATGTGAACAAACATGATATCGTCTTTTTAATTTAGAAGATAACATGACCTACCATTTTTATTTTGAAAAGTGTTCCAATGAACGGTTTGCCACGTTAATATAAGTTCAGACTTATCAAAACAATAAAATAAAATATTATGTGTAATATACTCTATGGTAAGTTGTACTCTATCCTACATCATATCATATCATATTCTATCAAATTTCAATGGAGATTATTTCCATTAATAATATGTGTTGTAATAATCATCAATGGAAGGCAGGGTCAGTTATTAATTATCATATGTTGAACTTACTTCTTCACCCCCTCTTCATTTTGTGTGTGTAGAAACTGATTTTCACATATGGTGACATGGATGACTGTGCTCTTTTATCAAGAGTAAAGAGTTGTAACAATTTAGGAGGATGCTTGTATAAAGATGTATAAAATATTTTTTTAAAGATATTTATGTATTATATTATTATTGGACGTATTAATAAATCGGTTATTTTTTAATTTCTTAACAAATCAGAATAAAATCGATTTTTTTATAACAATAACAATAAATGCAATTGTTATCAAATTCAATCGAACCGACTAATTTACAAAATCTACTGGATTATGGTTTTTTTTTTTAAACAAAAATCAGGGATATATTTATTTTTTTTATCAAAAAATTTAACCATGATTCTGTTCAGATTGTGTAAATCAATTGGATCAAATCGGATCTAACAATTATAATTCAGACAATTGAATTTATTATTGTTGCTATAATAAACCGATTTTGTTATGATTTATTCAAAAATAAATTATTAACCGGTTTAATAAAGATATCCAATAATATCATAACATATGTAAACGTCTTTATAAAAAGACATTTTTAGTGTCTTTATCAAAGTAGTCTCCAACAATTTATCATACTTGATAGGGGTGAGCACGGGCAGCAGGTACTCGATTACCCATCCGAATCCGAACCAAACTAATTAAATTGGTTCTGGAACCAACGGATAATTGAGTCCAATTCGAACTAAATCGATGGTCTTTGTTAGTGATTGGTTCGGATATCGGTTTTGGAGGTATAAAATCCGAACCAACCCGTGAACCTGATCATATATATATATATATATATATATATGGCTTTTAGTGAGTTTTCTATTGCACTTTTGTATTTTCATTAGACAAAGATTATTCACTATTAATATGTTTGAATTTTAATGAGTTTAGTTTTAAATGTATTTGGTGTTTAACATATTTAGATTATTTCAGTATTTCTATTGATGTTAAATGTTTACTGGATTTGTTGAATTTTTAAGATAAAAATTTAGTTTTTTTTAATGAATTTCAAAGTTATCGGGTACCCAATTACCCGAACCGAACCAATCCATTCTTAATCGGTTTGGTTTGATTCGGGTACATGCACAAAAAAATAAAAATTCAAACCAAACCAAACCAATTATATTTTGATCGGTTCGATCCTAATTTCACCTTGAATCAGAACCAAACCGACCCGTCCTCACCCCCTAATACTTGACATATATAATATTTAAAATATATAAATATCAATAAACTTCTTAATATACATTCTGTTTGGTAGGTCGGGTACCGGACAGTTCGGGTTGATGCTTCGATTGATGAGAGGGGTATCGCCTGGTTCCGGGTCGCTGGGTTGGAGAGGTTGCTGGCGACTTCCCGAGCACTTCGTATGGAGAGGGGGGGTGTCACCTGCAAAGACACTCCGACGCTCTAATCAGTAGAGTGTGCAGGTGAAAAGAGGGGGGAGTGATGTGTGAAGTACCTTGGGGGAAGGGTAGGACCTTCCCCATATATACCGTGTCAGGGGTGGGCCCAGGAAGGATAGGCCCACTCTCTTCGATGCTCCCTCCGTATAGCTGTGGCAAAGCTGTCAGGGACGCGTGTCCGGGTCGGCGTCTGGGCGCCTTGCACCCGACCGCTCGGGTTGGGTGGTTAGTGGGTCAGGCCGGCCCATGTTCCATTTGGGCCAGGCCGTAACAGTGCCCCCGACGCGTCAGCGAGGATCGTGAGGGTCGTTGGTGGCGTGTCATTTCCTCTTTCGTGTGTTGTCGCCAGGTCGGCCGTCCGTGGAGGGGACGTGCCCCTTGCGCGCGTGTCTGTTTGTTGGCGAGATGATCGTTCGTCGTCTCGTTTCCCGCGCTGGGCATTAAATGCTCATAATGGGATGGAAAATCATGTGCGCAAAGACCATTATGCCCTCAATCCTTTCGCGCTTTGTGTGGAGGTTTTAAACAGTTTGCATTTGTTTTCCTTTCCCATTTTCATTTCTCCTGTCTTTATCTTCCTCTCTCCCAAGTGTTCTCAGGCTTCATTTCTGCATCTCTGCGCACTCCTCTGTCTTTCATTTCTCTGCAACTAATCCAGGTAAACATTAACTTTCTTTGCGCTTATTGCTATGTGCTTGCTGCTTGCTGTTTGTTCTTGCTATTTGTTTGATCCGTATGTTAGGCGGTTTAAGTTTCAAATAGGTGCGTTAGGGGGTTACCATTCTTGCTCTTAGATTGGATAGGCTAAGTGTAGTTTCTGGGTTTTTCTGAGCACCCGACCTGATAGACTAACCGAGTGGTAACCCCACTGTAGGTATGCCTTGTGTCGTCTCACGGACTTCTACCTCCGCCGCGGGCTATGATCCCTATGCCTGGGTGGTCTCCGATTTAAAAGAGTCTCCCAATCAAATGGGGGAGGAGGAGCTAACGGAATTCCGTCAGGGCGAGTACCTGTACGGAAGGACAGATGAGGAAGCCAATTACGACGTCTTCGTTCCTGCCCCCCACGAACGTTTGTACGAAATTAATTTTCATTCTCCCCAGGTTGCCGACTGGATTTGGTTTTATAAGGCCATGTTCACCCAGGTGGGGGTTCGTATCCCGTTTTCCACGTTTCAGAGGGCGCTTCTTGGTCGGATATCCGTGTCGCCGTCGCAGCTGCATCTGAACAGTTGGGCCTCCATTTGCTGTTTCGAGATGGTATGTGAATATCTGGAGCTGCCGGTGTCTGTGGATGTTTTCCACTTTTTCTTCAACCTTACGAATCCTTCCAAGGAGGGGAAGGCGAGGAAAGGGTTTATGTCTTTCCGATCTGCCCAGGGTCGGCGGATCTTCGGTTTGTTTGAGGACTCATATCATGGGTTCAAGGACAAGTATTTTAAAGTGCGACCAGTCAAAGGTCGGCACCCCTTTTGGTTGTCGCTGGAGGGGGAACGGCTCATCCCTATGTATTGGCGTTTTGGGGCTGGGTCTAACACCTTCATTAAGGTGACCTACAAGGGAATGTCTCCTACGGACAAGAGGATTGCCGACGTATTGTGGGCGGTTTTTGGGAAGAACCATGTGAACCCCTACCTCCTTATGGGTGATCGGGAGGTCGCCAGGAATTATATTTGTGAGCTGTTTTGCCTTTGTGTGCTTTTTGTATTGTTATGGCTTTTATGTGGTTTTATCGATTTCACGACTAACATGCTTGTTTGTCTGTTGTAGTGGAGATGTCGGCTTCAGTGACAGGGCTCGAGGGTCTGTATAAGACCTTCTTGGAGGATAGTGATGAGGAGAAGGCTGATGAGAAGGTTGCCGGGAAGCTGGAGGACCTTTCTCTGGAGAACAAAGATCAGTCGGTGCCTTCACCTCGAGACGCCGAGATGTCTGACAAGAATCCTATCGACGCACATGCTTCCCCTATTCCCGAGGTGACGACTGGCATTGGTCATTCCTCCTCTCGACATGAGAGTCCCGATTTAAAGCTCGTCCCTACTCCCAAAAGGCAGAAGGCGTCCTCTAGCCCTGAGGGGACTCTTACTGTGATGGAGAGAAACTTCGATGCTGGGGCTTTCATCGACTCCCAACTGATCCCCGGCACGGAGGATCACTTCCTCGGTACCGAGCTGATGAGCCAGGCGAGGTAGATGTATCGCACGCTGCCTCGCGGGGCTGTAATAGCTCGGAAGGTCGAGTTCGAGTTGTCGGGGATGCAGTCGCTACGAAGAAAGCTTGAGTTTGCTGCCACGGCCAACAATGAATTCAAAGTTTAAGTTGAATTTCTTCAAGGGCAGCTGTCCGAGGCAGGGGAGAAACTCAAGGTTGCCGAGGAGAAAGCCATGTCTGCCGAGGAAAAAATGAGAGCCTCCGATGAGACCGTGTCCCGTTTAGCCGAGCGGGAGATGACTCCCGAGAGCCAGCTGAACACCGCGCAAGGTCGGGTAGTGGCCTTGGAGAAAGAGCGTGATGAGGCCGTCTCGCTGGCCAAGGCCGCTCAGGCTGAAGTTGAAGAGCTCAAAAAGAAGCACAAGGCGACTAAAGAGCAAGGGAGGAACGCGATCTTCATGACTGAGGAGGCCCTTAAGGCTCAGGTGAAGGTCGTGGCTCCCGATTTCGACACATCAGCGATTGGAGTATTCAAGACGATCAAGGATGGCAAGATCGTTGAGATGCCGAGGAAATGAGCTCTTGCGCCTTTATGTTTTTATGTGGATTTGCAGTTTTTTGTTGTAGAACTCGTTTATGCTGTTATACCTTTAAAATACGTTTGATCGGCTTATCATTGCCGTTGTTTTTGCCCGTGGTGGTGTTTTTACTTCGTTGCATTACCGTTTTGTTGGCGTGAGCTTAGTGCTCGTTCGTTTACCATTGTGTTGGTAGCGGGGCCAGGTCGTGGCCTTTTATTATCGTTGTAGCCGTTTAGATGGCTGTGGTTTAGGTGGCTCCCGGGGTGATCAGTCCCGAGGTGCCGTATTGTGGTTCCGTTCAATGCGTTGAGGAGCTCGTCGTCGTGCGATGTTTAAGTAGGAAAAAGGGTAAATAGAAATAAAACAGGGAGAAATGATAAGTAAATATTAATCGGCAATTAAGCAAGTCTATTACCATTGATAGATACAAAGGTAAATGATCAAGCTCGTTAAATTGCCTGGCCGACGTGCTTGATCTAAGGGTAGAACCTTCTCAGGTTGCCTGCATTCCATGTTCTCGGGACCTCCCATCCATCGAGCTTTTTCAATTTGTAAGCACCGTTGCCAATCACTTCTTTGATCCTGTAGGGGCCTTCCCAGTTCGCCGCCAGTTTGCCTTCTCCCTGGGCCGGCGGGGCCGATGTCATTGCGCTGCAGGACGAGGTCGTTCTATTCAAATTCCCTTTTGAGTACCTTGGTGTTGTAGCGCAGAGCCATTCTTTGCTTCAGTGCCACTTCTGACAGGTGGGCCTTCTCCCTGGTCTCATCTACTAGGTCCTTTTCTACCGCTTCCTTAACCCCCTTGAGAAGTACACGTTGACTTGGTTCGCCGATCTCTACGGGTATCATGGCGTCTACCCCGTATATCAGGCGAAATGGGGTCTCTCCTGTTGCTGACTGCTCGGTTGTGCGGTAGGACTAGAGGACCGAGGCGAGCTCGTCATCCCATGCTCCTTTCTTACTATCTAGTCGCTTCTTGAGGCCGAGTAGGATGACCTTGTTCGCGGACTCGACTTGTCCGTTTGTCTGTGGGTGCTCTACCGAGGAGAATCTCTGTTTGACGCCCAAACCTGCGAGGAACTCTACAAACTTCTTGTCGGTGAATTGCGTCCCATTGCCTGAGATGACGACTTCCGGGATGCCGAAACGAGTTATCACCTGCCTCCACATGAACTTTCTGCAATTGGATGAGGAGATGGTGGCCAGCGGTTCGGCCTCTATCCATTTGGTGTAATAGTCGACGGCGACTATGAGGTATTTGACTTGCCCTGGGCCAACTGGGAAGGGTCCCAGGAGGTCGACTCCCCATTGTGCGAAAGGTCGGGAGGACGTCATCAAGCTCAGTTCGGTGGCCGGTGCCCTGTGGAAGCTAGCATTCTCTTGGCATTTGACACATTTTTTTACGAACTTGGAGTCTTCCATCATTGACGGCCAATAGTACCCGACTCGGATGAGCTTTCTTGCTAGGGCTTTGCCCCCGATATGGTGACCACAGCACCCCTCATAGACTTATCTGAGTACGTAGTCCGTCTGGTCGGGGTGTAGGCATTTTAGCAAAGGTTGACTGAGTCCCTTTTTGAACAGCTGGTCCTGTATGACCGTGTATTTAGCAGCCTCCTTCTCAGCACCTTGGCTTCCTTCTCATCTCCAGGGAGTTTGCCGTTTTGCAAGAAATCGATGATGGAGTCCATCCAGGAGGGGCTCGTCTTGGTTAGGTGGAGGGTGACTGCTGGTTCTTTGGTGATACCTTGAATGAGGGATCGGTTGCCGGCTCCAGGTTTTGTGCTCACTAGCTTGGATAGGAGGTCTGCCCGTGTGTTCCTCTCCCTCGGAACGTGTTGGACCATGACCTCTTCAAATTGTTTGCTCAGTTCTTTGACCCTTTCCAAGTACTTCTGCAGTAACGAATCCCTGTCTTGGTAGCTTCCATTTACTTGCGCGGTGACGACCTGCGAGTCGCTGCATATTTCCAACCTTGTGGCCCCGACTTCCCGTGCTAGGACCAAGCCCCCCAGTAGTGCTTCGTATTCTGCTTGGTTGTTTGGTACGGGAAACTCAAACTTAACCGATTGTTCGTAGATGACTCTGGCCGGGATCTCTAAGATGATCCCAGCGCCCCCAAACGTTTGGTTGGAGGCTCCGTCCACATGGAGCTTCCACCGTGTGTCCGCTTCTTCGGTTGGATTTTCGGTCACCTTCACTAGGAAGTCTGTCATTGCTTGCGCCTTAATCGCATGTCGTGGCTCGTAGCTCAGATCGTATTGGGATAGCTCAATTGCCAAGGTCATCATCCTTCCCGCCAGGTCGGGTTTTTGTAGCACCTGACGAATTGCTTGGTCCGTTCTCACGACCACTTGGTGACTTTAGAAGTATTGTCGTAGTCTGCGAGAAGAGGTCAAGAGTGCTAGTGCCAGTTTCTCCAGCTTGCTGTATCTAAGTTCTGCTCCTTGCAGCGCTCTACTCACGAAATAAATCGGTTGTTGGGCCTTCCCTTCTTCCCGCACCAGCACCGCTACAAGCGCTCCTTCTGTTATGGCCAGGTATAGGTAGAGTGGTTCTCCGGCTTTAGGCTTACCGAGTACGGGGGGTGCCGCCAGGATTTCTTTGAAGTGGTTGAATGCTTCTTCGCATGCAGAAGTCCATTCAAACGCTATTCCCTTCTTCATCAGATTGAAGAAGGGCAGGGCTTTTGTTGCAGATGCACCGAGGAACCGGGACAACACGGTGAGTCTTCCCGCCAACCGCTGAACGTCTTTGATGCAACCCGGTCTCTTCATCTGAAGTATTGCTTGGCATTTTTCAGGGTTGGCCTCCACTCCCCTTTGGGTTATCATGAATCCCAGGAACTTCCCGGCCTCCATGGCAAAGGTGCACTTGAGCGGGTTGAGCCTCATGCCGTGTTGTCGGAGGGATGCGAACACATTCTCCAAGTCGCTTATGAGATCGCCAGGTTGGGTGGTCTTCGCGAGGATATCGTCCACATAGACTTCCACTGTCTTGCCAATGAGATTGCTGAATATTTTGTTCATCAGCCTCTGGTACGTGGCCCCCGCGTTTTTCAGGCCAAAAGGCATCACCTTGTAACAATAGGTTCCTCCTGGTGTTATAAACGCCATTTTTCCTCGTCTGGCCGGTAGGGCTGCACATGGATCGGATAATATCCGCATATCCGCGGTAATTATCCGCATCCGATCCGAATTTTGCGGATATTATCCGATCTGCAGAGTCATCGGATCGGATCAGATCCGATCCGCACTATGGTAGGATCGGATTGCGGATTTGGCAGTGATATCCGAGGATCCGATCCGCAAATCCGCATATCCGCACATCTCATATAAATAGCATAGTTTAAAAATGTAAACCCTAATGTGATATGAATTTTATGATATCTTGTTTTTAATTTTTTATGTTGTACTTCAACTTAGAGTAATTAAACTTAAATATTGTGTTATTATTTTGTTTTTGTTATTCAAAAAAAATTTATTGATAATATTTTAGAAGTAAATAGGCTTAAACAGGTGAAAAATAA
>NC_029789.2:10553985-10558713 GCF_000816755.2 Arachis ipaensis | reverse complement strand
AATATATATATTAAAAGTAGTTTATAAATAAGTTATTTTATATTTGAATTTTTAATTCTAAAAATATTTATTTTATAAAAATATGATAAAAAAATAATAATATTATAAAAGAAGTCATTTTTTTAATTTTTTTACCAACTTAAAAAGTGGAAATTAAATTTTAAAAATTACACCAGATATTAATACTACTACTTTTCATAAGTCAAAAACTCAGAGCTTGTTTAAAATGCTAAGAATTAAAATTCACTCAAAAATTGAATTCTTTTTCTTACTTTGGAATAACTAAAAATAAATGATTTGAATTACTTTAAGAATTCCAATTCTCATTTTTCTTTCGTTTGTAAATCAGAGATCTGATTTCTAAATCCACTCACACACTTTTTAAATTTGGATTCTATTCTATTAATATTCTATAGTCATTCCAAATTGAAATTGAGTTTCAAATAAAAATAAAACTTTTTTTTTCAAGAAAATAGAATTCTTTTCTCAAGTTAAATGATTTTCAAACAAACTTTTAAACAATTCAAATTCAAATCCAAATCCAAATTAAGATCCAAACTTGCAAAAATCCCTAATTTGAGACTTTTAGCGCTGTTTCCACACACACAGGACACAACATCTTCCCTCTTCCCTCTTAGTCTTCTCCTTTCTCTTCTTCAACTTTGTTGTCTTCGCCGCAACCAGCACCGGAGTAGAACACCGCAATTTCGTAGTTGCCACCACCACCACAAGCACAGCTTCACCTCTGTTTTTCATCTTTTACCTTTTCTCGGACTTTCTTATTCCATTTTTCATCACCGTCTTTTGTTTGTACTTAGAGGAGCTATTTAAATTCACACATGCCTAATGTATGCCGAGTTGAAACCCATTTTGGCCCATGAAATTTTCGACCGGCCTCAATTTCGACCTCCAAATTTATAGTTACCCAATTAACACTCCCAAATATTGGATTGTGCCCCACACTTGCCCCTGTAGCTATCTCCGTTAATGGAGATTTGATGTGGCACGTTAAGTTGACAGAGTGTGTATCCACGTGGCACCCAACTTGCTAGAATGGATGAGTGATGAGTGAACGACGTGGCAAAAGTTGAATGAACTCAATTTCTCTAGCAAAGTCTCGAATATACTGGGAAAAGAGGGTTTGCAAATTGAGTTTATTCAACTTTTGCCACATCATTCACTCATCACACATCCATTCTAGCAAGTTGGGTGCCACGTGGATACACGCTCTGTCAACTTAACGTGCCACATCAGATCTCCGTTAACGGAGATAGTTACGGGAGCAAGCGTGGGGCACAATCCAATATTTGGAGGTGTTAATTGGGTAACTATAAATTTGGAGGTCGAAATTAAGGCCGGTCAAAAATTTCAAGGGTCAAAATAAATTTCAACTCTATTAACTTTAGAAATTATTTTGAGGTTCGAATACAATTTTACAGACAACTTTAAAACTTAACTCCACTTTTTGTTATCAAAAGTGGTCATACTTAATTAGTTCGTTCTATCTAGCCTTCATGTACTTTGATTAGAAATATAGTGCTGCTTTCTGCTTGTAGCTTCAGCTCTTAAGTATATGTATGTTTAATTTGAACTGACTATTCTAAATATATTTTTATTCACTTATTCTTTAATTGTCATGTTATTCTGGTTATTGTACTAAACCGGAAATTTGGCATAAGGGGGAGCGGTTTGGAGTTTTATGGTTGACCTATTAATGTATCTAATTAAAGCTTATCCAAGATGAACTACGGTGATACTTATGATGTGATAACTAAGGATTTAACTTCATGGATTCTTTGTTTCACTATCTTTCAGAAGGTACTAGTTAAGTAGTTAGAATTTCGTTCTTGTGGATTTTAAATTCCACCACAGATAATTTATATATTTATATTTGTGTACCCAATATCCATATTAAAAATAGTATTGTCTACCATATTTAATTTTTACACTACATGATACAAAAATAAAAAGTGAAGTTCACACTTTTTTCTTTCATCTTTTAGACAAGTTAGGTACCAACTTTTTATAGGGCTGCACATGGATCGGATAATATCCGCATATCCGCGGTAATTATCCGCATCCGATCCGAATTTTGCGGATATTATCCGATCTGCAGAGTCATCGGATCGGATCAGATCCGATCCGCACTATGGTAGGATCGGATTGCGGATTTGGCAGTGATATCCGAGGATCCGATCCGCAAATCCGCATATCCGCACATCTCATATAAATAGCATAGTTTAAAAATGTAAACCCTAATGTGATATGAATTTTATGATATCTTGTTTTTAATTTTTTATGTTGTACTTCAACTTAGAGTAATTAAACTTAAATATTGTGTTATTATTTTGTTTTTGTTATTCAAGAGAACTTTTATTGATAATATTTTAGAAGTAAATAGGCTTAAACAGGTGAAAAATAATTTTTCTGGATATTTTTTTTTGTAAAAATAGCCAAACAAAATCTTAAAATAGTTTTTTTGAATTATGCGGATATACCCGATATCCGATCCGATCCGCAAGTATGCGGATCGGATCGGATCGGATCCAACCTGAAAAAATGCGGATATTGTATCCGATCCGATCCAATGACTGCAATGCGGATCGGATAGAATTTTAGGCAATATCTGATCTGATCCGATCCGTGTGCAGCCCTACTGGCCGGTGCATCGGTATCTGGTTGTAGCCAGAATAGGCATCCATGAAGCTCAGATACCGGTACCCCGCGGCCGCGTCGACGAGTGCATCGATATTGGGAAGAGGGTAGCAGTCCTTGGGGCATACTTTGTTGAGATCGGAGTAGTCCACGCACATTCTCCATCTCCCATTGTGCTTCTTTACCAGGACCACGTCTGATAGCCAGGTCGAATAGTCCAGTTCTCGGATAAACCCAGCTTCGAGGAGGCTGACCGTTTGTCTGGCCACCTCCTCTGCCCTTTCCTGAGACATCTTTCTTCTCCTTTGAGCCACCGGTTTGGATTCCGGCCTGATGGCTAGGTGATGCGACATGAGTCGGGGGTCAATCCCCGGCATGTCGGCTGGCATCCAGGCAAAAAAATCGCCATTGGCTCTGATCATTTTCATCAAAGGCTCTTTTAATTCATGGGGGAGGTTCCTGTTCACAAACGTGAACTTTTCCTCCGTATCCCCGACTCTAAACTTTTCCAGGTCCCCTTTTGGTTCGGGTCTGGGCTTGTCGTCAACCCTGGCATCCAAGTCAGCGAGAAACACCCCTGATGCCTCCCTGCACAGGCTGGCAACTGAGTCGGTCAGTCCATCGATCTCTAGGCACTCGTCGTTAAAACGATCCAGATATTTTCTTGTCGGTTCTCCGGACCTCTGCGTTACTCCAAGCAGGTTGATTGGGTGCTTTGCTTTGGCTATCCTGGTAGTGAATTGGGCTAAGAAGGCGTGGCTTATATCCGAGAACTTGGCCACCGAGCCCTGCGGGAGGCTATTAAACCACCGTATCGCAGGTCCCGCGAGGGTGACCGGGAAAGCACGGCACCTTACCTCGTCCCCCACTCCTTCCAAGTTCATCCTGGCCTCGAAGGCCGTGAGGTGCTCCTGCGGGTCTTGCGTTCCGTCGTACCTCATGTCCGTAGGCTTGTCAAAGTGCTTTGGCAGCCGTACTTCGAGGACGGAACGATGAAAAGGGGTCGCGCCTACTATGACTGGTCCGCTTGCTCGCCATGTTCTCCTTTTGTCTTCCCGACGACCGTCTTCCCGATCACGATCAGCGGCGGCGTAGTCTGTGGCACGCCGCCTCCTGTTCCTGACATATATGAGGGGGTCGTGGCGCCTCCTTATGCGTCCTTCCTCCTTGGGGCTCTCAGATTCGGACCTTTGGCTAGCCGCGCGTCGGGAGCGGCTTCTCGGGGAGAACGGGAGTCGCCTGACTCGGGTGTTTGCTGGCGATGCTCTTGAGCTGCCAGTCGGCGCTCTAGATCCTGCATTCTGTGACGCAGTTCTTGCATTATCCTGGCGCTGTTGTCGCCGGTTTCCCCGAAGGGGCGTCTTTTAAGGGATCGCGTGGTTTGTCGAGGAGGGGATCTTGTGCGCTCCTCGGAGGACGCCACGATGGGTTCCCCTCTCTGCCCGGCTTCTCGCCCTGCTCATCCAGGGCCTTGTATTACTTCCATTCAGGCGGTCTCCACAGACGGCGCCAATGTTCGGTAGGTCGGGTACCTGACGGTTCGGGTTGATGCTTCGATTGATGAGAGGGGTATCGCCTGGTTCCGGGTCGCTGGGTTGGAGAGGGTGCTGGCGACTTCCCGAGCACTTCGTATGGAGAGGGGGGTGTCACCTGCAAAGACACTCCGACGCTCTAGTCAGTAGAGTGTGCAGGAAAAAAGAGGGGGGGAGTGATGTGTGATGTACCTTGGAGAAATGGTAGAACCTTCCCCATATATACCGTGTCAGGGATGGGCCCAGGAAGGATATGCCCACTCTCTTCGATGCTCCTTCCGTATAGCTGTGATAAAGCTGTCAGGGACGCGTATCCGGGTCGGCGTCTGGGCGCCTTGCACCTGACTGCTCGGGTCGGATGGTTAGTTGGTCGGGCCGGCCCATGTTCCATTTGAGCCAGACCGTAACACATTCAATTGAATCATTGGAAAAAAAAAAAGGCCCGTGCATCATACAGTTCCGGACTAGTTAGTAAGAGAGGGGAATAATAATGATTATATATAATTTTATGCCAAAAAAATTTAATTCACATAATTTTATA
>NC_029789.2:10508765-10520263 GCF_000816755.2 Arachis ipaensis | reverse complement strand
GGAGAGGTATGCTTCACGAGCCCTTCAGCGGTCGTGGGAGAGGTTGGGTCGCTGGGCCTTGGTCCGCTATGGGGAGAGTAGTTAGCTTCGTAGTTGGGCTTGGCAGTCCATGGGCTGGATGGCTTGTAACCGCGGCAGACACCTCTGGCGGACTTACCTTCATTATGTTCCGGGACCTACTCGTCCCGCTCTTCGGCCCGTCTCTCCCCTTGGGTAGCACCGCAGGAGGCTCCTCGCGTGTTCTAGGGGAGGAGCTGTTTGGTGCGCTAGGGAATTTTCTGCGGGGAAGCCCCTTTGGCCGCTGTTGTCGCGGTCCTATTACGTTCTTGACGCAGTGTCTTACGTCCTAGATCTCGCGGCTGACCGTCGAGTTCTCGTAGCGGTCGTTTGTGGGCTCAGTCCGCTGAGGGCAAGAGGGGCTCTTCGGCGAGGGCTGCGCGCCGATCGGTTTCCAGGCTTAGACTCTCGGGGTTCCTCCTTCCTGCGTATTCCTCCGCGGTGCTGGGGGAGTATATACAGTCCTTGTCCTCCGCCGCACGGTGTCTGATGCGGCGGCGACTAGCACTAGCCCTTCTGCCAGCAGCCCTTCTGTTTTCCTCTTGTACCGCTCGTTCGCCTGGTCAGTATCATCCGCGCTGGGGAAAAGTAGCAAGGCAGGAGCTTCATGCCGACGGTTTCGTGAAACTGTTCGGATGCCTGTACTCCATGCTGCCTTGCGTTCTGGGCGTCCTCGTGGAGTGCCGGAAGCTCCGGTCCTACTTGAACCTTCCTCACCCCCTGCTCCATTCCACGGCACGAAAGGGCCAGTGGGAGCGCCCTGGACGCTATGCCACCAAATTATCGGAGGGCGTCCCGAGCCACCGGTTCAAGAGCCTATATTCGGTGCGGAAGAATCGGGTTAAGTGATGGTCCTATCGGTTTCGTTTCGTGGGTTAGTTGGACGAACCTCATTGCGTCTCCAGGCCTCTTGGCTGTTCTTTTATAGACCTAGCAAAATTGCTGCTCACGGATCTCTAGCTACCTGACTGGCTGAGTCAACGGTCGGACACGTCCCTCCGTAGTCCCCACAAAGAGCGACTGAACCTACGGTCCCAACTGCTGTTCGGGTCTGGGCTTGGTTTTCCCCTGGACCTTTTCAAATCTCAGCCCCTATGCCTCCTTTTCAAGTGCAAACACTTGTCCTTGGAGGGGGTACTTAATTTTCTCGGAAACTACTTTTACTAGTCTCGGTTACCGCTAAAAAAACGGACCTACGGTCGGCTGTACGGCCCCTAACTGGGGGCTGAGTACAGCGTAGTGGATCGGTAGTCCGGCCTTAGGTTTGGCCACCGAGTTTCCTCTTCTTTCTACAGAGTCCTTTCCCGTCTCCTCCACCGGTCTGTTTGCCAGTCGGAGGAGCTTCGACCCAAATAGGCTCTTGACCTGATAAGCTGGACCGATAGTCTGCACCAGGACCATTTCTTCGTGTTACCCTCTACCTCTTACACGCACCTGATGAGGCTAGAGTTGTTTCATACGGGGTTCCTGACGATGGGAGAAGGGTTATAGCTACGTGAGCAGCTGCGCCGGCGCCCCATGGCCATAGACTCGAAGTACCTACGGATAAGACCGATGTTGGTCTATGGCTACGTGGCCGGTCATCCCGACGTGTGCCTAGCCTAGTCTAGTCTATAACGGATTTTAAGATAGGCTAGGCGTAACGTCAGTAACCTAGCCTAGCCTATGTTATAGGCGTAAAAAAGTCCAACCTAGGCTAGGCTAGGCTAGGCGTATGAACGCCTAGCCTAGCCTATAGCCCATATAGGCGTATTAAGTTTTTTTGATAAAATTCTAAAACAAACCGATAAAAATGTTTTTTTTTATAGGTCTTTTTAATAAAAAGTGGACAAATTCGGATAAATGAAGATTTTATAATAGTTATTTTCAAGAGAACTTATTGTTTTTGTTTTATTATTGTGTTATAAATTCAAATTAATGAGATTCAACTTCATGTTGTATTTTTTAATTTTTGTTCTATAGTATTTTAAGTATAGTGTAATCCCAAATGTAAAAATTTGATACGATAAATATACTCTACACGCCTATACGCCTAAACGCCTAGCCTAGGAGCCTATAGTGACGGTTTAGGCGTTAGGCTAGGATGGTATCACGCCTAGCCTAGACTAGGCTAGGCTACTGAGACGTCTAGCCTATTATAGGCGTTTTAAGCCTAGCCTACGCCTATTAATGGCGCCTATACGCCTATAATAGGCTAGGTACACGTCGGGATGGCCGGTCTGCTCCTTTTTACCGCAAATATTGTGGTCCTCCTTGGATAACAATGTTCCACTACGGAAAACCGGACTTTTTGCGCCCCCGGTGCATGGTCTCCGACTACTTGTTTTATAAGTCGTTAGAGTAACCGTTCTGTCACCTTCAGATACACCTGCTATAGGAGCGCTTCTGGTGGGTTGGACCGCTAGAGTATTCGCTGAACCTCTTACACAAGCGTAGGGAGGCTGTTGTGCCGTACTCCGAGTTGGGCGAGTTCACGTGGAAACGGTACCTCCGGCCCTTCAAGGACCCTAAGTACTATTGGGTTTCCCCTCACCTCCGGTTGGGACTTTTTACGGTTCGTTATGAAGTCTACTTCTCTGGCCCAACGTAGTTTCTGCAAGTCGCCAACCGCCCTTCTGAGTGGCACAACAGGGCCAAGGAGCCACGTAGACGTTGTTTTCGGGACGGGAAGAAGTTAGACTACTTCTTCCCTTATCGCAAACTTACCTGAAGACGTACGCTTCTTCGTAAGTTGGTGAAGTTTCTTTAGGACCGCCGTGGGGGGCATGAGCCATTCGGATTTCGGCCTCTTGGTGAGATGGATATGGACCGGTATTGTCTTCCTCGCGAACATCGCCACGACCACGCCCTTCTTCCCTTCCGGGTTGTTGGCTAAATAAAGCACTCATCTCGCGACGTTCCTCGTCTTGAATCTATGTCGTTCGACCTCTTTGACCGTGATCGTGAGAACTGGAGAAGAGCGTCTGATGCTGTTATGAAGATTTCAGTGGTTCACCAGCACTCTTGCCTGGTTCGTTAAGCAGTCCACGATGTTTTTGGGCTGGACCGCCCTTCCTACTACTGGAACCGTTAACTCGATAGGGTTATGCTAGACTCGATGCTCGGTGCTGTACGCTAATTCCGCGTTCGTTACTGTCTGAAGGATCACTTCCACTGGCTTTTAGGTTGGCTTCTTCGCCTGTGTGCCACCTTCGAGGTACACCTGCCTCGGAGGTTGGTTTGCAAACCCCCGCGACCCTAGTAGAATCTCTAGGGCCGGTCTCAGTAGATGCTTGTTAGCCAATTCAAACTCAAAGGGCATGGTTTGTTGGTTCGTCTTATGCTTCGTGATGACCCCCCGAACCAGGATCGTGCCCTTCAGCCCCGGTGTTCCAACCTTTATACGTCGCTGAGCGTCCAGCAGTGGCGCGTTCATTTACCTTCGATGGTTCTGTCCCTAAGCAATGACGTCTTCATGAACCTTTCCCAGTTTCTTGACTCGTTTGTTAAACTTCTCCAGTACCAGGTTGTGCAAGGCTCCCTCTCCTTGTGTGCCCGTCTGGAGGATAGGTTCGATCACTCGTGTTTTGGACCTCGGCCGTTGGCTAGGGAGTAAGTTCCATAGTGGTTTCTTGGTCGTCAGTGGGAGGTGGATTGGTTCTGCTCGGGGAGGACCTACCTGAGGTAGTAGCTAAAGAACGTTTTGCCGTTTGAGGGACCTCTACTCTTCCTTCGGTTCCACGACTCTTCCTCCGACGATTTATGTGCCAGTATGTCCTGGTCGACAAGTTTTTCCCTGAGTCAGTTGGAAACGATTTTACGGATGTGGGGCTGGTCTGCCTGATGCATGAGTCTATTCAGATACTCCCCACGACACCAGTGGTATAGCCCCCGTTTCGGGATCGTTCTTTCGAGTAGGCTCAGCCCATGATAACCGGCAGTTACTACCTTCTGAGGTTCAAGCATTTTTTTACACAGTTTACGGTTCTCTTACGATCGAAGGTGTCCCGTGGCCGGTGGCTTGACTCGAACTACTGCAGGAGGGCTGGAAAGCGTGTTACCCCTCAGCTGGAGGACCCTGGGAAGGGTCAACCGGGTCCCGTTCAGTTTATGGAGTATCAGCGGCAGCTGATAATGTGGTTTACCTATCTCCGGCTTGGCGACCGGTGGTAGAGGAGTAGGTTAACGTCTTTCAAGTACACCTCCGTCCACTATTGAGCAAAGCCGTAGGGCCTTCAGCAGTAGAGTCCGTTACCCTGCGTTAAGTGGCTGTTCTTCAAACATCTCAAGGAGCGTCCAAACCCGCAGTTTGTCTCTAAGAGGAGCCATCTCGTGGGTGTCTGTTTGCCTGTTCAGCTCAGGCGCTTGTTCCAGTAGGATGAGCCGGAGTTCTTCGCTGATCTATCATTCTTTCCTCGTACCCTACTGCTCGAGCGGAGCCAGGAGATCAGGATGGCGTGTTGGCTCGTCAGTCGTTGTCCTCTCTGGGGTAAAGCGGACTATATGCCCCATCTGCGGTACTATGGGCATCTCTAGCCGCTTGGTTCAGTTGCACATGAAGAGTTCCCCCAATTCCTTCGCCATCTTTTCCTGGATCATCTACTCTGGTCCCTCTTCCGGGTGGACAGTCTTCACCGTGACTTCGTTTCTTACCGAGACGCGATGTTGTGGTTCCATGAGTTTTCCCTTAAACTTATCTTGCTGGAGCAGGACGTCGCGTTACTGTAGCCGGGGCGGCCGGGTCCCTCTTCCGTTTGACCGCCGCTTGACCCTTCCGGGGATGTCCTAGTTTCTTCACTAACCGTTGCCACGAATGTTTAACTTTTTCGAGCTACCTACCCTCCAGGGCTCTTGTACCTTACGTCCGTTGGACTCTTCCAAGATGGGAATCTAGTTCGTGCAGCCGGTCCGTTAAATTGCTCGAACTAGTAAATGGAAACATAGATAGTTACCATTATCTGAACGAATTAACGGCTAATTATAAATGAATAGTAAAGAGGGACAAAATAAAGATAAATGGGAAAAAGGATGAATTTGTAGCGTGCTGCTGCTCGAGGAGTTGCGTAACTTGCCTTGGTGTTATGCCGTGGAGCCCTGACTAGTGGGGCCCTCGGTGGATTTGGTGTCGGTAGATTTGCCGATGTTGCTATTATTTTCCGGTGCTGGACCGGGGCGATGGTTGTGTTACCATTTGCTTGCTCGTGATTCGAGTGCGGTTGTTTTGCCATTACGTTGCTTCATTTTTGTGGTGGTGCCCGTTTTTGTTGCCGTTACTATTCGGCTAGTTTGCATAAAATTTCCATATTGTCGTATTTGCTCAAGATGTTGTTTTTTGACGTTTAGGTGTATTTTTGTATTTCCGCGTTCTCGAGTAAAGGAGCCGTAGAGTTGCTAGAACGGTAGGAACTAGCAGAACTTATGAGGTTAGCGACTACACAGCTTTAGCCCTCGGTGCTGGAAGTGGACTCGGAATTCCCGGAGGAGTCAGTACTTCTAGCGCAAGGAGGGAACGAGAAATCAGCGGAACACGAAGAAAAACTCGAGAAGTTGAAGTCGGACTCGAAGAGAGGGGTGTCACCTGCAAAGACACTCCGACGCTCTAGTCAGTAGAGTGTGCAGGAAAAAAGAGGGGGGGAGTGATGTGTGATGTACCTTGGAGAAATGGTAGAACCTTCCCCATATATACCGTGTCAGGGATGGGCCCAGGAAGGATATGCCCACTCTCTTCGATGCTCCTTCCGTATAGCTGTGATAAAGCTGTCAGGGACCGGGTCGGGGGTCGGCGTCTGGGCGCCTTGCACCTGACTGCTCGGGTCGGATGGTTAGTTGGTCGGGCCGGCCCATGTTCCATTTGAGGTAACACATTACACATTCAATTGAATCATTGGAAAAAAAAAAAGGCCCGTGCATCATACAGTTCCGGACTAGTTAGTAAGAGAGGGGAATAATAATGATTATATATAATTTTAAGTTTATAATAGATTAAAATAAAATATATTTATTTATTTACTTATTTTTGTTTTATAAAAATTCCTTTTAATTGATTATTATAGTGAAATGAAACTTGTGTAGATTCCTGTCATCGGAATATAAAGTAGTAAACACTAAACACTAAACAGTAGTATTGAACTATTGATATAAGTAGAGGAAGTGGAAATTGGAGGTAACAGGTAAGTAAAGTAGGGAGTGTTTAATAATAATATAATATAATATATGAGATCAATTTCATTTCATTCATTTGAGTAAATTGGTTGATTAGCGGAAGTGGAATTGCAGAAAGAGAAAAGAAAGCCCGGTGAGTTTTGAAGAAGAAGAACTTGAAGATGACGTTGGGTCTGATAAATGCAAACCCTGTTGTTCACGAAAAGAAGGAGAGGATCTCTCGCTCCGAAGATCCCCATCCCACTGATGACGCTGTTGATCCTCTCGATATTTATGATATCCTCTTTTCCTCCTTCTTCTTCTTTTTTCTTCTTAATTTTTTCTCTTTAATTTGGTACTATTTAGAAAAATAACATGTCAAACTCTAGTTTATTGCAGCTATATAATTTTTTTTTTTATTTTCGTGTTTTTGTTGCGATGGAATTTAATTAATTGAATTCAAAAGATGAATAACGTTTTTGCGGATCCTTAACTAAGATTCGACAAATTTCGTGAGGGATATTAGGGATCCCGAACATCCTTATTCCTTGGAGCAGCTAAGTGTTCTTTCCGAGGAATCTATTACTGTCGATGACAAGCTTGGCCGGATTTTGTGAGCTTTAACTTTTAATTTATAGATTATTTTCATCTTTGAATTTATTTATTTATGGAATTGATGGATCCTGAATTCATATTTGTAATTTGATTGTTTAGGATAACATTTACGCCGACCGTGCAGCACTGCAGCATGGCGACGGTGATTGGTCTTTGTCTGAGAGTGAAACTGAAGCACTTCTTCCCTCCTCATTATAAGGTATGCTACCATGTTCCCCTTCTATTCTGCTTTGTCTGCCACATGGCACCTCCTGCTTTTTTCCCACTCTCAATTAATTGCCTCCTATTTTATTTTCTCATTAAAAAGAAATTAAATCTAATAATAATAATAATTTGTTATCCTAATCTGTTTTGTGTCGGACAATGAAAAATACTTGTGGACCGTGTTGGAGTAACATCATTGTTGTTATGTCAAAATAGCATTTCCATGTACTATACATTTTTTTTGGTACTAATTCAAGCAATTGCGAACTAGTAAGTACTAATTAAAAGATGCTCATAATTTTCTCTGCAGCAATAGTAGGAATTAATATAACTAATAATTTTTTTTATCATTATAAAGTTATAAAAGTTCATTTCTATGCATTGAGAATGTAACCTTTATTCTCTTGATTATTTTGTTAATGGCATGTAGCATATGACTCTGAAATTTCTTTTTGCAGGTAGATATCAAAGTGTCTCCGGGATCTCATGCTGATGAAGTATCAGGTGAAGCTACCATTTCCCTTTGTTTTTCAGCGTTTAGCATGAGGATTCTGGGGTTACTACTACACCCTGAATTTGAATATGAATATGAATATGAATACTTTATGTTTCATGTTCTCTCTGTTAAAAACTATGCTCAATCCTCATCATAACACAAGTTTTGGATTCTACCAATTTTCTGTTGTTGCAGTGAATAAGCAGTTAAATGATAAAGAGAGAGTTGCTGCTGCATTGGAGAATCCCAACCTGCGCGAGCTCGTCGAGGAGTGCCTCTCTTCCAACGAACTGTAACTGTGAGAAACTAAATGTGACAGTAATACATAGATAGTCCTCATGAAGCTTTAGCTCTTTGGTTTCATTTTCATGTATGTATCATCAATATCACCCCTCCTCTTGCCAAACCTAAATTGTGTTTGATTGTGCTTTAGCCCTTTGATTTCATATATGTATATGTATATGTATATGCTTTGTAAGTGAAGTTAGACATCAAGGTGTAAAGTTTTGGTACCTGATTATGCATAATTAATTATGTTAAGGTTGACCCGGCTTCTATAATCCATATTATGATTCACACTGTGACTTTAATCTGGTAAGGACAAATACAACTAGTGTTACATATTTCTACTTTGTCTTTCACTAACTCAGGTGTGCAACTACATTGCAATTGATGTTCACAAAATAGACTAGAGTTTTGTGATTATTTCCAAATTCCAAGCTTGCGTCTAAATTTTCCTTAGAATACAAATATATCAACATTCATCACATGAGATCATTGTGATTATGAATTATGATGCAACCTCTCCCCCAGATTGACCATTGTTAGTGTGGTGTGACTTCTCATCAAGGCCCCAAAACTGGGCAGTTTTCACATCGTCCTCAAGCATCAATCTTGAGAACTCTTCATGATCATATTTTAGAGTAGCTTTTCCCCCATACTCACTAGGAAGATTTTCTACGTCGAAGAGTGAGTTCATGAGCTCCACACTGTCCTTATCATTAGGATATACAAAATTCAACTTCTGTGCTGTCTTGGGGTCTATGAAGTATCTCACAGCCTATCAGAATCAAAGTAGTAAGAGTAACAGGCACTGCTAAAACCTCATCATTCAAACTACTACATGCTTAAAGATGTTAACCAAACCATTTACTGCAAAATAGAATTCGCAATTGTTCTAAAACATTTACGATATTAGGACATGTCTGTATCAAAACAAGAAGAAATAGCAAAGCTTAAAGATGCATGAGAAAAACAAAATACTTGGTGAGAATAAAGCAAAGCCACCCAAAAGTGAAATATAAGGGAGGGGGAGGAACAAACCTTGAAGAAGGCCTCAAAGATTCTTGGTGGATTGTAAAAAATAACAACACCAAGCCTTTCTGGATAGTGGTTTTGTAAAATGTAAATAATATCACGCGATGTTTTGATAGGGATATTAGTTCTCAGTGAAAATCCATCAAAGTCTAGCAACCATGTCATCTTTTCTTGTCCTTCAGGAAGATTAAGAACGGCATTTTCCATTAGGTAAACAAAATACTTGGTGCCATCTTCCGGGGCTGTCGTGTTCTGACAATATAATTGCCAAGTTAACAACAATCTATTAAAAACTAAAAGGAAAGTTACTTGAATTATAAGTGGATTAAAATGTTGACCTTATGCATCCCTGGCTTCATTATAAGGACAGTTCTTCCAACTCGGTCATGAAGGTTTGCTCTGAAGACTTTCCCTGTCTCACCTTCATGTGCTACATCGCTCTGATTGTAGGAAATAGTTCAATTGCAATTCGCAAACACAAATTACTAATATTAGCTATATACATGCTATCAAGGACAATATAGGGTCCGAAAAGGGTCTCAAAGAGTGTAGTATAGGCACCTAACATGATAATTCTACGGCTTGAATCCGTTATTATGATAATTTTGAATTAAATGCACTAAGGCTGCCTTTAGAACGGAATCGAAGACTGGGAGATTGAGATTGAAAAATGAAAACTAAATTAAGTCTTAGTATTATATTTAATTTAAGATAAATATAGAAATTGAGAAGTGGATTTAGAATTTAAAAAGTTAAATGAAAATATTTTTTACGATTAAGTCCCCAAAAATTTTAGTTTGCTGTGTCCCCACTTTTTAAAGATATTGAAGGGATTGGAATTTTGAATTCCGACACTAAAATTTTAGTTCCAAACTATCAAACATAATACTGAGTTTCTATCCCCAGTTTCAGTCCTAGTTTCTAAAAACAAAACGCTACTTATCTGATATGAATGTATGATCTATAAAATAGTATAATGTTGGGAAGATAGTTACCCAGCGAATTTCCTCGGGCTTAAAGGAGGACCTCCAGTTGAGCGAGTCAAGAAGCATTTTCTTGGATTTATGAAGATCCCAGTTCCGAGCTTCAAGGTATCTTCTTAGGCATCCATCTGTGCAGTACTTTAAACTACGCTCACTTAGGGCCAGGGTTCCAATAAAAGCCTTCAGTTCACTAACCTGTTTCACTTTCACTTGTTCCTTATTCTCAACATAATATTTTCTTTCTACTAACATTTCTAACCCAAACTCAAAAACATGACGAATCATGGTACATAGTTATGATAATGAACAAGCATAAATATTTTCCTATTATAAAAAATACCCAGTAGAGAAATATTATATATAGAAAGCTTTACCTTTGCATCTTGACAAGAGGAATCATTTTTCAGCTCATTCTGGCTTTTCTTCCTTAGAAGGAACATGCTGATTGCAAATTATTCCAGAACTGAACCATATGAATTTTTTAAAATATCTTTTAGAAAAAAAAAAATTGGAACTACATGCTCAAAAGAGATTAAGATTATTATTGATATTGAAAGAGTCACTCTATAAAAAAAGAGATTCAAGCGAAGAGTTACTTACCTGGAGTTATACAAAGTGATGAGAAAAGAAGAGAGAAATTGCAATTGTTTATAAGTTTTTAGCTCTTGTCAATGTTATTATTCATCATGCAAAAATTATCTTATGTTAGAACAAGAAGAAGGGGACGTTTCGGTAATTCGGTACAAGATCAGTGACGAGGAAGAGCGAACGGTTGTTAAATGCAAATGAATACTCCAAACTCCATTAACAGATACTGGGACCAGTATGATTAATTACTATAACTTTATGAAAACGATATATACGGGGCTTTTTTATTTAAATAAATTAAGAGAAGAACTAAATTACTCGATTCCCCTAAATGGATTTTAAAAACGTGATTCTCCTAGATTATATAATATATAAATCGTCCTAAACTTTTGTGTTTTAAATAATATATGAATCATGTTATCTTGGACGATTTATGTGTAAATCGTCCTAGGCCACCATGAGTTATATTTTTTTATCCTAAAGCTCATTGCCCTAGCGGCCTAGCACGATTTATGTGTAACTAGTCATCCCTCAAAACCTTAGCACGATTTATGTATTACTATGGTAAGGCACATTAGGCTGGGACGATTTACATTAAAAAATACAAAGCTCATGACTATGGAATAATTTATGTGCTAAAAGAGGTTATAAATAAAGGAGAACCATGAATATCGATCCATAGTTAAGTTGAGAGTTTTAGGAATATTGCTGAGAATGTGTTTTTGTAGTTCATTACTAGAGAAAAATTAATGAAAAAGTAAAGGTGTAACATTCAGTAGTAAAAAGTAGGTCAGAGTGTTCGTAAATAGTATATTATAGAAGTAAATAAAATTACGATAAAAAATAAATAAAATTCATATGAATAAAACCAAATAAAAAAATAAAAGATTTTATATACAACATAAATATAGTACAATAAAAGATAAAAAAAAGAATTTATATAAACAAAAAAATAAAAATATCATAAAAATAAGAATTTATACAACAATATTTGTCATATGAATAAAAAATACAATAAAAATAGATAAAAATCATATGAATAAAATCAAATAAAAATAAAATTCATAAAAAATATACATATAAAAAATAGTTTAGTAAATGATAAAAGAAGTAATACA
>NC_029789.2:10506439-10508043 GCF_000816755.2 Arachis ipaensis | reverse complement strand
TATATTTTTTATGAATTTTTTTTATTTTATTTGATTTTGTTCATATAATTTTTTATTTATTTTTATTGTATTTTTTTATTTATATGACAAATATTTTTATATAAATTCTTATTTTTATTAATTTTAATGATATTTTTATTTTTTTGTGTATATTTTATTGTAATATATTTATGTTATATTTATGTTGTGTATAATTTTTTTTTAATTTTATTCATATGAATTTTATTTATTTTTTATTGTAATTTTATTTACTTCTAATAATATACTATTTCGTAAATCCTCTACATTCGTTGAAGGATTTACTAAATACGAACATTCTGACCTACTTTTTACTATTGAACCTTATACCCTTACTTTTTTATCAATTTTTTTCTGGTAATGAACTACAAAAACACATTCTCAGCCATCTTCCTAAAACTCTTAACTTCACTATGGATCGATATTCATGGTTCTCCTTTATTTATAACCTCTTTTAGCACATAAATTATTCCATAGTCATGAGATTTGTGTTTTTGAATGTAAATCGTCCCAGTCTAATGTGCCTTACCATAGTAATACATAAATCGTGCTAGGGTCTTGAGGGGTGACTAGTTACACATAAATCGTGTTAGGGATAAAAAAAAATGTAACTCATGGTGGCTTAGGACGATTTATATACATTTTATAAAACACAAAGGCCTGAAATGATTTATGTGTTTTTGAGCATTGCATTTTATGCATAAATCGTCTCAGGGTAACATGATTCATATATTATTTAAAACACAAATGTCTAGGACGATTTATATATTATATGATTTAGGAGAATTATGTTTTTAAAATCTATTTAGGGGAATCGAGTAATTTGATTCTTCTATTAATTTATTTAAATAAAAAAGCCTATATATGGAGTAAAGATAAAAAACTAGTTACTTCATTAAGAATCCAGAGTTTAAATTTTGGGTAAAGTATTAAATTGGTCTTACGTTTGACATTGATGTATTTATGATTGATTTTGTGCCTCTAGAGTTTGTACATTATCTACCTTATTTTTGTACTGGTACTATGTAAGACATTCTGTTAATTATTTAACTTTAACCTCACTGTTGAACTACATTGAAACTAAATAATTTTTTTTTTAAATTTAAATAAAGCACTTTAAAGTTTAAAGACCAAAACAGAATTACGTTCAAACATAAAAACCAATTTATTATTATCTAACTTTTAAATGAAATTTTAATTAATAACAAATTAATACTTGACTTATTATGTTAAAATCATATAACATAAAAAGATTACATATTATAATATGCAACTCATTTTTAACGATTAAATATAATCGAAACTAGGAAGGTGATTTAATTATAATAAAAATGTTTTTTTTATCTCAGAGTTTTCAAGTAACATAATTTTGAACACGAGTAAATCTATTAAAACAAACTTGTAAAAGATAAAATAAAATATGTACATAGAAGTATTAAAGGAGTACAATCTGGATGCATAAAATCATATCGTATATGTGGCCCCCTTTTCTTTTTATTTAAATAAGAAACATGTATGTGTGAACACATATATATCCAAATAGACTCTAAAAATTATGTGTCATTTTTGTTCTTAAATTTTTTTTA
>NC_029789.2:10492248-10506089 GCF_000816755.2 Arachis ipaensis | reverse complement strand
ATTAAGGGTAAAGTACTAAATTAGTCTCTTACGTTTGGATTTAATTTTATTTTAGTTCTTAAGGTTTAAAGTGTCATATTTGAATAAAAAAAAGTTAAATATTTTCTATAAAACTAAAAAAAATATTAAATACATGTATTGATACATTCACGGTTGGTTTTGTGCCTCTGGAGCTTGTACCTATTCTCCAAATTATCGACCTTGTTCTTATACTGCTGTCATGTAGGACATTTTGTTAATTATTTATCTTTGACCTCACGGTGGGACTAAATTGAAATTAAATAAAACTTTTTTGGATTCAAATAGGACACTTTAAACTTTAAGGACCAAAACATGATTATGCCCAAACGTAGAGAACTAATTTAATACTTTACCCTTAAATTAAATATTAATTTTAATATTTTTTAGTAAGTTAAACACCACTTTTTAAGCACCATCTAAAATGTATAATAACACTTCTAAAAAAATATATCTTGAATGCACCTGATATACATTTGCATAGATGTATATATTTAGGGTGTTGTGCATTCGGAATAAAGCAAAAAAAAACAAAAAAACAAAAAAACAAAATCATGTCATTGTATCCGAGATATATTACTACCTGACTTGATTTTATTTTTTATTTAATCTAATTTTATTTAAATAATTTAAAATTAGTTTAATTATTCTGTTAATTTCTATAGTTTTGCAAAATTTTTAATTAGGTCTCTATATTTTTTTTCTTTTAATTGAGTTCCTGCACTAATTTTTTTTTCAATTAGGTCATTCTTAGCAGTAATTGGTTTAATTTTATAGAGACCCAACTAAAAAGAAAAATTGGTACAGGAATCCAAATAAAAAAAAATAATGTCGGGACCCAATTATAAAAATTTTGATACAAGAACTCAATTAAAAGAAAAAAAATACAAAAATTGCCCTTTCAGTTGTTACCGGTAGTTGAAACCTTTTAATGATTAAAAAAATTTTATTTTATTTTTTATAACTGGTTGGAGAGGGTGCGATTAAATCAAAATCTCACCCCCAACCAACGTAATCGAGTGGCTGCTAGGGTTGGAGAAGCTGGGTGGAGCCATGGTTGCCGAGAGCTCAAAGTCGTCTCGTAGTCGGTCGTCTGTGCAGAAGAGGGAGCTTCTCTGTGGACATGGTGAGAGACCCCTGCTACAAACTTCAGGAACGAAGAACAACACTGGGCGACGATTTTGGGGCTGCGTCTACTATGAGGTTCGTTTTTTTAGTTTTAGTTTTTGATTGATGGTAATGTTTTGCTTCTGGGTACTGACTCTGGTGGGATCTTGTAGATTAAAGAAGAGTTTGAGTTCTTCCGATGGGCAGACCTAGAAGGTGAGAGTGAAGATCCGCAGGTTGTAAGGTTAAAGAGGAAAATTTTAGCCCTGAAAGCAAAAGTAAGGGACATTGAGTGGAAGTTAAAGGTAGCTGCAGTGTTGGGCAAGGTTGGATGGATTAGTTTATTTGTTTCTGGTTGCAGATTTGGTTGAATCAGAAGCAGGAGCTACCTTGTGTCATGTCTCTGAAATATGCTTGATGAAATTAGGGGAGAATATATGGCTCTTTTAGGGTGTGTTTGAATGAATTTGAGTTTTGTAAATTCTTTTGTATTGTGTTAATGAGAATCTGCTGCTGTGAGTGGATAGAGTCTGTGTTAATGAGTTTGGTTTATGGTGTTGGTGATTAGTTATGTAAGTGAGTTGCTGTATCTGTAATTTGAGAAAAAATTGGCAATGAAAATAGATCTGTTAGCGTGGAATTGATACTGAAGAATTGTGTAAACAAACTTGCCTAAATGAATTGACATCAGAGAGCACCACAAGCACATTTGACAGAACACAACTATGTCAAATTCATTAATAAGCATAGCAAAAAGACAACAAAATGTGAAAATTTCAGTCACCATCAAATTCACCTGTGCAAAATATTGTCCAGTTAAAGGGAAACAACAACAAAAGATAGAAACCTTTGAATCCATAAACCTAGAGCAACTATGATTGCTATCTAAGAAACAACAAGCATAAACCCTATTACATAAGTTTCAGTCAAAATAAAGAGTCACAAACATTGAATGTACTCAATTCAGCAATACATTAATAACATAACACATCTGAAATGATCATAATTTTCTAAAATTTTTCCCAAAATCTTGGTGGAAGTTTTGCCATGAGCCTCAACTTTCTTGGAGAGACATGAAGTTGAATTCTATGACTAAATGAGACAGTCCTGACTGGTTGGCTAGAGCTAGATGCATCCTTCTTCTTTGTTACAGGTGGGTGCTGTGTGGAGCTTCTGATGGGCTTCATCTTGAACCTTTGGTGGAGAGTACCTACTGGTTCCTAGATGATGGTTGTGTGGGCTTGGACCTGGGCTGGGATGATTTGGGCCTAGATGAGCTGGTGGGTGGTTGGGACTATGATGATGATCTCTGTTGCCTATTGGACCTCTTCCTCCCTCTAGTTGCAGGTTGCATAGCAGGCTGTGATGATGCCTTGGACCTGGTTATGGGCGTTGTAGATGAAGTCTTCCTCCCTCTATTGGTTCTCTTCACAACAGGTTGCTTAAGTGGTTGGGCCTGAAACACAAAAAAAATTACTGTTAATCAACCATTCACATGAAACCCTAACATACATATGGTAAATACACTTACAGAGAAGGGTGGCTTCTTGCATCCTCCCCTCTTATGACCTAATTCACCACAGTTTGAGCACCTTTGAATCTGCCCCCTCCTAGACAAGTGGGACTGACTTCTGTCCTCAACTTCATCAGGTCCTCTCTTCCTCTTCTTCACTGGTTTGTGGCTAGGCTTCCGATAGGGAGGCGGCATCACATCATCAAAGTTCGTCTTCTCCCACAAATCTAGGCCATTTAGAGGGTTGATTACTGATTCATAACATTTGACATAGGCAAGCTTCTTGTAGCAGTCATCAACATATGCATCCATATCAAGACCCTTACAATTGATGCAACTGATGACATGTGTACATGGAATACCACTGAGCTGCCACTTTCTACAAGAACACTCCTGAGCAGACAAATCAACAGCAAATTTGTTCAACCCATTCACAACCTCATATGTATGTGCAGCAGACCAATAAGGCCTCCATTGATGTTGTCATAGTCAGATTCCACTTCCTTTGTGCCTTGTTCACCAGGTCCTTTATCTTGAACTTTGGGTTATGTTCCACCTTCTTCTTAAAGGCTTTACTCAGCCAAGTAGTATGCATTATCCCAACCCTATGTGACTGGCTACAAGTATGCTTAAGGTTCATCGACCTAAGCTGCCAAGTCTTTTCCTCACTCATTTTTGCTGCATATAACCAAAACGGACAACCCTCTTGACAAAAGCCCTAACTCTAACTACGTCAAGCTTGGCATACTTGATCTCCCTTCTTGTTTGCACCGCATACGCTGTTATAGTGTCTTTGAATTCCTCTCTTGAAGCATATACAGTTCCAACCTCCCATTTATAACTCGTCATGTCTTTAACATCTTTATGAGTTGGATACCGAGTAGCTTCATCGTTATCATCATCCTGTCTGTCCTCCTTATCTGAACCACCACCAACTTCATAATCCAAATCCACTTCATCACTATTGAAACCTTCCTCATCACTGAAATTACCATTCACAACTCCTTTGCCTTTATCAACCCGATCACTATCCGTAGCACCTCTTAGATCCTCAAACCCACTCTCATCATCATACTCCTCTTCACTATCTGTAAACTGCAAGGTTCTGAAAATCGGTTTGGACCGACCGATCGGACCGATCGAATCATGAACCGTTAAAAAAAGTAGTTCGGACAATAGGCAAAACCGTAAATTTCAAAAACCACCATTAAACTGGTGAACCGACCGGAAACCGATCAGTCGAACGGAACCATGACCCGGCCGGTTTTTAGAGAAGGCAACTAAACGTCGCCGTTTCAATCACCAGCAATCCCTAACTCTTACTCCATCGTGCAAGCCAAGCCCTAATCAAGCTCCTCTCAGTATCGCACACACACTCAGTCAAGGGGAGGGCTCTTCAATCCTTTCAATCTCATCGAGCTCACCTCCGTCCAGCCACCATCTCGTGCCGCCGCCGCCGTCGTTCCTTCGAACAGCCACCGCCTCGTGCTCGCTCACTTCCCGTCCATCGCGTAGCAGCCAGTTTTCAGAACCTTGGCCCTCACTCACTCACCCCCTTCCCCCAACACCCCATGTTCGTGAATCACTATCTTTGAACTCAAGAAAAGTTCAAAATTACCCAACCAAAACCCTAGGTTCTCCCTGCAACGGTTCTGAGACAGTGCCACCATCGTCTGTGCTGTCGGTGCCTCCGCGTCCTCTCTTGTAGCCCAGGCCCTCTCTTGTAGCTCGGCGTCCTCCTTCTCCCTGTCCCTGTCCTCCCTGGCTTCTCTGTTCGAGGTTGGAGTAGCTCGGGGCCGTCTCGACGGTCGCCGTTCGTGTCTCCATCGAAGGTTAGTGCACTGCTTTCACTTCTTCGGTTCTTCTCTTCCTTTTATACTCTGTTTGTTGATTTTTGAATGTGAAATTGTGAATAGATTAATGGAAATCAAATTATTGATTTTGTGCTGCTGCTCTTTCGTTTAATTCCTGAATTTTTTGTTGAAATTTTTTGTTGCTGCTAAAAATGGAAATCAAATCATCATTGAAAATTTTTTGTTTAGCTTTATTGATTTCAGGTTTAGTGTGATTAGGAATTATTTGTTGCTGTTTTGTAATGTTTGTTGCTGAATGTTAAAAATGGAAATCAAATCAAATGCTGTTTGTTGCTGAATGATAATTTTTGTTGCTGAATGCTGAATGCTGTTGGTAGTATTAATTTTGTGCTGCTATTAATCTTCTGGCTGTGTTGTTGTTGATGTGGGTTCTGGGTTCTAGTGTGCTGTAGTGTGTTTTGTGGCTCTACTGTGTTGATCATCTTTCTCAATTGTGGATGTTCACTCTCCACTCTTCACTTGCTTTGTGTTGATCATCTTTCTCAATTCTCACACTCGCAGGAACAAGAAAAGTAACTCTTTTTCTGCCTTCTGGTACCATTTCATCTTTCCTTCTATTTCTGCACTCCTTTATTGTATAGTAAGTCAACTCTTTGGATTACTGACATAATTGAATTGGAGATTCAAGAGACACAGTTAATTTCTTAATACTGAAAAGTCACCTTTAGTTTTGATATAATTGTTTTATTTAGTAGGAACTAATAGAATCTCTTCATGGCTTTATCATTGTTGTTTTCCAATTTATACTAGTTTCTTGTAAGAGAATTAAAGCTAGATAGTCTTGCCTTCCATTTTGTACAAATAGAAATATGTAAATAGGGCCATTTTATCAAAACTATAGTCACAATTAGGAAGTTTAATTTAATAGTATATGATGCAGATATGCCTATAGTACAAATATTTGAGTAGAAACAAAGTATTTGTACATTATAGCTTGCATATGTTGTGGAATAGGATAATAACAATTAAGAGTATCGAGTATTGATATACTTGTTATCTCTCTTTGAAGTATTACTTTCTGTATTTACTGTTTTTAATTTAGCTTTGCATTCTCTCAGGACTTCTTGGAACAGCGATTATAGTATTGTTTATTGGGTTTCTTTCAATATATCATGGTATTATCTGATATCTTCACACTTTGTACTATTTGAATTAGCATTTCTTTCAATAGTCACTCACAAGCTGCTTCTATATTCTAGGAAGTTTATTTATAATTTATTTATTATTTTATTTTAAAACAGTTTTTTTGGTTGAACCATAGTTAGACCGGTTGGACCAGCAAACCAATGAACCAATGATTGGAGCGGTTTGATGACCGGTCCGGTTCTCAGAACCTTGGTAAACTGAGCATCATCTGCACTGTCAACCTCAAGATCAGACGGAATAAACTCCTCATTATCGCTGTCATCATCACTGTTCGATTCAACCCGTGCATTTTCAGCAGCCACATCCGGGTACAAGTTATCTCCTTCATTAACTTGCTCTGCATTGTCACTTTTCACATGTTGACCCTGTTCACCCTCAAAAACCATCAATTGCTTCCTAAGATTTTCCTCTGATTGGCCCTATTCACCCTGTCCTCCAACATCAATATACCCTACTGCAGGAAATTCTTTAGCATCCTCAACCTTATGCACAACAAACAGCTCAACATGACTCTTCAGTTTCGCTATTCTACACCTCTCAAGTGCATCTGTGTCACCCGCAAATAACTTTAGATCCTTCTCTAACCATTTAGAACTTGGATCCTTATACCACATGGCTGAAACGTTTTTCTTTGTGTACCCAAACTGTCTCAACTCGGCATATGCCTCAAATACAAACCAGCAATCACTCTCAACATCTTCTATCAATGTCTTTTGTCCCCTTATATACTGCAATGTCCCATTGTCATATCCAAATCGACCCCATGGTAGATACTCATATTAAAGCTTCCCATCCCCTAAAACGAAATAACAAAACTTTAAATCAAACCCTACCAGTTTATGAAAACTAACGAAATCCATTACACATTATTAAGGTCAAGCTCCATAAAACCGAAACCAATTGTGCATACATACTTGATTTGAGATGACAACAGCGGAACGAATTCCTGCCACACTCTTGCCATCGCAATCCAAATGCAGTAACGCTACTCCTTAGGTGACGATGAACCTCTGTTAGGACATCATTGAAGGTGAAAGATCAGTTTTTAAGTGTGTAATGTAAATGAGACACTGAAGTCCTTTCGCGGGAATGAAAACGAAACGTCAAAGACTTCAGGGGGAAAAGTATTCGAAAAATTTGTTTAATGGAGGGGAGGGTGATTTTAAAGCGTTTCTGAGCGTTGAGGATGATTTTAATAACAAAAAAAAGTTGGAGATGAATTTAATTTTTGTCCCAAACCTTAAGGACAAAAAAAGTACTTATCCCTTATTATTATTATTAAAAAACTACAGAGGGTGATCCGTCGGCACACTGCGTCACTGCCCTTTAATGGCAAAAATAAATCGAGTCTGTACGGTCTCTTTCAAATGCTATTTTTCCTCCTTATTTGTATTTCTCTTTTAAATCAAACCAGGCTCCCCCCCCCCAAACACCCCAGCTAATATTCTATCTAAAATTAAAACTTGAAAGTCACAGTAAGTTTTTACTGTTACATGTAGTCTTCATAAATCTCTAATTTTAGCCTTAAGATTTCTATATAAACAAATATCTGCAACTCAAATTTACCGCGTATAACTTAATTTGTCTATAATCTTAAAATTACTCTTCTTTTATATATCCCTATTGGCTTTCATCTATTAATGTTCAATAATGGAATCTATAAAAGTGGCTTATATAACGCATGGGTTTAAAGATTTTTGGCCCCTCCTAATGTCTACATCTTTTGAAATTAGAAAGTTTGTAAAGTGAAAAGAATTGCTAACTAATGACTTGAGAAAACTAATTAACAAACAGGTCCATGTCATACTTTGGTGTTCTCATATTTCTCATATTTGCTTTGGCTTTAATAGAAGAGATTGATCATTCATTCAAATTTGAGAAGGGCGTATAAGAGTCAGAAACAGTATATGGATTGGATTACGGTGTTGGTAGATACTCAGGTCACGCTCAACCATGCCAAACCAATCAAAGCATAAACATTTACAAGTATTAGTGAAATGTTTTATTTATTTTTTTTATTTAATAGGTATAAAATAAAAGTATTGAAAATTCAATTTTTTTGTATTTTTAATAAAAAAATTTTAATTTGTAAATAACATATACTTTTAGGTAGTGTTTAGAAGAGAGATTAAAACTGAAAAACTGATATTGAAATATAGAAACCGAGAGACTGAGACTGAAACAAGTCCAGTATTGTATTTGGTATAAAGTGTACAAAACTAAGTTATGACTCAATATCATGTTTAGTTTAAAATAAAAGTAGAGATTAAAATGTTTCAAATTACTTAAATATCCCTAAGAATTAAACTGAAAACTAGGGATGGCAATGGGTCCCATGGCCCCCGCCACCCATAATCCATCCCCGTCCCCGCCCCCGCCCCATTCTCGCGACGAGTAATGGAGATCCCGTATCCGCCAGTAGGGCTGTGATACAAGCGCTCCAAACTCAGCCCCACAAACCAACCTAATTAAAGAGATTGTAGAACCTGGAGCTGAAACTAAGGAAGCAGACCCAATTTGCAAGAGAGTGAGAAAGGCCCCAATTGGACGAAGGACTACCATATGGAGAGGTAAATGGGAAGCATTGTAAAGGAAGCCAAAGGAGTTAGTTAGGATCGAAATATTCAGGAAGGAGTTATATTGTAATGGATAGAATAGAATGAGAGTAGAGAAGAATAACAACTTGAGAGGGAGGAGTCTAATTTTCCTGGACTCGAAGTGAGATAAAGCATGACCATCATACCTTCATTTGCTGAATCTTCCAATACATATTTTCACAGATTTCTTTATTCAATTATTATTGCATCATAATTCTATCGCTGAGCTAACATTTTTGGTTCTCTCATTGAGAGATCCCGTGATGGAACCAAGAACCCCAATTTCCTGCTTGGAGGATGCTTGCAACCAAAATCGATCCGAGATTGCTGCTCTTCAGAGAGGTCAGATCGAGACCCTTACTTAGATCAGCGACACGCATGAGAGACTAGGGACCGTAGAGACCACCATGAAAAACATTGAGCGGATGCTCCGAATAACCTTGAAGCTAAAGAAATCAACCCCAGAGCCATCAGAGAATTACGACCCAGCTGAGTCGATGGAGGAGACTTACCAATTGCGATGGTCGAAGAGAGCACGACCTCCCATGTTTGACAGAGTTGGGGTCGAAGAGTGGACCTTCCATGCTAGGGAGTATTTTGAATTGTACGCGGTTTTGGAGGCATGACGGGGGCGGATGTTATCATTCCACCTCACGAGACCAGCTTACACCTGGTATCGGTGGTGCGTTAACAATGCCATCAACTACAATTGGGAAGGATTCCTTGAGGCCTTATGCGTGAGATTTGGCCACAATATTTTTTATGACCCCAAGGCGGTGCTCAAGGAGCTTAAACAGCAGACCACTGTGGCCGATTATCAACATCACTTTGAGGAGCTCTCGAACCAGGTCACCAAGCTCGGAGAAGATTGGCTTATCTCCCTATTCGTTGGGGGGAGGGAGGAGGGTCACAGATGCTGTGAAGTGTGAGTTGATGTTGGAAAAACCAAAATCGTATGTGGCAGTGGTTTCGTCAGCCAAACTCCATGAGAAGAAATTTCAAGCTACTTAGCTTAGCTTGAGACCGAATGGAGGTCGCAACCCGTCCGATAACTTCCTTACTCAATTTAGTTCAGCTCGAACCCCACTGGCGTGTTCGTCCATGCCAAATGCATCACCCACGTTCACGACACCAGAGAAGGTATCTATTCAAACTCAGAGGAGCAGTGGCGGAAATACTCACCACCGACTCTCAGCTGAGCTCAAACCCCATTAGTGCATTCGTCAGCGCCAAATGCATCACCCACGTTCACGACGCCAAAGAAGGCATCTATTCAAACTCAAAAGAGCAGTGGCGAAAATACTCACAACCGACTTTCAGCTGCAGAGATCAAGCAACGACGTGATAAGGGCCTTTGCTATTATTGTGATGAGAAATATTCAGTGGGACACAAATGCAAATCAACATACCTTTTGCTCGTGGGTGGGGAAGAAATGGAAGAGCTGCTATGTGAGGAACCGGGTGAGGAGCTTAGCGGGGCCCTACCGAACCCGATAGCAATGCCGCTTGAGGAAAGGGTAATAGAGATAAGCTTCAACGCCATGGTTGGCGTATATTATCCGGAGATAATGGTGCTGGTGGATGGGGGTAGCACCCACAACTTCATGAAGGCCTCAACCGTCACGACGTTGGGCTTATCAATCACTCTGGTATCTCAGTTGAATGTCTATGTAGGCAATGGGGAATGTATTGGATGCATTTCTAAGTGCAATGCCGTTCCTCTCCAGATGCAAGGCTTCGGGTTCCGCCTTGAGACCTTCATGCTTGACATCAAAGGGGCTGACATGGTTTTGGGGGCACAGTGGCTGATGCAGTTAGGCGACATCACTATGAACTATCTGAACGTGACCATGGAATTTAAGGTTGGGGATGTGCCTGCTAAGCTTCAGGGTGAACGATTATTCCAACCTGGGGCAATTGGAAACAGGGCCCTTAATAAGATAGCGACGGCTGTTGTGATTGCTTCCTTCCTCCACTTACGAGTGCTTAAACCAGCTAACCCTGCTTCAGAACCACCAAAACAAGATGAGAAAGTGCTACAATTACTACATGAATACCAAGAGGTGTTTCAAGAACCTAACCGCCACCACGGGACATCGAACATCAAATACATTTGCAACAAGGTGCTGATCTGGTGAATGTTCGCCCCCTATCGTTATCCCATTACCAGAAAGAGGAGATCGAGAAACTGGTAATAGAGATACTGCAAGCCGGGATCATTCGGGAGAGTCACAGTGCCTTCTCTAGCCCGGTGTTGCTAGTACGGAAGAAGGATGGGAGCTGGCGCTTTTGTGTTGATTATCGTGCTCTCAATGCCGTTACAATAAAAGACAAGTTTCCAAATCCACCATTGATGAAATCCTTGATGACTTGTGTGGTGCAGAATATTTCTCTAAGATAGACTTGCGCTCGGGGTATCACCAAATTCAAGTACATGATAACGACATTCCAAAGATGGCTTTCTGGACTCATTTGGGACATTACGAGTTTGTTGTTATGCCCTTTGGTCTCACCAATGCTCCTTCTACTCTCCAAACCACTATGAACAAGGTCTTTGGGCCTTACTTTCGAAAGTTTATCGTTGTATTTTTCGATGATATTTTAATTTACAACAAGTCCAAAGAAGAGAACTTACATCACCTTAAGACAGCCCTCGCTGTGCTGCAGCAACATCACTTTGTTGCCAAGCTCTCCAAATGTGTTTTATGGCAGCAACAAATTGAGTATTTGGGGCATGTGGTGACTAAACTTAGAGTTCAGGTGGATAATTCTAAGATTGCTGCAATTGTCGATTGGCCTAGGCCTTCCTATCTGAGACAGTTGCTTGGGTTCCTTGGCCTCACAGGGTATGACCGTCGCTTTGTGGCTAAGTATGCGCACCTCACTACCCCATTGACAGAACTCCTCTAACACAACAACTTTCATTGGGACCACACAGCTGACCTTGCCTTTGAGAGACTTAAATCAACCCTCACACACAAAGCAGGGACATCCTATCACTTACTTTAGTAAAAAGCTTAACTAGTTCTTGTCAATTGCTTCGGCTTATATTCGGGAGCTTTACGCTATTACCCAGGCAGTGGCCAAGTGGCAGCACTATTTGTTGGGGTGTCGGTTTTGCATTAAGACCGATCATCAGGGTCTGCGTGAACTCATGAACCAAGTGGTCCTCACACCAGAACAACAATATTACCTTACAAAGTTATTGGGATTTGACTTTGAGGTAGTGTATCGATTTGGCAAGACGAACTTAGCTGCTGATGCCTTATCAAGACGGGGTGAAGAACCCTCTGAAGCCTGCTTGCAAGCTTTCTCTACTGTCAATACCTCATTGACTCTATCACTCTTACAGGCTACGAGAGAGGACCCTAACACTCAGTTACTGATTGAGCAATATCAGAAGGGAGCGTTGCCTCCTGAGTATCTATTGCAAGAAGGGCTCCTTATGTATAAAGGAAAGATATGGGTGCTGAATTTTGAGGACCTTTGTACCTAGCTACTTACTAAATTTCATGCGACGCCTATGGCTGGGCATCCGAGGGTACTTAAGACTTATAAGGCTGTTGGTGATTTATTTTTTTGGGCAAGCATGCGTAGGGATATCTAAAATTTGTTCAGCAATGCAACACATGCCAATCTACCAAATACATGACTTCCAAATCTCATGGACTCCTCAATCATTTATCTGTGCTGCGTGGACCCTGGACAGAACTTTCAATGAACTTTATTGTTCAGTTACCCAAGTCAGCAGGTTATACTGCTATTATGGTGGTGGTTGATCGCTTCAATAAAACTGCTCATTTTGAACCCATGAGAGCCAGCTTCATTGCGAGTTCAGTGGCAAAAAGTCTTTATTGGATTGGTGGTTAAATTACACGGATTTTCCTCTATCATTGTTTCTGATTGAGACCCCATCTTCCACAGTCACTTCTGGCACAGCCTCTTTGAGTTCAGCACCTCCCGATTATGTTACAGTACGGCGCATCATCCGTAGAGTGACGGCCAGACTGAGGTCACTAATCGTTCCCTTGAGCAATACCTACATGCTTTCTCATTCGCAGCCACAATAGTGGGTGGCCTTTCTTCCCTGGGATGAATTTTGCTATAATAGTTCATTTCACTCCGCAATACAGATGACACCGCATGAGGCATTGCACGGTTTCCACATGAACTTACCCCCTGGCTACTGCCCTGGCGCGTCCCCTGTGCTAGAAATCAATCTCTTTTTAAGGACTCGTGAGATATTGAATGATGAGTTGGGTTTCTACCTGCACTAAGCAAGAACCCGCATGAAGAAACAAGCAGACTGGCATCGTCGTGACAAGAAATTCAAAGAAGGGGATTGGGTTTTTCTCAAGTTGAAGCCTTACCGTCAAATATCCCCTTTTCATAGGGAGCATCCAAATCTCGGCAGGAGCTTCTTTGGCCATTTCCACATCCTACACCGTGTTGGGAAGGTGGCGTACCGCCTTGAGCTTCTGGCTAGCAGCACGATTCACCTCGTCTTCCATATCTCCATGTTGAAAGAGTTCCATGGAGAACCGCATGTGGCGACCCTGGTGCTGGCTGTAGCACCCACAGCGTTTTAACCCGCACCTACGGTGATTTTAGGGAGGCATTTTATCTCGAGAGATGGGAAACAAGTGGAACAGGTCCTCGTGGATTGGGAGGGCTTACCACAGGACTAACAGGAGGAGACAACTTGGGTGGACTTTGACCAACTGTTGCATATGTTTTCAGAGTTAGATCTTGAGGGCAAGATCATTGTTGGGGAGGAGATAGCTGATACAACCTCTCTAAACTCAGCCCCACAAACTAGCCCAATTGAAGAGATTGCAGAACCTGGAGCTGGATCAACTAAAGAAGCAGACCCAGTTGGCAAGAGAGTGAGAAAGGCTTCTAATTAGACGAAGGACTACCATATGGAGAGGTAAATGGGAAGCATTGTAAAGGAAGCCAAAGTAGTTAATTAGGATCGGAATATTCTGGAAGGGGTTATATTGTAATGGGTAGAATAGAATGAGGGTAGAGAAGAATAACAACTTGAGATTGAGGAGTCTAATTTTCCTGTACTCGAAGTGACGTAAAGCGTGACCATCATACATTGCATTTGCTGAATCTTCCAATACATATTTTCATATATTTCTTTATTCAATTATTATTGCATCATAATTCTATCGCTGAGCTAACAGGATGAAAGTGATTCAAGTCAGCTCATGAACTAGCTCGAGCTTGATTCGTTAATAGCTCGATAAGCTGAACTCATGAGCTGGTGAGCTGAGCTTGAGCCTAGAATTGGGTTCATAAATTAAATGAGTTGAGCTTGAGCTTGGATAAACTCAGCTCATTAGCTCGTGAGCTGAATCGATTATATATTTTTTTTTTCCCTAAAGTTAAGAGTGAGACTCAAACTCAAGACTTCTAGATGGGAATAGAGAGACTATGTCATTTGAGCTATACTTCGTTGACATATATATTAAATTATTAGTACACATATATTAATATTTTTAATTATTTAAAATTTTATATTTATTTTTATATGATTTTAGTTTAAAACATAAATAAAAAAATTAAAATTGATAGATA
>NC_029789.2:10491008-10491665 GCF_000816755.2 Arachis ipaensis | reverse complement strand
AACATATAAAATTAATCTTTTTAATATATAATAAGTTATAATTTATTGATATAGAATTATAGATTATGTGCTTGTTTTTTGAGCTGACTCGTGAGCTTTCGGTGAGTCGATTTTGAGCTTAAGAAATAGGCTCAATTATTAATGAGTCAAGCCATGAGTTAAGCTCAATTTTCGTGAGTTGAGCTTGAACTTGGTTTAGCTCGGCTCACTTCAGCCCTATCTACCGGGGATTGGAGTCTCCACGGATATCCACATATTAAAAAAAAACTAAAAAAATAAAAAAGAATTGATAAAAAAAAACAGAAACAATTAATATTGTCTCAATTCAATCAACAAACATATTAATAAAACAACCAAAATATATGTAAATACTAAACATATATATCACATTCTAAAAAAATAAATCTTAAGCATTTTTTCCATCACATAATAATAGTGATTGTAGATTTTGATTTGTTTGAATATGTATTAAAAAAATGGAAAACAATCAAAGGTTAAAAAATTTTAAACATTCAATTCCAGTTTCTTTTAGTCACTGTGCATTATTACAAAAAAAAATAGAGGCATATATACGAGGCACTTGTATGGAATTTAAAGAAAATCACAAGATAATTAATAAAACAAATATCAAATGCTTTAAGGTAAATGAAAATCTAA
>NC_029789.2:10489249-10490828 GCF_000816755.2 Arachis ipaensis | reverse complement strand
GCGGCAATGGAGACTGGACTGCCTCTGCCAAAGACAAAGATGGGACGGCGAAGAATGATTCTTCCTCTGCTGCAAATGAAGACGGCGACAGCGAACAATGCCTCACGAAGATGGCGACGACGAAGAACGATTATGCCTCTTCCGAAAAACGAAGAGGGCAACGATGAAGAACGCTTCTGCCTCTTCCGAAGAGGATGACGATGCTTCAAGCTCCTCGCGGCGACTTTAAGAGTGAGAGGTGGAAGCAATGAGAGGGGACGATGGTTGCAACAGCGTGGACGACAGTGAGAGTGGAGGAGGTTGACAAAGAGAAAGAGAGGAATTGAGAGGGACCGAGAAGGAAAGGCCAATAGGGAGAGAATCTGAGAGAAGGAGAGTGAGTAGTGACGGCATAGAAAATAGAAGAGTGACACTTACGGTTTCTCATAACTAATATATATACAGAAGTATTTTCATTATTTCCTATATGCGGGTATTATATGGGTCCCGACCCTGCCCCCGCCCCATTTATTTTGTGGGTCCCTATCCCCGCCCCTATGGGTGAAAAACTTCCCCTAAATCTGTACCCCAGCAGGTAAATCCTCGCGGATACCCCCGTCGGAGGAAATTGCCATGCCCTAATAACCCCTTCCTATTTCAATTTTCATCAAGCTGCACCCCCTTTCTTTTTTACCCTGTGCTCGAAGAATTGAACAGTGAGAAAACAATCCTTCCGTCAATCCCACTGCCGGAACCACCGCTAAGGTCGGCATAGATGACAATCTCCTCGAGCCTAGCAAACCTCAGTGTTGCCGACTGGTACTCTAAAGGGTCTTTGCCACCTCTGCATCTGCCTCGCCACCGCCATCGCTGTTTCTTACCAGGTCTGCTCTTCCTTTTGGAGTTGGGCTCTGCTCTCCTCTGTTTCTCTTTCTCTCTATTTTCCTCTTGCACTTGGGGTCAAATTCATTCGTGGAGGACTCAAGTTCATCGTAGGTGAATACCAGAGGGAGGAGGCTATGGTTATTGTGCCTCTATTCTCTGTTGCTTCTACTTTTTGTGCTCACCAATGGTATGCCGTGCCATTTTTGTGTCTCACTATTCTTCTCTTTTCTATTTTGAGATTGTTATTTTTTATAATGTTGTTTTTAGTATTGTTGTTATTAAATCTGATTTATGAAATTGTTGTTGTTGTCGACACTGTTATTGTTGGTGGTGGAGGTGTTGTGGTAGAGTTAGAGTGAAGGATAAATTTAGAATATAAAATTTTAAACAAATATATTTTAGAAATAAAATATTAAAATTTCAGTCTCGGTTCCAAAAATATTCAATTCCTTGTATTATCACTTTTAGAAGTACAAAAAAATTGAAATTTTGAAAATAAAAACAAAAATTTTTATTTTAATCTTTAACTACTAAATACAATACTAAATCTTAGTCTTCCCAATATTTTAAAATAAACACTATTTTAAGACACAGATAAACTCATTTTTATAATCAATACCCACCCACAGTTGACTTTTGGTTTCTTGGTAAAGCAATAAAGCCACTCAATTATTCTCATTTAATTTCCCAACCAACCATGTCACCATCCACGAAA
>NC_029789.2:10486150-10488821 GCF_000816755.2 Arachis ipaensis | reverse complement strand
TAGGGAAAAAAAAAAAAAACCAACCGCAGCTTAACCTTAATTAAGCTGAAGTTGAAGTTGAAGATGGATTTCAGCAGCAGAAGCTTCAGGGTATCGAAGTCGCAACGCATATTACTCTCATCAGAATCTTTGAACCTGGAATGTGGTGGTTATGAGAGGCTCTCCCAATCAATGAGGATAATTGGGGAACACGATTTCAGTGATCCGAAAAGGAAGCATAGTAAGAAGGGTAATTTGGGAATTCTAAGCAAGTTTTTGTCCTTCACAAGTAGAACCTTCTCTTCCAGTTCCCACCACAAGGAGGCGGCAGTGGCGGTGAAGAAGGAGAAGAAACGGTCTGCTTGGCTTCCGGATCCTCAAAAGCGGTGGCCAATTCAAGGATGGTGAATATGAATGAGTTTTGCGATCAGACACGAATTTTATTTATTGCGTAACGTTTTGGTGTTGTAAAGAATGTAACGAGTATCTTTTTCCCATCTTCACGTCCATTTTAGCTTTTCACATTCAATTGATTATCCATAATAACCATATTCTATTATCTATCATTCTATCATCTATCATTCTATCATCTTTTAGAAAAATCCTCTATAGTTTGGATACTAACTAGAAAAATGATGTCTGATCTTAAAGATCTATACTGTTCACTTTACCAACAGAAAGGCCCTTTTATTACCACATGGCACGAGAGTAGGTCTCGCACAATGACATTGATGGGTATTTACGTTTCGATTAATTTACTTTTTATAAATTAAATATACAAAATAAATAAATATGAAATTAAAAAGTTTTGAATTCAAATATTCAAAATGGTAAAAATATATTTTTTTTATCAGTTATATATAATGAAGGACGTTTTAAGAAAGATTTGCTATTCTCCAACTCCTTTTTATATCGTTTTTTATAATAGAATAGATCATGGATAATATATTAGTACTAATTTACCTCAAATGATAATAATAATTAAAAGCTAAGGTCAAAATATGTTTACATTAAAGGCTTAATCCGGGTTTTTTTTTTTCAAGATAATAATAGTATTTTATTCACTAGAGAAATAAATATATAATTCAAAAATTAGGATAAGAAAAATAAAAAAAAATTCTCAAATATTTATAAGCTAGTGAAATTGTAAGAAGAAATTAACATAGAAAAGTAGATAAAAAAAATCTTAAGATATCATACAGGCAAAATAAATAGTTTTGGATTCAATTTAAACGATGCTAGCACTTTTTTCGAAGTCACTGGAAATGCTTAAAGACTCGCTGACACCTCTTCTAACATGTTCGAACAAAAATATAATATTTAAACGTTAATCTAGATTGATATTATTTTGTCGATTTTTAACAAATTGATGGTGGTTTGATTCTAATGGTCTGGGAGCGAAACCTACTCCTCTTTTGCAGGTACCAGTTCTATAAGTGTATCAAAGGTTCTCGAAGTAGACGAGTATTAGAATAGAAAATAAATTCGAAAAATGCCAAAAGGGTAAAAGAAGTGTAAAAGAAAAGATTCGAAAAATAGACCGACTGAAATCGAAATGACTTGTACTGAATTATAAAGAAAGCGATTAAAATGCCTTCGATTAGATCAAAGGGCTTTTGACAAAAAACTTAAAAGGTATTGAAATGTAAATTGGGCAAATAAGTAAAGAAGACTTTGAATGTAAATCTGACAATGAAATTAAAGGATGCTTTGAAGATAAATTTGACAAAGAAAAGTAAAGTTTACAGAAATTGTAAATGGAAAATTAAAGACAATGGAAGGAACCCTACAGAAATCGAACTCGAATGCAGATTCAGAAATTCGCTGGGGATGTGAGTGTGCTTGAGTGTATTTCTGAAGAAAAGTTCCAACCCTTATTTCCTAAAACTTACTAATATTTATAATCTACTTTCTATAACCGACCACTAATTGCATGGTGCTGCCTTGTATGCGCATTCCTAGGTAACCGTTCCCGCTCTTTTGCTAATGAACGTTACCAATAAATTCCTAACTCAGAGAAAGCCTTCAACTTCTTTACTTGTATAACTGCTCGATTCTCGATTCGGACAACTGTTCGATTCCTCATTCGAGCGCTTATTCGATTTGATAAGGTGTCTAAATCGAGTCTATGTCAAATAACTTCCAATTAATTCCCGCACGTGCGTCTTTTCGACCTTTGCTTCTTTCTTGACCTTTCACTAGCGTTTCGAATCAACTTAGACTCTCGAAAACATTTTCTGACTAACAGATATATATGCTGGGTTTTTCTGATAATTTACTAGTGAAACATAGGCTATATTGTGTGAAACTCATGCATGTTCCCAAAAGACGAAATCAAATTATTTCGTTCCCTAAATGAGTGAGAAACATATACGTTTCTTTATATGCTTCTGTTGTGGCTGATATTAGTGTTTTGAAATCCATCAAACATGTTCTAATTAGAGAAGCTCGTGTGATCGTCCTCCAAGATTACGACGTTATGTGATCACATGAAATGGAAACATTGTGTACACCGATGCTTTCTTGTAATTTTAAAGTTATAGTCACACTATAATCATTAATTAGAATGACCTATCCTAAAATACAAGATTATGCAACCTTTTCCATCATCAAATAACTCGTTCAAAAAATTTAAAACTAATAGAAATAATGTTAAGATTCTTTTTTTTCTTCTAAAAAATCAAATGAGTTC
>NC_029789.2:10477954-10486031 GCF_000816755.2 Arachis ipaensis | reverse complement strand
TGAATTCTAATTCTAAATTTTTTTATCATAAAAAAATATGATATTATATTATAAAATTATTTATTCTAAAAATATAAACTAATAACAAAACATATATAAATAATCATATTTTAACACATGAAAAGGTCAATATCACCAAAATAAATGTGGAGTAATGATATAAACACATGCTCTCACTCTTGTTTCTTCACTTTTGCTGTTTTTTTTTTTCTCAATTTCATTTCTAACTTTTCTTTTTAAAAATATTTATATTCTTTGTATATAAAAAGAAATGGTACAAAAAACAAATCGACATATTCAAGCATCATTCTATGAATCACATAATAGAAATACGATACCAACACAGCAAAGTCTGCAAAAGATAGGATACTAGCAAAAGAAAAACAGAGACAATCGTAGACTTCTGCTAGAATAAGTTAATTATCATTTAAGATGGTGGGACTATTGAGATAGGTGTTCGCATTCTTTAGGCCGAAACAGTAGCAATGTATCATGGTAGTCCCCAGCATAGAAAGAGTAAAAAAAAGCTAATTCAATGTTGATCTCAACTTATTGAGAGCTACAAAATAATTAACTGAATATGAAAAAAAGAACAACTAATATAAAGTAAGGAGAGGGATGGGATGCGAGCTGGCCATTAACTTTAAATATTTTTTACTATTATTAAAAAATAAACTCCACTCATCATTAAAAAATTCATTAAAAAAGTGCTCATTGATATTTTAAAAGTTGTACATAATTCTATCAATCCATATAATTTTATTAAGTTTATAGTTAAATTTTACTATTTTAAAATTTTTACACCAGTTTTAAATTTATAATCTCATCATTACTGTTCTAAAAATAACTTAATAGCATAAGCACTTTAACTGAATAGAATATGGTTAAAAAAATATATGATAAAAGTATAAAACAGTGATATGAAGTGGATGAAAACGTTTTAAAAATCTAATTACAAATTTGAAAACATAATAAATTACTAATAGAGTAATTTAACTTATACTTCTCTTAAATAACAAATGTAGACCCGGGTGGATTCGAACCACCATCCTCTCAAAGCACTATCAATGCTCTGAGCGCTCTACCGTTTTGAGCTTACAGATCTTTTACGCGAGCAAATGTCAAGATCGTATCCAAAACCTAAACAGGGAAATAACAAATTAATAACTCGACCCAAGAAGGAAACCCAAACTAACAATCAACAGCTTGTGTCTGCGGAAAAGATCTACAAAGAAAAAGGATAACGAGGAAAAGAAACGCAGGCAAAGAATCGAATTACAGAGCTGAGGACCGCGTCGGTCTTGGAAGTAAAAGGTAGGAAACTTCTGCAACTGTTTTGGCCCACAAGATTGTTTTCGTTTTTTGTCGGAGTGAGATTAGTGATTTTGTAACATCATACATGGATACCACTTTCAGAGTTTCAGCAACACAGTTTGGTTCAAGAACCCTAACAAATTTGTTTTTATACTACTACACAGACTCTATTGTTCAGGAGAAGGCTAGAAGGTCCAACTTTTACACAAAAAAAAGACTAAGAAAAAGACGAAAAAGATATTAATTATCGATGAAAAATTAGAATACACTAATTTACAATTTAGAAATAATTTACCAAGGAATCTCTTAAAACCACATAGAACACAGAAGGAATCATAGATTAGATATATAAATTTAACACACGATTTTGCAGCCTTCCACAGATAGAAATGAACCCTCTCAATCCTTTTAAAATAAAATATAATCTCTCACAACTAATTTTATAAACAAAACTAAAAATAAATGAGTGAAAACAAGTTAAAAATCACAATTTACACAATTTTTTTTCAATCGAGAGAATCCATTCCCTATAGTTATGGGGAATTATGATTAGCTTTGGTTATTAAAAACAATATTGCAACACTACAAATTTGACATATTTACCAATATTAAATTGGATAAATACTACCAAAATAAATCCTAATTTTTTAATCTGCCGACCAAAAAACCAAAATTTTGTACTTGGCATATCGTTTATGATCCGTATAAATACTTAGATTTTGAAAAATACACTAAAAAAATATTTTGATCAAAATTCATTCTCATGAATTATTTGAAGATATTTTCGGCCATAGCAAAAAACATAAACCTAATTCGTATAAAATCATCAGATTTAAATCTCATTTTTTCATAAATACTTGCAAACAAACCAGATTAATATCCAATTTCTAAAAAACTATATACATGTCGCACCAAAAATTAGTGACATTCTTGTCTGCATTTGAAAAATCAAGAAGCCATCGTAATATACTTAAAAATATCCAAGACCCTTAGCAGAAAAGCTGAATTTCAGAATCACAAAAAGCCATCCTCCAGAAGAAACATCTCACGGAAATTATCACCACATTCCACGAACATCACTAGATGTTGCGTAAGTGGCACCAGCCGTATCCAAAACTAATATCCAGCATTCGAAAAAGGCTAGATCCAATATATGTTTTGCATGTAACGTCAGATAAGTTGTACACTTCAAATTACCCGCGTAATTATGAGTATTTAACTGGTAGTCCCAAACATACAAATACATAGCAAAGGCATGAAAAGAGAGAATCTAATTCATCGGTTCAAAATTCACTTATCCCAAACAACACATTTCTATCCTAGCACAATGCATAGCTAACAAAAACTATCATTTGAATGAGAACTGGTTAACCCTCGAAATGAGAGAATCACCACAATTCACCAACAAGAACTAGCATTGCTTCATTTAAAAAAGGATCTACTGAATATGAAAATGCAACAAAACGGCATCAACTACCAAAGGATTTACTGTGTAAAGAAACAAAGGAAAAAAGAATAGGGGAGGGTGGGGGTTTAAGGCGTGCTTCGGTAAACATTACAGTTTTCCAGCTAAACTAAATATGTAATTCGTTAGACGAGTAAAATATTATAAACATAGAACATGAAACGTACTGAAATTGAAAGAATCTTCACCTTAATATATTGATGAAAGACTAGAAAACCATACTAAAATCATCATGTGGAAGCTTCGGTCCACTGCCAATGTTGACTAGTTTCTTTAAGACTTCAAAATCGTCAAGCAGCCGGGTTGCAACAACTCGAAAATGTTAATGCTACATCCCTCCTCAACACCAGATTTCCTCGAGCAATATTCCTGACAACATCGGCTTCAAAGAGAACATGTTTCTAAACTACAAACTTTTTACAGCCAGTGTTTTCTTCCTTTCCATTGAAGTACATCATAGTTACATAAACCCGTAGTAGAGCTATAAAATGCATAACTACCCCTATATTAATAGCTCGATGAGTATGAATGAAATTAATACCAAATTACAAAACTGTTGGTGCACATTTCCGTTGTTAATATAAAATTAAAAAAACGAAGATTGTACTATGAGCTATAAAAAAACGAAGATTGTACTATGAGCTATAAACTCTGAAAAAAAAAGATTGTACTATAAACTAACTGAGGAACAAGCGATAACTAACGAGCTGTTTTCATTCAAAATATTAATAAAAGATCAAGGTGTTAGAATTTGCATAATGATGTTGCTTCCATGTATATTAGGTAAATTATAAAAAGCATATATATCCCATATACCAAAAAACTACCGATAAAAACTACTTGATACTTCTTATTTAATTTACCAGCTCCTTTTAGGGTGGGGATGTTATTAGAAATTAGTTTTCCATCGAATTTTAACGGTGCATACGTAAGTATATAATGATCTAATGCGAATAACTGTTAAGATGATACCTCAATTATTGGAGCGTACGAGCATGCGTATCCGCTGGTGTTTCCATCCCGTCCGGTGTTGAAAGAGCAACAGATAGGTAATAAAAAGGGAGCAGAACGAAAAGGAAGCACACACCACACACAAGGGGGTGACCCCGGGCAACTCCCGTGCGATTCACCCCCCAAAACCAAATAAATTCTTTTTTTATTAACTTTGTTTGACCTGCCATGCAAGCGCACCTGTCATGGCAAAGGTCGGATGACAAGATCACTCAGGATTCCAAACCTCAAACCCGCTCAGCGTTATTGAGGTTCTTCATCCCGTAATCTACATCCACACACACTCGTCCTCCTCTTTAACTTCAAAGCATACACTAATTTTCTTTTACAATTTCTGAGATCTGCAACATAGGTTACGGAGTTCTTCGCCAGAACGAGCTTCGCTGCAATCGATCATGGTAGATCTGGAGACGGAGATATCAACTAGGGAAAAGCGGCAACAGATTGGTTTCTCTATGGATCTACGCTGTGTCCATCCGATAACCGATTCTCTGCCGTACCTGCAAAATACAACACCTCAAGAGCCTCGATAAACCCATGAACAAAGGACTTGCTACGAAACAGATTCCAAAAGCAAGACGAACGTGAAGCGCGCACCTCTGAACGTTAGATCTGAGGCAACGAGCGTCAGATCCTTGTAGAACCTGTAAAACAAAATTAAAACTGTAAAAACCTATCCATCAAAGCTCTACTAAGCGAAAATTCAATAGAAAATTGACCATACCCGAACAAAAGCACCATCGGCGTGTAGCTCTGGATCGGATCCATACAGATCTATGGAGAATAGGTGTATCAGAGAAAACGCGTGAACAAGATCTGACCTAATCTAAAAGACAAGGATAAGGATCAGGGGAAGCCGGAGATGAATGACATAAAGGAGGAAACCCAAACCTATCTTATATAATAGGGCTGTGTAGATCTGACGGTTGAGATTTGATTGTATTGACGGTAGGAGATTGTGAGGCGTGGAAAGTTAGGTGCGGTTCATTTATTTATCGGGTGGGGTAGCGCTGTCAGTGACGTGTCGCTTTTGAAAATAATAATAATAATAATGAGGGGTATTTTTGGGAAATAGTGGGGACAATGGCGGTGTCTATGTTTATCGTTCTAGTGTTTACCCCAACATACATAGACCGATAGACGGCAAAGATAAGCTGGCCAAAAGAACAATTCAAAGCTGCGTGATCTTTACGCCTAGAACTAGAAAGTTGAATTGCGTCATTTACACGATGGCATATGGGTTACTATCTAGAGTCCTCGTTAAACACGGCTCCAATTTCTAATTCACGTGCTTCCCGGAAGGAGAAAAAAAGAAAAAACAAGAGGCCCTGATTTTTTTAACTTTAACGAAAGATGAAGGGAAATTATCTACGTAACTACGTAAGTACTAATACAATGCAACCCTGTAATCCTTTGTTTTGTTGGGTCTAAACGCTGATAATACAATCTTTTGTCAAATAAAATTTCATCTTCAGGTCTTGTTGGGCTTCTTTGTCTTCATTAAAAATAGGAGAACAAAAAATAAAAGTGATAATGTTCACCAAAAAGAAAAACAAGCCTTGACAAAGTTTTTGCTTGGTGTTTTTGGTGGGTTGTTGGATGGTTTCAGTTCTCTCTTAACTTTACACACAGTTTTTTTCTTGGGCTGAATCATGCATTATTGGGTTACTGCACCATGATTATCCAACAACTTGATGGTTTTTTAAGGTAGCGTTTGTTTGTAGAGACACGACAGAACAGAACACTGAGACAAAGACAATAGGACAGAGACATTAAAAATTATGTTTTGTGTATCGTGTTTGGATACGATGGATAGGACACTAATGTAATGTCTAGTATTATGTTTGGATACACATGGACAGGACTAAAATATTATATAAAATGACTAAAATAGTCATGTGATTCCAAATTTTTGAGTATAAACTAATTTAATAAATAATAAGAGTACGTAGGAGTACAGACAGTGGGAACTTGAAAAAAATATTTGAAGCAGTCAAAAATTTTAATAAAAAATTATATAATAATATTTATATTAAAATAAAATTTATAAATATAATTATTTTTTTTAAATTTATTATTAATATGTAGGAATACATATAGTTAATATTAACAAAAAAAATCTGAGTTTGATTAATAAAAAATTTCATTTAGGTTAATAAGCCAAATTAATTTTAAATACAAAATCAGTTTTAAAAAAAGAATCCATTTTTAAATGGAAAAAAATTAATTTTTGCACATAAAAATCTATTTTTATTTAGAAAATTATTTTTTTTATCTAAAATTTTATTTTTCTTTCAAAAAATTATTTTTTTTAAATTATATAAAATCAATTATAATTTATAAATTATTTTTTAACATTTTAAAATATCAATTTTACTTTTATAATATTTATCTTTTAAAAGTCTCCAGACTAATTATTTTTGTTATTATTTTTATTACAAATCAAATAATATAATATAAAGTTAAAATGATGTTGAAGTAAGAATGATAAGAAAAAAGAAATTATTCAGTCCAATAAAAATTTTTATAAAAAAGAGAGAGTACCTGAGAAAAAAAGAGAAAGAAAAAGAACGTAGAGATAGAAAAAGAGCATGGAGTAAAAAAAAGTACTTTCTAAGAACAACGCAAAATAGAAAAAATAAGAAGGGGTAACAGTGGAATAATAAAAAATAGCACCATGGACAAAAAAGAAAAAAAATTCATAAAAACGTCCGTGTCTCTCTTCCAAATCCGTGTCCATCATTGTCCTCCGTAAAAGAGTGGACACAAAAGTATTAAAAACTGTCCCGGAGACAATATGTTCAGTATCCATGTCTTTGCTTCCAAACGCTTTTTAAGAATGTGCTGTCCATGTCTCCGTGTCGTGTCTCCGAAAACAAACGCTACCTAAAGGTTAAAAAACTTCCAACCCAACATATGGTTAAAAACTTTAGTTAACTAGCACGGTAATGTATGTTGAGAATTCAAATCTCTCTTTGTGCATATAGTAATTTACTGGCCAACGACAGATCTTTAATAAAATTTAGATACTAAATAAATAAAATTTTAGCTGTTTGTGTTTATTTTTTTATTCTCAAATATTATTACTTAAAATATTGTTTTAGAAAATAGCAATACCATGACAAAAAAATAAAAGTAAATGATATTCTCTTTTAATAATTTTTTTTCTTAACCCTTATAACTCGGATGACGTCAGTTATACCTCAGATTCTTATTCAAAATATTTTAAATAAAGATCTGCCCAATAAAAAATGGCCTCCACCTCTCTCGAACTCGAACCAAAACTCAGAAATGATGGTGAGAGGTTGGTTATCTTGAACAACGATAAATAGCAGCACTAGCAAGGCTAAAGGGAAGAATCGGAGAACAAATCACAATCTTAATACGTTTAGTTTACTTATTTTCACTTTAAGAGATATATTATTGACTTAAACGTCAAAATCCTTTTTGTAAATTCCACGTCCAAGTCAAAGCTCTGTGGATCTCCTATTTTTGCTGTGCCGAAAACGTGAAAGCATTTATCAAGAAGCAATGACAAGCTATAGTTAGAAGAGTATTCTTGACGAAACATTTGGCGCTCACCGTGGGACTGAATTTTAGCGTTACCCCACAAATTCTCTTTCTTTCTTTGTTTTACTTCTTTTTTTAGAACTCCAAGCATGGACAACGATGCAGTAACACCACCCCCCTCGCACTCATGCTGAATTAGTAGATATGAATACTCCCTCCATGCGGAAGTAAAGAAAATGCCCGACCTTCTAGTGGGTAGAATAGGTGGGGATAAGGAGGAGGGTGAGAAAAAGAATGCAAGCAAGGAAAATCCTGAGGATGAACATCATTCTGAAACAAATACAACGATGGAAGTCACTCCCCCGAAATCCACAAAAAGAAGAAAAAATCCTTTTCTCGGCAGAAATAATGAATTTTCAAATGCCGAAAAATTTCACACTCCCAACAACATTAAAACCATATGAGGGGTTCTGCGACCCCAAAACCTACAGCACTAAATTTTAATCCATGATGCTTTTAAATGGCGCTTCTAATCCAATCTTATGTTGTTCGTTTCCAACTTTTTTGGATGGAGCTACTTTATTATGGTTTTCTAGTTTGCCTGCAGGTTCAATTTCCAGCTTTGAAGAGTTTGTCGACTTATTCATCAACAATTTCGCAGCCTCAAAGATCTACGTCCATAACTCTAATTTCGTCATCACCATCAAGAAATGTCAATATAAGAGCTTGAAATATTACATGACAAGGTTTGCCACCATGGCAATGGAAATTCCTGAT
>NC_029789.2:10461224-10477777 GCF_000816755.2 Arachis ipaensis | reverse complement strand
AGGAAGATTCCAGGAGACTATTACAGTCACTAAATCTAAAATATTAACTGAGTTTCGAGATAAAGCATCAAAGCAGATAGAGATTGAAGAACTCAGAGAAGCTAGAAAATCTGAAAAGCAAACACGCCGAAGAGAAGAAGACAAACATGGGAAACCAAATCAAATACAAGAACAAAAGAATCCATTCAAGTTGACACCGATGTTTGACTCATATACAAAGTTCAATACGAAAGGAGAAGACATGATAAAAGAAATCCTAAGATCATAAAACCATACAGCAGAGCAGGAACTTATCAAGATCAGAAGTATGTGAACAAGAGCAAGTAATGCACATTCCATCAAAAGTTTGACCATACAACCGATGAATGTGTAGCAGCCAAAGACCTATTAGAAAGACTGGCAAGACAAGGATTGGTGGACAAATATGTCAACGACAGAATTCAAAAATACATAACAAACCCTGCAACAGATCAACCAAACTTTAACTCAGCATCCAAAGACAAATGGAAATGGATTATTCCACCTGAACTTCCCACAAGAGGAGTCATTAACTACATTTCAGGAAGTTTTGTAGGGGGGGAATCATCAGCTCGGCTAGAAAATGAAGTTAAGAACAATGCTAACCATGGAAGGATCTTCATCAACACAACAGCAAACCCTCCCCACCAATCACATTTCCTTTGATGCATCGGGTTTCAAGTCACAATGCCCAAACTTAGATGATCCTGTTGTCATCTCAATAAACATTGGGGACTTGACAGTTAGAAAGGTCTTACTTGATCCAGGAAGCAATGCCGATATATTATTCCACTCAACTTTTCAAAGATGCAACTTAATGAGAAAGCTCTACAGCCTTCAACCAGGGAATTAGTAGGCTTCTCTGGAGAAAGATTTCCCGTGACAGGTTATCTTTGGTTAAGACCTACACTAGGAAAGCATCCATGCTCGAAAATCCTAGATATTCGATTCTTAGTGGTTGACTGCGTCAGCCCTTATATTGTTATTTGGGACGACCATCCTTTAATTCTTTCGGAGCTATTGTTTCTATAGTTCACCTATATGTAAAGTTTCATGTGTAGAACAACGTTATTGCAACTGTACATGCCAACTATATAGATGCAAGACAATGTTGCAAATGCAGGTTTGAAATTGAGACCACCATCAACAGAACAATTCAATAGATTAACTTTGTCTAGAATACAGACGACATCCCAGCCCTAGCCGAGCTTGACCCCCAAGACGTCTCTAGCCGACCAACACTAATGGATGAGTTGCACAAGGTACAATTCACTGAATTTGAATTATGTGAAAATCTTGTGATTAGATGGAATATAGCTTGTATGAATTGATTGTGGGGTGAGATAGAGCTAGCCCGGTGAAATTTTGGCACAGGGTTGAACTCCTTGGATCGCTTTAGTGTGGAATTGGTGGAGTTTGAGCTAGTGAAGGTGAGAATTGCCGTAGAAGAGTTTCTGAGGTTGAGACCGCCGTCAACGAAGGTACGGGTCTTAATTTCGGATAGATATTGTGTAAAACTTTGTGAAAACCTAGATTAATTGCCCCTAGGTTAGTGTTAAATGAAAATGATTGATGATGTACTCGAAGAATGATTTAGGATAAATGGTGGATTGTGAATTAATTGGTTATGTGAATTTGGTGTTTGATGAATGCCATGTCATAGTATGAATGAAATTGAATATATATAATTGATTTGGTGTGGTATGACTGCCTATATTGGCAATTGATATGGAAATTGGGCCGAAGACCAAGATAGGGTGAGATATCCCATATAAGGTAAGTCACGGTAAGTGATGAATTTTCCATGAGTGAATTGTTGATTGGAATAATGAGGATTTGGTTGTGTGATTGGATTGTTAATGTGATTATTGATAAAAAAAAACTTATGAAATTAGAAGGAGTATGTTTTAACTTTCTTGATTAGGTGTGGAATGGAGATAAGATGAAAAATGAGTATTGAAATGCATAGAAGTGGTTTTAGAATGGTTTGAAAATGAATTGAACTGAATTTTGACCAACTTCGGTGCGTCATAACTTGGTGCTCAAAACTTGAATTTGTGTAAAATTTATCTTAAATTGAAGCTAATGAAAAGAACTTTAAAATGGTTTAAGAATGGAAGAAATCAAAATTTTATAAAGAAAAATATGAACGAATAAAAATTGCTATAAAAATATGAAATCTGAAACTTTGCAAAAAATCAGAATTTCTGGTTTGCGTGCCCATGCACACTATGGTGTGTGCACACAACACAGAATAGGCAAAAAGGCTCATGCGTACGCACGAGGTGTGAGCGTACGCACAACAAGAAAGTTTTGCAAGGCGAGCATATGCATGAGACGGGAAGTGCCTTTTGATGTGTGCGTGTGCATAGCAATATACGTACATACAGGCCCTATTTTTGTGAATAAGTTCTATTTTTTACTGTTAGGCCTTTCCGGCATGCTTGTAAACCCTAAATGAACCCCGATAACTCATTTTTAACCCTGGATAGGGTATGACTAAGTCCAACGAACTAAATTAATTATTTCCGAAGTAACCACTTAGTTAACCGGATGAGACATTGCAGGGATGGTGGTTTTATCCCGCCCGCGGTGAGGATAGAGGTTCTATCCCGCTCACATGTTAAGGAATTAAAAAAATTGATATATAATTGGGGTTTACAAATTCAATTGATGAAATGGATAACTAATTGTGGGGTAATGAGCTAAATCACCTATTAATTACTAAAAGACACCATAATGACTGTATGGCCTAATTGGCTATGGTGGCAAGGGCTGGGTGATGGAGCTCGTGTATTAATTGAATATCTATTTATGGCAAGGTTTGGGTGTTATCCCGCTTGCGTATTGAATTAAATTTGTTTTGGCACCTACACTGAGCAAGGAAGGAGGTCTCATCCCGCTTGTTTCAAGGTTGCGATGTGACGTGGGAACGGCGATACGTAGCGCCCACGTTCTCTCGGATGAAAGGTGCGATGACACTCTCTGTTGATGTGAGACAGCACTCTCTGTTGTTTGACATGTTTATACCTCTGGGAGAATGTGAGATGGCACTCTCCATTGAGTTAATGGTACCACGATTGATAATTCCTCCCAGGGATGCGCTTCGAGAGACCGATCCGGTGTGTTAACCAGATTTTGTGTCGGATTTGGCATAATAATCGACACATGAGCTCATGGCCAGTAAGACAAGCATGCATCATCTGCATTTATATGACATTGTTTGAGTATGCTCATCGTATTTGGTTTACCTATGTGATTAATTTCCTGCTTAACTGCTATTTGCCCTATTTGATGTATTTGTCTTTGTTTGCGCTTGATTTTCCTACTTGTGTTTGCTACTACTCTTAAACAAATTACTGAACACTGAATTACTAAGTTGGAACCTTTGTAATAATGAGAAGACTAATGACTTGCATTGAGAGGAATTGAAAATCTGAGATCACTTATTAGCTGAGATTTAGTTTTTGATTACCCTGTTTGGTTTAGAAAGGACCCTAGACTTGAACTTTGGGTTGATTGGAGTATAGGATTGTCTAGTGGGTTCATATCTTTTTACATAATCTCTATTTGGAATTATTACCCTATTGGAAACCTTTTGATTCTCACCTGTTTTGAGAATTGTTTATTTTACAGATACAGGATGTGATGCACCTCATTGAGCGTGCTGGTTTCCTCTCGGAAGCGAATACCGTCCTTTGGGATTTTCCATTTTGCTTTAGATGTTATTGTTCTCCACTTTTGTATATTATAACTATATATCTCCTTTTGAATCCTATGTATGTATATGTGTGTGTGTACGTTTCGTTCATTTCTGTTTGTCGACGCTTGCTATCTTCAATATTTCAAGTGCAGTACGACTTTTGTTTTGTTATCTTTTTTCACAGGCTCCTAGATATATTACTATCTTTCAAATATATGTATGTATTTTTCCTTTAGACGTCGTAATGCCTCACAACCCTGATTACGACTATAGCGAAAGGCTTTGTATGGTAGAGTGTTACATATTCAGATACTGATGCATCCCGAAGATCACGAAAAAACCAGATTCCTAACTGATCACGGTAATTTTTGCTATAAAGTAATGTCTTTTGGACTTAAAAACCCAGGAGCAACATATCAGAGGCTGATGGATAAAGATCAAATTGGACAGAATATAGAAGTTTGCATCAATGATATGGTAGAAAAATCAAAATCGGAAGAAACCCACCAGGCCAACCTTCACGAAGCGTTTCAGCAACTACTAAAATACAATATGAGGTTAAACCCGGAGAAATGTGCATTCGGGGTACACGGTGGCAAATTCCTCGACTTCATGTTAACACACCCTCTGCTCAGCTAGAAGTTTGACCTTGACATGCCCTATGACACACTGCTATCCAAGCTTTACTTCACCCCGGCAGAGGCCAGTATCCTTTTTCGACTTATCCTCTGAACGTGGCAGAGCTGATACCGGAGTCTCCGATCATTGATATACCTGAGTACTGACCATGGTTCAACACCGATGAGGATCAAGTGGTCTCCGATATACCTATGCTCAATTCTCCACCACCATCCTCTGCAGCCGATCCAGGGTTCGATGGGCTAGGGGTTCTCGAGAGCTCTAGGTCGACACCTTCATCAGAGTATAGCTCAGAGGCATGGATCGATCAGATGATGGAGGACTTGTACTCTAGTTCTTTCAAGACCGGAGAGGAGGACTCCACATAGGATGTCAGCAGCAACAACATCATAGGCACATTAGAGTGATTCTCTCGTTTCAACATAATGTGTCAACAGCTTTCAGATATCCAGTATCGATAGTAGTAGTAGTAGTGGTCCTTGCCCTCACTTTGAATAGACTTTTTTGAGGGCTAGCTCTTTTGTATATATTTAATAAGTAGAACGGGTCCCAAGTTAGGGTGGCTCTTGTGAGCCGAGGCCTGTAAGTATAAATAATAGAGTATATACATAGAATAATAAGCAGTTAGGTATGAACTTAGGTTATGTAATAAACTAAGCCTATTGGCGTTTCATGTATGATATGATTGTGCTTTGCTATGCTTATCTGTTCTTTGTATTATCTGCTTAACTTACATTTATTTTAACATATTCTACTAGATACGTGATTCTCGACTAGCGCTATAGCCTCATATTTATATATGTAATATATAGTCTAGAGTTCCCAAAGTCAGCTGAATAGTAGCGCCTAGCTGCTAGCCTTGGTCATGACGAACTAGAAGTTGGATCGTTACACCCCTACCAGCTCTGTTGTTCGACCTATACACAATAGTCTCGAAGCAATTATGCAACAAACAAATGATAAGATCAGACTAAATGAAAAATAAACCACCATATAATTAAGATACTATAGTATCTACCTGCATATACTTCCCAATACTCTCTCTCCCCACATTCTTCAATAACCTCACGTTGCTAGCATGTTGGATGACCTTATCAGATAGCTCCACAATAAGAAACTATTCACTCCATAAAGACTGTGCGCCGGCACCATCAATGAAACCATGAAGCCTCTTTTGCCTGTCAAAAACAGACCTACCTCCCATTTCCACATCTAACTCCTCCCTAGAAAAAATCTCTGAAGACTTATCTGAGTCAAACCGTTTTCTTTTCACCTGGTGAATAGAACGAGCAGTTAACTGAGCAGTGTCAGTGCCAACTTCCTTAACCACACCAGAAGCAAGACCCTCTTTGTCAACTTTCTTTTTTTGGCTTAGAAAAGATTGCAGACGAGAAGTGGTCAAATTCAGAATCCTTTCACCTACAACACAACCGAAAATACACATATCAAAATAACATTATTGTACAACAAACTCCCTAAAACCATTCACTTACCTATATAATCCTCTAGTGCCTTCTTATCTGATTCCACTTTTAACAACTCACAAATCGATAACAATTTTCCTACTGCAAAATAATCTACCAAGAAATCCAAAAATAAAATTTTCTCATCACTCCTCATGGTAGCCTCCAATATTTGCATTGGCTCCAGACACCAATACAAAGAAAATTTTTTACGTATTTCGTCATCTAAAAAGAAGGGACACTCGATATCTGACGAATGAACCTTCACAAACATAGCTCTAAAATTTTTAAACGAAGATTTATACAAAATAAACAAAGAACGACCTGGATAGCTACTAAGATTAATCCAGAGACCTTTTCGCACACCTTTAGATTGGAATAAGGGGAAAAAGACATTTAGTGAAGGGAAAACTCAAGAAAATCCATTAAGCATTCAAAAGCTTGCAAAAAAAGCCCATGAATTTGGATGCAGTTGCGAAAGGGGCATGATAAACCGCTATTTTACGGTTTATTTTGTATTAAATTGAGCGAATTTTATCCATTATTCTCACACTTATGCATATAATTCGCATGTTTTACATTTTCCTTCCTAATTTTGTGATATAGTTGAAAACATGTCTCCTAGGCCTTTAAATTATCAATTTTTGATTCTCCTTTATTACCATTCGATGTCGTGACGTGTTTGTGAAGTGTTTTTAGATTTACAGGACACGAATGGCTTGAAGGATGAAAAGGAAGCAGCTTAAAGTGGAAGGAACACAAGAAACTAAGGAGTTGAGAAACGACGAGCGACGTGCACGCATGGCTGACGCGTGCGCGTGACTTGGAGCATTTTACAGCGACACGTACGCGTGACTGACTCGTACGCATGACTGAGCGTCACGTGCTGCATTACACAGAAGACGCTGGGACGATTTCTGGGCTTTTTTTGGCCCAGTTCCAAGCCCAAAAACACTGCTTAGAGGCTGCAGAGTAGAGCTGGAAAGGGGGAATCAATCATTCACACATTCATACACATTAGTTAGGTTTTAGATGTAGTTTTCTAGAGAGAGAGGCTTCTATCTTAGTTTAATTTAGTTTTCTTCTACTTTTACTTGTTTTAGCACTTTAGTTATCTACTTATTGATTCCTTTGTTTTGCCCATTTAATTTATGAACTCTTCATGTTAGATCTAATTTTCTATTTAATACAATTTGAAGTATTTCATGTTTATTGCTTCTTCCTTTATTTGTTATTATTGATTCCTTGCAATTGTTGGTTTAGATTTTATTATTTCTTATTAATTTTCTATGTTTCTATTTCATACCCTCCAAGCGTTTGATAAAATGCTTGGTTGGATTTTAACTTAGAATTTTATATTTTTAGCTTGGATTGATTAATTAGAGACTCTTGAATTGTCAAAATCTCTTGTTGGTTGGTGATTGAAACTTGCTAGTTAGCTTGAACTTCACTAACTCTAGTCTTTGATTAGGACTTGTGAACTCAAGTTGATTTTCTCACTTGACTTACCTTCAATTGTTAGAGGTTAACTAAGTGATAGCAAAAGGCAATTACCATCACAAGTGACTATGATAATGGGGATAGAAATTCCAATTATCAATCCTTGTTAGGACTTTTCTTAATTGTTATTTTATTTCCTTGTTATTTACATTACTTATTCCTTATTTCAAAATCCAAAAAGATACAATCTCATAACCAATAATAAACTACACTTCCCTGCAATTCCTTGAGAGACGACCCGATGTTTAAATACTTCAGTTAATTTTATTGGGTTTGCTTAAGTGACAAACAAATTAAATTTGATTGAGGTTTAGTTGTCGGTTTAGAACTATACTTACAACGCACTTATTTTTGTGATTCTTTACCGACGATTTTTCCCCCAATCAGGGCAAAGTTTAGTTGTGTTAATACGTTACATTCAAACTCTGAGAAGTAAAATTTTAAACTTAACTCTGTCAAACAAGGGGTCTACAAGTAGAAATAAGCTCAATCCCCTGTTCTTTTGCAAACCTCTTTTTTCACCGCTGCAGGGAAGTAACTCCACGCCAACAGCCACACCAGTCTTTATTAAGTTTACAGCATTGAGCCCACGCAAAAACTTGGCATTATTGAAAGATGAAGTACGATGCTTCACATCAACGTGAACCCACCCAAAAATATAATCTTTTTTTACTTCTACCACCTTATCTTTAGCCATCACCGAAAGAAGCAAAAAGAAAGGGACAAGAACTATTAAACTTTTCCTTTTTCAAAGGAAAAGAAGGTGTTACGATGGGTACCGGAGATTAGTGGGTTGGACGGCGTTGGTTGGCCCAAACGTATGAAGGAGGAGGATTTCAAGTGGATCTGCAACTCGGTGCCCTCCATCCGACTTGTGCGTGCGAAAGAATGGGGGGTGGTACCTGCAAAGATACTCCAATGCCTAAGTCAGCAAGGGTGTGAGCAGGTCTAGAGAGTATTGGGCTTAGAGATACCTGAGAAGTGTCAGTGTATTTATAGTGGTGAACCAATAACCACCGTTGGAGTAGTGCCACTTTTTTAGGGTGTTAACCGTCCCTTTATCTTAGGGAAGTTAAGATATGGCTTGTGGAAGTGGTTAGAGAGATTCTAGGGGCAGTTATTCATTCAAATGAGTGCTTATCTACCAGCTAACCCTCATTCCTGACTTCTTTAGAGCAAGTCGTGGCGAGTACCGATTTCCTAAGACGAAGATTGGTACTGGGTGAGGCCCAACCCTTTGGATTAGGCCTTTCGCTTGGTTCTGGGCCTTTATTATTGGGCCAGGGTATGAACAGTGCCCCTACTCGAGCCCAACTTCTCTTTAAGATTTGGGTTCGAGTATTCTACTCGGGGTTGTAGCCGACTTGTTGGAGGACCGACGTGATGGTCTGAAGCCGACGTGACTTTTTGTGACCTTTTGGTTCTGACAGTTACGTCTAATCAAGCGTCGTATCCGTTAGGGATGTGCGTAGGAATTAATGGCCTTGGTAACGGTGCGTCTTTAATGACTGCCCCGTTTTTATCATTGTGCCCCTAACGTACTTATAAATACTTTCCCTCTCTTTCATTGTTTCGTTTCTGCGATTTTTCAAATTTTCTCTTCATTCGTTCGTGCTGCACCTTTGCATTTTCGAAGGCTTTTACTTCCTCCAACCCTCATTTTCGGATAAAGGTTAGTTCTTTCTGTAACATGCCTTTCTATTTTTATACCTTTATTTTGTAGGTAGATGGGTTTGTAGACTTTGGTTCCGTATTCCCTCCCTTTAGAGACCGTGTTTTTTATTTTCCTTTTCGTTTTCCCTTGTAGGTTTTTGTCACCCTTTTAAGAAAAAGAAATGGCTTCCGTAGATGTTCTTTCTCAGTGGGTTGATGTCACGGTCCTAGGGGAGGAACCCTCGGTCGATACTGAGTTTATTACCCATCTTCGCACTCACCACAGAATTTGCGCATCTGAGGAAGATGAGCCGAAGTATGAATTGGTAGTCCCGGGTCCAGAAGACCGGGTTTGCTTCGGGAGGGTCAATGAGGCGGCCCCTCATTTTTTCTTTATGTACGAGTGCATGATCACCCGTTTGGGTGTTTTTCTTCCTTTTTCAGACTTTGAGATGTCTGTTTTGCGTCACTGTCGAGTTGCCCCTACCCAGCTTCACCCCAATTCTTGGGGTTTTTTGAAAATTTATCAATTTATCAGCCAAGCTCAATGCAACATGGAGGTGGACTTGAGGAAAACAGCGTAGGGCAGCTATCAAAAGTTTTTTGAAGATCTTGTGGCTGTGAAGAATGATCTGCTGAATTCTCGGAAGGCCTATGCTGAGTTAGAGGACTCTATTGCTGATGGCGCCGAGGAGGCTTGGAGGGTCTTTAAGGAGCAGGTCGGAGTCATTGCTCCTGACTTGGACCTTTTTCCTTTAGATCCCGACAAAGTCGTCATTGATGGTGCCATTGTGGATCCTCCTGTCCCTGTGATTGTTTCCGAGTCAGAATTGAAGACTCGGGGGCAGAGGATCATAGAGTCCCCTCCTCGTCCTGAGGACGCTCCGAGCTCTTCTACTATTCCTCCGACTTCCTCTTCACCTCCTATGGATGCCTCTCTTCCCGGTCCCGGTGGCGCTCCTCCTGACTCTGGTGGTGGTGATCCGTCTATTCCTTTTTCGAAAAAATAGTTTTGTTGGCTATACGGGGGCTCGGCCTGTGGGCCCCCCTTTTTTTAAACTCTTTATGTTTGTTTGTTGAACAATTTCTTCTGGTCTTTTAAGGCCATAAACAAAAAATACCCTTTTTGATAAGGGTTTAAGTTAAAATAAGTATCCTTTTTTGGATAAGGGTTTAAGTTACCTTATGTGTGCATGCTTTTTTGATAGTGATTTTTCGAACTCTCCTTGATCTTTTCTAAAAAAAACCTTTTCTTCGGCTTGTCTGTCTTTCTACACCTTTTTGTTTTAAAGATTTTAAGGACAGCTTTCTGATCTTTTCCTGGGTTTTTCGATCTCTTTTGTTTATTCCTCGCACTCAATTTTGTTTTATTGAGTTTTTATGACTTAGGTTATTTTTGCGATGCGTTTCGTTATTTCTCGGCTTTTCCGACTTGTAAGTCAGATAATTTCCGAGTTTATTACGATCAACTTTTATAACTTCTTTACACCGACTTGTACCTCGTCGTTTTATCCTGACGACCATCTAGGTCGGTTCATGGGATTTTCACGTTTTGTCGAGCTTAAGTCGGCGCGTTTCGTCGAAAGAAAAAACAAAGAAGGAATTTATAAGAGATATTTGTAAGATGAAAAAGATCTTTATTAATTGGGGAGGTACTTTATTGCTACTAAGGGTTTTTGACAGTTTATTTCCCTTAGCCCCTACTATGATGCCTCGTTAAAAACCCTTCTCCAGAAAAAACCCTTTGATTTTGGGAAAAAATCATGAAGTTGGGAAAAGAGTACATCAGGGAGTAGAGTTCGCTTTCAACTGTAGTACCTTTTCATGTTACAAGCATGCCACGACCTTGGTAATTCGGTGCCGTTCAAGTCGGTCACCTTATAATAACCTTTTCCTAAGACCTCATTGATTTTGTAAGGTCCCTTCCAATTTGCAGCGAGTTTTCCTTCCCCTGATTTGTTGACTCTAATGTCGTTTCTGATCAAGACCAAGTCGTTCGGGGCGAATGCTCTTCGAATGACTTTTTTGTTGTACCTTGTAGTCATCCTTTGCTTCAACGTTGCTTCTCTTATCTGGGCTTCCTCTCGGATTTCAGGGAGCAAGTCGAGCTCCTCTTTGTGCCCCTGTATGTTTCCGATCTCGTCATGGAGAATCACTCTTGGGCTTTGCTCGTTGACTTCTATTGGGATCATGGCTTCTACGCTATAAACTAGTCGGAATGGTGTTTCTCCAGTGGCGGATTGGGGGGTCGTCCTGTAAGCCCATAGCACTTGTAGGAGCTCTTCAGCCCAGGCTCCTTTTGCATCTTGTAATCTCTTCTTTAGCCCTGCCAGTATGACTTTGTTGGCTGCCTCGGCTTGCCCATTGGCTTGCGGGTGCTCCACCGAGGTGAACTGGTGTTTGATTTTTATACTGGCCACTAGGCTTCTAAAGGTAGAGTCGGTGAACTGGGTTCCATTATCTGTAGTAATGGAATGAGGTATCCCATACCTTGTGATGATATTTTTGTAGAGGAACCTCCGACTTCTTTGTGCGGTGATGGTGGCCAATGGTTCTGCTTCTATCCACTTTGTGAAATAATCTATTCCCACGATCAGGTATCTGACCTGTCCTGGCGCCTGGGGAAAAGGACCTTACAAATCCATTCCCCATTTTGCAAAGGGCCATGGAGAAGTGATACTGATGAGTTCCTCCGGGGGAGCCACGTGGAAATTTGCATGCATCTGACATGGTTGGCACTTTTTCACAAATTCTGTTGCATCTTTCTGTAAGGTTGGCCAGTAGAATCCAGCTCGGATCACTTTCCTGGCTAATGACCTCGCCCCGAGATGGTTTCCGCAGATCCCACTATGTATCTCCTCTAACACCTCGGTAGTTCTTGAGGTCGGCACGCACTTTAATAATGGTGTTGATATTCCCCTTCTGTAGAGAATATTTCTCACCAAGGTGTAGTATTGTGCTTCCCTACGAATTTTCTTGGCCTCTTTCTCCTCCTTGGGAAGGATGTCGAACTTCATGTATTCGACTAAGGGATTCATCCATCCGAGGTTTAGTCCGACTACCTCAAGGACCTCTTGTTTGTCTTCTACTTTTACCACGGAGGGTTCCTGGAGAGTTTCTTGGATCAGGCTTCTGTTATTCCCTCCTGGCTTGGTACTTGCTAGCTTGGATAGGGCGTCTGCTCTGCCGTTTAGATCCCGAGTTATGTGTCTTACCTCGGTTTCTGCAAAGCACCGAAGGTGTTCCAGGGTTTTTTCCAAGTACCTCTTCATATTTGGATCTTTTGCCTGATATTCTCCACTTATCTGGGAGGTCACCACTTGTGAGTCGCTGTATACCATCACCTTTGTGGCACCGACTTCTTCCGCCAGCTTCAATCCAGCAATCAGGGCTTCGTACTCTGCCTGATTATTTGAAGCCAGAAATTCAAATTTGAGGGAAACCTCTATCTGGATTCCTCTTTCGTCCACCAATATTATGCATGCGCCGCTTCCTGTTTTATTTGAGGACCCATCTACATAGAGTTCCCATGTAGTTGGTTTTTCCTCTTGATCTCCCGCGTATTCTGCAATGAAGTCGGTGAGGCACTGGCCTTTGATCGCCGTCCGAGCTTCATATCTCAAGTCGAACTCGGAGAGCTCTATTGCCCATTGAACCATTCTCCCTGCAACATCCGTCTTTTGGAGGATTTGCTTCATGGGTTGGTTCGTGCGGACTCTTATTGTGTGAGTTTGAAAGTAAGGTCGTAGCCTTCGCGAGGCTACTACTAAGGAGTAGGCAAACTTCTCTAGTTTGTGGTACCTTAGCTCAGGGCCTTGTAGAACTTTACTGATGAAATATACTGGGTGCTGACCGGCCTCGTCTTCTCTTATCAGGGCCGATGAGACGGCCTTGTCTGCTACAGATAGGTATAGGACGAGGTCTTCTCCAGCTACAGGTCGAGTTAGAATAGGAGGTTGGCTCAAGAATCTCTTGAACTCCTGGAATGCCTCCTCGCATTCAGGAGTCCATTCGAACTGACATCCCTTTCTCAATAAGAAGAACAGCGGAAGGGATTTTAGTGCTGATCCTGCCAAAAATCTGGAGAGGCTGCAAGTCGGCCATTCAGTTGCTGGACCTCTCTCAAACAAGTCGGGCTTTTCATCTCCAGGATAGCTCTACACTTATCGGGGTTAGCTTCAATCCCTCTTTGTGTTAGCATAAACCCTAGGAATTTTCCTGCCTCTACCGCGAAGGCGCACTTTGAGGGATTTAGCCTCATCCCGTGCAACCTTATGGTGTCAAAGACTTGTGAGAGGTCAAGTAAGAGGTCGACTTCTTTCTTGGTCTTTACCAGCATGTCGTCGACGTATACTTCCATTAGGCTCCCTAGGTGAGAGGCAAACACCTTATTCATCAACCTCTGATATGTGGCCCCTGCATTTTTCAGTCCAAATGGCATGACCACGTAGCAGAAATTAGCTCTGGGTGTGATGAATGATGTCTTCTCCTGATCTAGCTCATACATCGGGATTTGATTATACCCCGAGTAGGCGTCCATGAATGATAAATATTGATACCCCAAGCTGGAGTCTACTAGGGTATCAATGCTTGGCAACGGATAGGGATCCTTGGGACATGCCTTATTTAGGTCGGTATAGTCGACACACATTCTCCATTTGCCATTTTGTTTTTTGACTAGCACTACATTGGCTAGCCATGTTGGGTACTTGACTTCTCTGATGAAGCCAGCTTCTAGGAGCGCCTGTACTTGCTCTTCTACTACTAGGGCTCGTTCGGGGCCGAGCTTGCATCTTCTCTATTGTATAGGTCGGGATCCCGGGTAGGCTGAGAGCTTATGGGACATGAGCTCGGGGTCTATCCCGGGCATGTCGGAGGCCTTCCAGGCGAAGAGATCGGAGTTATCTCTTAGGAGATTAGTCAACCTTTGTTTTAGGGTTTTCCCTAGGTTGGCTCCTATGTGAGTATTTTTTCCTTTCTCTTCGCCGACCTGTATCTCCTCGGTCTTTCCCCCCGGCTGTGGACGCAGCTCCTCTGGCCCTCGCTCCACCGAGCTCTATTGTATGAACTTCCCTGCCTTTTTTTCTCAGGTTTAGGCTTTCATTGTAGCATTTCCTTGCCAATTTCTGGTCTCCCCTTACCGTTGCTATTCCCGCTGAGGTCGGAAATTTCATACAAAGGTGGGGAGTGGACAACATCGCTCCGAATCGATTAAGGGTAGTTCTGCCGATTAAAGCGTTATATGCTGACCCTACATCGATGACTATGAAGTCTATACTCAGAGTTTTTGATTTTTTCCCTTTTCCAAAAGTGGTGTGGAGGGGCAAAAATCCCAGTGGCTTTATTGGCGTGTCGCCTAGTCCGTATAAGGTGTCGGGGTAAGCTCTCAACTCTTTCTCATCCAACCCTAGTTTATCAAAAGCGGGCTTAAAAAGGATGTCCGCTGAGCTTCCTTGGTCTACTAGGGTTCTGTGGAGATGGGCATTTGCTAGGATCATAGTTATTACCACTGGATCATCGTGTCCAGGGGTTATTCCTTGCCCATCTTCTTTTGTGAATGAAATAGTAGGGAGGTCGGATGACTCTCCTCCGACCTGGTATACTCTCTTGAGATGCCTTTTGCGAGAAGATTTGGTGAGTCCCCCTCCCGCGAATCCCCCTGAGATCATATGGATATGTCTCTCCGGAGTCTGCGGTGGTGGGTCTCTTCTATCCATATCGTCTCGCTTTCTCTTGCCGTGACTGTCCGACCTTTCTATGAGATATCTGTCAAGCTGACCTTCTCTAGCCAGCTTTTCTATCACATTTTTAAGGTCGTAGCAGTCGTTTGTGGAGTGGCCATATATTTTATGGTACTCACAGTAGTCGCTGCGGCTCCCCCCTTTTTATTTTTAATGGGTCTGGGGGGTGGTAACCTTTCAGTGTTACAAATCTCTCTGTATACATCCACTATATGTGGTTCTTCTCGTTCGTCTCGGGAGTTCCGACCTTTGAGGGAGGATTCTAACTTTAAGAGTTTTCTTTCTAACTCTTTTCGTCGCTCCATCTCCTCTTATAGGTTCTTTTCAGTTTCCTTTTGTCGCTCCCGTTCCTGCTCTAACTGTTCGAGGCGACTGTGGACTAATCCCATGAGCTCAGTTGCATGGGAGGGTCCCTCTTTCTCTGATTCGCGCCTTTCTGAAGAATTCACCTTCGGATTTTTTATTCCGAAAGTATCTTCCCTGTGTTGGTCATTGGCTTCCTGGTGAAGGGTCAAGTCTGCATCCTTATTTCCGGTGTCCAGATTCTCTTGTTCAGAATCTGACTCCACATGACCCTCTTCAGGGGATCTATCCGCCATCACTGGTTGATCTCTCGGGTCCCCGGCAACGGCGCCAATGTTACGATGGGTAACCGGAGATTAGTGGGCTGGACGGCGTTGGTTGGCCCAAACGTATGAAGGAGGAGGATTTCAAGTGGATCTGCAACTCGGTGCCCTCCGTCCGACTTGTGCGTGCGAAAGAATGGGGGGTGGTACTTGCAAAGACACTCCAATGCCTAAGTCAGCAAGGGTGTGAGCAGGTCTAGAGAGTATTGGGCTTAGAGATACCTGAGAAGTGTCAGTGTATTTATAGTGGTGAACCAATAACCATCGTTGGAGTAGTGCCACTTTTTTAGGGTGTTAACCGTCCCTTTATCTTAGGGAAGTTAAGATATGGCTTGTGGAAGTGGTTAGAGAGATTCTAGGGGCAGTTATTCATTCAAATGAGTGCTTATCTGCTAGCTAACCCTCATTCCCAACTTCTTTAGAGCAAGTCGTGGCGAGTACCGATTTCCTAAGACGAAGATTGGTACTGGGTGAGGCCCAACCCTTTGGATTAGGCCTTTCGCTTGGTTCTGGGCCTTTATTATTGGGCCAGGGTATGAACAGAAGGTAATAAAAAAAAACAAACAAACTCTTTCACACATTCTCCCACTATGTAACCGTTAGATTAGAAATTGTTCATTTACTACTGTGATGTGCGGTGAGGATCTTCTCGAAGTAACCGCACAAACTTTTATTACAGCATCACACTTTTCACATTGCATAGGTTAAAAACCAAGTTTGTCCCTGCCAACCAAAACATCGCGCATGGAGTTTGGGGGGCTCAGAAGATAAGGTTAATCCAAAGTACAATACTTCAATAAAAGCTCAAGTTGCTAACAAGAAGGTACGGTTCGGCAAGTTAAGCTTGGGAGTTGTGTTCCTTAATCTTTATAACTCGAATGAAGACGGTTATACCTTGAATTCTTATTCAAAATATTTTAAATAAAGATCTGTCTAGTAAAAAAACGGCCTCTACCTCTCTCAGACTTGCACCAAAACTTGAAAATAATAACAAGAGATCGATTACCTTAAACAATGATAAATAGTAGTACTAACAAGGCTAAAAGATAGGATCGGTGAACAAATCACAATTTTAATATTTTAGTTTACTTACTTTTATTTTAAGAGATATATTATTAATTTGAGTGTCGAAATCCTTTTTGTAGGTTCTATGTCCAAGTCAGAGTTAGCTGCGCGGATCTCCTATTTCTGTTGTGCCATAAACGTAGAA
>NC_029789.2:10453986-10460388 GCF_000816755.2 Arachis ipaensis | reverse complement strand
ATATCATTAACAAAACATATTTAATTTAATGTAAAAAAATGAAATTTATATTTATACTTTTTATTTTAACTTTTTATTTATAGTATTCTTAGTTTGAAAATCCCAAACCTATGCAATAAAAAATAGAATAGGATATTGCGTAAACCAAACCTCTTAGACCTTCCTCGAGGTCAAGATTATATCATATCTTTGATCTTTCATTATAGAAAAAAAAAATCAAGACTATATCCTTGACCACCACACGTTAAAAATTAACATTGAAAAATAACTGTGAATCTGTGATCATCTTTGGGATGTGCAACCAACGATGACCAGTGCAACAATTCAAGAACAATCTATTCTTAAAGATCGGTGTAACCGCCTTAATGCACTTAAATAAAAAAAAATTATCCTTACACCTGGGAGATGCTACTTCAGCACTCAGTAGAACGTGGCAGTGGCTCAGTTGAAAATTGGAGAGCATGCAACCACGCAAGGGTTTATGTTAAGGACACGCGTCAAATTGCACCACGTGTCTTGTCATGAACATACTAGATTTTCCTGAAACGCACTTATACCAACAACCAAAGTCTAACACTCTGCACTCTGCACTCTGCTATAAGTTTCTAACATGTATGCGCACAAGAAAAAATAAACATGCTTCACACTATCAAGACGGTTCTGACGTATTCACCTGCGGCTTCATCAGTACCACGATCTCTCTCTTGCAACCGTGGTCGGGAAGTTTCTGTCGTTAGATTTTGTACCCGCCCAGAAGCAGAAACTGGTCATAGTGATCATAACATGGACAAGAAGAAAGATCAGAACCCAAGCGAGGAAGCTGCTGCAACTACCGATCACGGGTTAGTTCAAATAATATTATAATAATATGATCTGAATAGATTATTGAAAATTATTTGGCTTTAATTTAAATAATTTGTATATCGATGAGATTATATATATTGATGTGTACGTGGATTAAAGGGATGTGATGTCTCATCCGTTTGGGGAAGCGTATGCTACGAGGTGCGATGAAGAAGGATTTGGAGGAACTTACGGTGGGAACCAATCTCTTCCCAAGACTGAGACGGATAAGTTCATCCATGAAAACCACCCAGGTTTGATAATAGCCTGCTATATTTATATATGAACCGTAGCTTTTTGTTGGTTTTGATTGCGTTGCTTATTGAATATTTGTTAATGAAAATGATTTGTGTCCTCTACTGATGTTTGTGAAGGTTATGACAAGACGCAGGGGAGTGAGGTGAAGGAGAAGGAAAAAGGGAGGCATCAACCTAGCGCCAACTCCTAGTTTATTCATCTTTTTTGTACTTCAAGCTTCTATTTTCATGTTTCGAGCTCTCCTCGACTTGGCTTCTTTTCTTGCTCTGCTTTCTCTTTTAATTATAGAGTTATGTGTACATTGTCAAATAAAATATAGGTTGGAATATAAATAAATATTAAAAATAAATTAAATCATGTATTTATACACTAATATGTTAGCGGTTGATTTTTGTAGTCGATTTTGATTTACAAATAACATTTTATGAGCATAAATTAATGGACTGTTATCTTCTGTATATTATTATTGGCTGATTTTTGTAGTCGATTTTGATTTACAAATAACATTTTATGAGTATAAATTAATGGACTGTTATCTTCTGTATATTGCACATTTATGGCATGCAGGATGTTCAACACCTCCATCTCTTTCTTTTTTATTTTTCCGGTTTGATTTTAGTTATGAATCTATGATCTTAAGAGTATGAAGGAGCGAAAGGAGAAAAATAAAGAATAAATAAATGTCGTGCATTATACTGAAATGACGAACAAAATTGTACGTGATTAAAATTTTTCGAAGTTGCTGCGACCTTACTGTCTCTATCTCTACTCGTCATATTTGGCCAATCCGGCTTGTCAACGGGAAAATAGTAGCCACTTTGGGAAGGGCATAGGCATAGGCATATGATCATATGCTAGTTCAGGAAACTTGAATACAAGTTTAATCGCGGATGTTGCGGCGCATTCTATCCCAGGAGCCGTATCTTCGGCCGCCTCGCCATGACCACCTCTAAGTGACCTCTTAGAATTCTCAAAAGCTTCTTTCCCTCCATCCCCCTCCATCCCCACAGGGGCGGTGAATCCATAGCTGTCTCGGCTGTTCGGAATAGGAGAGCACTCGTTTTGGTATGCTACAGGCTTTTGTCCGACAATCAGATATTTCATTTTATGGCATGGGCTTGCTTCGTTTGAAAATTGAGATGTTCTCAAATTGTATATATTTCCTACTCAATACTAGTCACAAAATGTGGAACCCAAGAGGAAAAAAGTAAAATGTTTGCAGTATTTTTTTTTTTTTTGTTATGGAAATAAAAGTAATAATATACTTTAAATTTTTGATATTTTTTAAAATTGTGAAAAATATTACATTTTTTTTAAGTTCGATTTGTGTGCCTCTAAAAATCGAACTACCAGAATAATACCCTAATAATCTCCATTTTAAAAAAACATCATTACTACCTCAATATTAAAAATATAAAGTTCTATAATCGGAGCAGATTAAAACCAGGTTCATACGGTTCATCGCATATCCCATTCCGCTTTAGACTTGGAGAAAAACGCATGTAGAACTTGTTTTAACTTTTAAGTCTTCAATTAGAAGTTTCTAGGGAGTTGAACAAAACTGGTTAAAATGTAGCGTCACTTGTAAGGAAATGCTACAAGTTTAGGGAGCCATGATAGCAACCAAAAACGTGCTGAAGCGTCATTTGGCAGGCCATATACACTCGAAAACTTATTATCCACCTACAAAACCAGTAACTGGAATTGTATTTGCTATTATTTTCTGCTACAAATACAGTGTCTACTGCGGATGCCGCATCGATGAATAATGCAACAATTATCATAAAAAATCAACAAGCATCTACGACGATTTATTGCATCTTTTTTCAAGTTGCACCAGTCATTCCTCGGTGGAGCAAATACGCCTAAACCGTCCACAAAAACAAGTAAATTAATACACACGAGCTTTGGGAGGGAATGACTCAACCTCATCATCTAGTGTATTCATGTGCACCGGCCTGTAGTCCAACCGGACCTTCTCCTTCTCCCAATACCTGCAAATTGATGCAGTAAGAGTCATCACACCAAATTCATGTTAGCGAACTCGACTCAAACTTTTAGAATGGTTTCTTGATAATTGCAACACCCTTATTTCAAGCCCAAATATAGTTTACTTTTACGATCAAGGTGAATAGTTTTCCCTACTGATGCGTAATGAAACCTAGCCATTGCACATTCTATTTAGTTCCCACTAGTTAACTGCAGATGTTGTTTTCCACTTCTCCTCAAACCAAATAAGGCCAGTAGATTCAAGGTTCCTACTAGAAATGAGACACGACTTCATCTCTACTTAAGTTCCTACTCCCATGAACAGAAAATCTGTAGAGAGAAAAGTTGCAGTATTGGCAAACAACTTACCCCAAAGTGTGTTTCATCCAGTTCTCATCATCTCTTTTCTGCACAATAGAAAGCAAGAAATTCAGTTACATTCTTCATCTTTATAATATTCGTCAACAACACGAGAGAAAAGGAAACCAACCGTGAAATCCTCACGGGCATGAGCTCCTCTGCTTTCTTTCCTGGCTTCAGCTGAGTGCATTGTGATGCAGGCATTAATCAAAAGGTTTTCCAACTCAATAGTCTCAATCAGGTCGGAGTTCCTGTGTATGTTTAACGAATAAATTTTACAATGAACAAGCAGGTCCTTAGAAATATAAGAATTCAGAAATATTCAATATTTGGAAAAACAATTTTACCAAATTAAACTCCGGTCCTCTAACTTGACATCATGGAAGCTCTCCCACGCTTTATCAATTAATTGGCAACCTAGAACGCATGAAATAAAGTTCAGAGGACGAAGATATCAACACAGGCCTTGCACACTATAGAACACAACTGGCGAGAAAATGGATTTACCTTCTGCTAATGTGTCTTGTGTACGGAATACAGCAGCATTATTTTGCATTATCCGTTGCATATTTAACCTAATTTTCGCTGTTGGCAATGAACCATTTGAATTTCTCAACTTGTCCAGCCAGGCAATTGTTTTCTGACCAGCGTCACTCTCTAAAGGTTTTTGTTTTTCTCCTGTGCATGTAAAATTGTTGAAGTATTAGATTCAATTCAGTGCAAAGTCGCACAGCCCATTACAGATAAAGAATCTTGCCTGGCCTATGGATTTCTGCAACCCTATTTGCACAAGCTCTGCCAAAAACTACAATATCCAGAAGCGAATTGGCACCAAGCCTATTGGCTCCATGCACCGACGCACAAGCTGCTTCTCCAGCAGCCATCAATCCAGGAACTACTGCATCTGGGTTGTCACCTTTAATGGTAACCACCTGCATAATTGGCATAAGATCATCGCAAATGATATGGATATCATTGTCCTAACAAACCCAAGCAATAACGTGTGTAGATATACCAGTAATCAATATGTAGCCAGGATAGTATGAATAATTATCCATGGTTCTTTTCTTTTTTACTTGATATATTTCAAAATTTCAATATTTCAATTAGAAGTCATACTCAAAAACTGATTATTTTAACTTCATACCTCTCCATGATAGTTTGTAGGTATACCACCCATGTTATAATGCACAGTGGGCAAAACAGGAATGGGTTCCTTTGTAACATCCACACCAGCAAAAATAGCAGCTGTTTCCGATATTCCAGGAAGTCTCTCCTTGAGCACATCTGGGGGTAAGTGATTCAAGTGGAGATAGATGTGATCTTTCAAGGGTCCTACAAATAATTTTTACAATTAATAAGCTTAATTAAGAAGAAAAAGAACATTAAACTATCTAACTAAAACAGAAGAAAAATTATTTTCTAATTCCCGATAAAAAATATCAAGGTCATGATTCTCATGAATAATTCATTTGTTTATTAGGAATGGAAAAAAAAAAAGATGACCCTCTAGAAAAGATTGAAGAAAACCTGGCATTTAGTTTATACAAATCATTATGCTTAAAACAGGGTACCCCTCAAGTAATACTGTGATAGTATGGCAGGACTCGGACTTCTTATATATTAATGAACAGTTTATAGTGAAACATGGATAAATCAATATGAATCCACCATACCTACACCACGACCTTCCCGAATCTCCATAGTCATTGATCTTGAAACTACATCTCTTGATGCAAGATCCTTTGCAGTGGGAGCATATCGTTCCATAAATCGCTCACCTTCACTATTTCTTAGAATTCCACCTTCACCCCGGGAACCTAAAGTTTCAAAAATATGATGAGAAACACACTATTCCAACGTAATTGGATAAGGCACATTTTGAGGTACAATATAAAGAAACTCAAGGTTGCAAATATAACTTAAACTACCAACCTTCTGTGATAAGGCAACCTGCTCCATATATACCTGTTGGGTGAAACTGCACAAACTCCAAATCCTGCAGAGTTTACAATGAAAGAATGTAAATGATTAAGACAAACAACATATGATAAATATTACAAAGTACAGAAGGAAAAAAGGCGGGGAAGAACCTCGAGAGGGAGTCCAGCACGTGCAACCATGGCATTACCATCTCCAGTACATGTATGTGCAGAGGTTGCGGAAAAATATGCTCTACCATAACCCTGAAGCAAATCAAAACAAAAGATCTCATGTATCCATAATGAGTGAAGTACACCGTATTTCTTCTTTTATAAAAAAAAATAAAGAAAATCCGTATCAAATATCTTGAAAAAGACATGTTACCCCTGTTGCCAAAATTGTTGAAGCAGCTTGAAACCGATGTAATGTTCCGTCCTCCAAATTCAAGGCAATTACTCCTTGGCAACTTCCTACATATCCAATAGGGAAATTGGTTAAGTTTACCACCACCTTCAAAACAAAAATTTAATGTTGTCCACTTTTTTTCACCACCTCATATATGTTTGAGAAAGCAATTAACATCGCTAACAAGAGTTAAATAAGATATACAATGCATAGAGAACAAGTTTTGTCACACGTATAAAAATTGCTCATATGGCCTAATGAACACTAAGGCCCTGAAATGTTCATTGATGGTGAAATACATAAAACAAACTTGTTTTCAGCAACAACTCACCGTCACTATTCATTATAAGGTCCAATGCAAAATACTCCACAAAAAACTGTGTATTATGTCTCATAGCCTGGCCATAAAGAGTGTGCAACAAAGCATGTCCAGTTCGATCAGCGGCACATGCACATCGGTAGGCTTGACCACCTGTATCATGGCAACAAAGGAATTCCAGGTCAGAACTCTTCTCAAAAGTAAAAAAGCCAACCATACTCCAAAATGAATTTACCCTTTCCAAAGTTCAAGCTTTGACCACCAAATGCACGCTGATATATTTTTCCATCCTCTGTACGGGAAAA
>NC_029789.2:10435587-10453507 GCF_000816755.2 Arachis ipaensis | reverse complement strand
CTGGATGGCATCTTGATCTCCTGTAGAACATAGAGCTTGCATTGAGAATCAAGAAATGAAAAAGCATACCAAAAGAAAATGTTTATTCTTATGTTCTCATGGTTGCACAAGCACCTAAGGATTCTTGTAGAAAACAGCTAAAGTTCTTTTGAGGATTTTAAGAAAACAACAAGAGGACCTATCTTCTCCATAGGAGAAAGAACTTTTTTCTAAAGGCAAATGAATCCCAGCATGCAGTGATATTTGTAAGAACAAACTGTTTAATCATTTAAACTTCATAGGATATAATGAATATAAAAAACTTCCGAGAACAGGAGTGTATACCTAGCCAATCACTTCCCTTGACAGTGTCATACATGTGCCACCTCCAGTCATCTTCAGTCATATTTCCCAATGCAGCATTTATACCGCCCTATACAGATTTTTTATTCTTATGAATTAGTACTGCTAGTATATACACCAAGCAAGAATGCTTGATTAATGATGTCAACTTTAGATACTTTGGTGTGTCATCAAATACATTTTATTTCATAATTGTACATCAGACAAGAAAAGATGCTATTGGATAATTTCAAAATCAAGTTATTTTTCAAAGCATCAAAGTACAGTTGACACATAGTTGATTGAATCCCCGTGCATCATTTATAACAGCAATCTATGCTATAAAGTGTCGTCCATCAAAAATTGCTATGAAGTGTAAAACAAGGATGAAATGATGCCACAATAATAATCTCCAACTCACCGGAACAAATCACACAGAGAACTCATATAAAAGACCAATATCATAATACCAATGCAGTGGAGACTTGTCTTAAAAAACAAATGCGAAAAGGAGCTGGCAAAGGATCAAGTACGTGATACCTGAGCTGCAACAGTGTGAGAACGAGTTGGGAAGAGCTTGGTGATGCAAGCAGTGTTGAATCCATGCTCGGAAAGTCCAATAGCAGCTCTCAACCCAGCGCCACCAGCACCTACCACAACAGCATCATACTTATGATCCACCACCGTGTACGACGAGTTCTCTCCGCTCTACACAACAAAAATAACAAATCGATTCGGTTTCAGCAAATCAAATCAAATAGATAACAAAAAAATACAATAAAATCAAATCCAGCTGACGCAAAGCTGGAAACAAAATCAAACAGATGAAATAGGTCAAAAAAAGGAGGGATATGTTAAAAAGGAACAGCTGAAGTGATTAATCAAGTAAAGGAAAAATGAAACACAGAAAACCTAAAAGAGAGTAAGGAGATAGAAATCTTACAGAGAAGAATCTAGAAAAGTGAGATCTAAGAGAGTGATTAGGTGTGGATCCGTCGGAGGGTGGAGGAACACGAAGTCGACGAGCGACGCACCGCCACATTTCCGCAGCTCAATGTATGCAACTTATTCGATTTCGGAGTATGGAAACTCTGAGATGTGAATTATGTCTCGGCGTGCGCCTATATAAGTCCCCCAACCCTTGGTTTGCGTTTATTTTATTTTAACCAATTCCTCTTGCTTTTCCTTTTTCTCTTGCTATATATGCATGGGGGTTGTGCTCTGTGACTTGTGGGGCATGTTTTCACGGCGCTGCCAAGTGATACGTGTACAGCTTCATACATGCGAAGAAATAGCACTATCAATCTTGACTCTCATTAAGTGCCACTAATTCGATCATTACTCAATTCATTAGCCTAACTACATTTGTTTGTTGATTTCATTCTGGATTATACTTTTTTTTTCCAAAATTTTCATGTCTGCGACTGCTATTGTTCCATGTCTGCACCGAGCTCTAAGGACTTTGTGTTCGTTTTTAGGCCACGATTCATGTGTAGATGGCGTGTGCATCTTCAAATGCATTATTTTCATTTTATTGGATATAATATTCTTATTTAATGCACCGTGTCATTGATTAGGATGAAATTAAATAGCCAATTAGGAGTGGTTTAACTGTTTAAGCGGCGTGATAAACATTTTTTTTGGCGTGAGCAAAATTGGATTTTACTAAATGTAACAAGTGTAATAGCCCGTGTCATGTGATAAGATTGAAATATAATTTTAAATTCTTTTGTTAAGATTAATTTGAATTATAATAATTTGATTAATAAAAATGTAACATATTATGTATTGTTTATTTTTTCTTAATCTAGCATTAAATGTATTAACTCTAAAATAGTTATTAATTAGTTTTAGTAATTTACTTTTTTCAATAAATCAAACATATATTGATACATACTTTAAATGTTCGTGATATGAAGAGTTCAAGTGTTATTTAGAAGATATTAGTTTACAGAATATTTTAATTTAATATATTTTGATTTTGTTTATTTAATTACTAGATTGGGCTTTATGTTTATGACTTTATGGGCTTTAGGGTTTTTCTTTGTTTTAACCTAATAAGCTATTGTAGTCGTAGTATAGAATTTTTAGAGGTTTTAAAATCCCCTCTTTGGTTTTGTGATGAAACCATGGTGTGGACAATTGAGGTTGAGGAGTCCCTCTCTTGTTGCATCGGGGAATTGGTTAGAACTTAGAAGGTTGAGGAGTCCCTTCGAATCAATTCCCAAACTATAGCGTTGACAAGTTAGGTTGAGGAGTCCCTTTCTTGTTGCGTCAAGAAATTGGGTAGAAAGTAGAGTGATTCTCTTTGTACTCAATTTCAACTTATCTTTTTTGTTTCTATTTTAATTTCAATGTATCTTTTTATTCAGTTTGAATCCTTATTTTCTTATTTATCTTTTATTTCCGTATCATATATACTCAATGTGACCATAAATAACCTAGTAATACTTAGACCCACTAATAATTTTTTATATATTGTTTTACTGTCAAGTAAGAATATATTAAAATCAGCTCAAAATAAATAATAAATTATTAGAGAATTCTAATGCACAAAATTCTCTAATAAACAATAAATAATTTAAACCCACTAAAAAATAACTCAACACTTTTCTTTGATACCTGCAAAACATATACCTGAAATAATATTATATCAATGTTAGTATACAGTTTTACAATTATCGACTGTATTTACTATACGTGTCTCCTTCTTAAAAGTTATTCTACATACGTGTGCAGTCGAAAGATAAATTACTGGACTTTATTTTATTTTTCTAAATTACTATAATTATGCATGATTCATTAAATGCTACTTGTAATATAATTATAATAAAGATATTTTTCTAAAATAAATTTAGAAGAGAGAATATAGAGGGAAAATGAATTCATGAGGAATTGACACTTCACTTTTATTAGTTGATAATGTATTAAATATTAATTTTATATAATTATAATAAAGATATTTTCCTAAATTAGTATAATCATGCATTATTCATTAAATGTTAATTGTAATATAATTATAATAAATATATTTTTCTAGAATAAATTTAGAAGAGAAAATAGTGATTTCATTTTAGAAGAAAAATGAATTCATGAGAAATTGACACCTCACTTTTATTGGTTGGAGGAAAAATCCAGTTTTAGTATATTTCTCGTTATTATATATTTTTCTCTAATCATATATCCACTGTTTTCTTTCCTTCGTTTCAGCATTTTGAATCTCGGTTTAACTTGTCGTAGTTCTCACTTCTCAGTCATTCTATTAGATGTAGATGATAACTATTAAAATTCTTTGATTAACATAAGAGAAAAATATATTATTATATGATAGAATTAATATGAGTATATTTTGTTATTAAATACACAAAGTTAATGTAAAATAAAATTACACATAAAAAAAGCAAAGAAAATAAAATTAAAATAGCAAAAACAATAAAAAGATTATTTTTACAAATTTTTTTGTCATTTTTATGTATAGAAGATTAGAAAATAATAAACTTTTGACTAAATTAATTTTGTATTTGTTGTATTCAAATTAAATAAGTAATAAGTTATATTATTTTAATTTATTCCTTAAATTTATATATCATAAAAATCAAATCAATATAAATAATTTTAAATTGTGTGATACTTAAATATCTAATCAAATCAATTAGTTGATATAATCAATGCATCATAATGAATTGTATTTAATGAGTTAAACAAAATAAATTAAGAAACACTCTCAGAAACATGTTACGTTTGACTCTATCATTAAATGTAAAAGATCGATTTTTATATAATAGAATCGATAATATAATAGACGACGAAAAAGAGAAAGATAAACATTTTAGATCTTAGGTTGTTTCATTTGGATGTTGTAATGTGGGTATCACATTATTTTACTTATTCTACCCTATAAACCTTTTTGTATCTTTATTTCAGTATTAATAGAATTTCACTACCTTTTAGTAATAAATTAAAATCCAAAATAAAATTGAAAAAAAAAAGTAAAGAATATAAAATTATTGATTGAAATTTTATTTTATTTTTTGTTATTATAACAGGTATTTTTATTTAATATACTAACACCGTACAAAATTAATCGTAAAAAAAGTATAAATAAGTGCCGACATAATAACCCGACTAAGCTTGGGGGCTCACCATATCATTATTCACTTATCTTTTAACCGAGTTATAACTCATTTTATTTTCTAAGCTTAGCCTGGATCATATGATCGGCGGACAAAGCTTGGGGGCTGTGATCCGTCACCTTATAACTCAGTCTTTATTATGCATTATGAGTTATAACTCGACATTAACTATCATTCATTCTTTTGTTTGTAACTGACACATTCATTACCGACTTAATGACCATCATTTCTATCTTAATGACCAAACGGTCATAACATCAATTCTATTAATCAATTTTATGCCTATAAAAAGAACCTTCTGTATCTAATCTCAATAATACATTCTATATTCATAGAATTATTATAAACACAACATAACACATGATAACTTTCATTTCATGTCTTACATTCTATATTCATAGAATTATTATATACCTCTTAAACACTTACTGACTTGAGCGTCGGAGTGATTCTATATTCATAGAATTATTATATACCTCTTAAACACTTACTGACTTGAGCGTCGGAGTGTCTTTTGCAGGTACCCACCCCCTTGTTCTCTCCTTGCCGACGTATAACTCATCCCAACGAGAAGCTTGAAGACATTCATCGATGGACGAGTTATACACCGGCCAATCCCAGCAAGAACAATTGGCGCCGTCTGTGGGGACGAGTAAAATAATTCCCACTCCCCTTAGGTTCATAAAACTTGATTTATATTCAAATTTTTGAACCAATCTCAACAATCTTATTTAATATTTTATTTAATACCTCTTATCAAATTTTAATCTATCATAACTTTTTATAAAGTATGTACTTTATACATTTAAATTGCTTCATTTTTACGTATCATAATATTTCACATCTCATAATCGATCAATGAACCAATCCGAAAACAAACTCGGCTTTCAATCAATCCGAGAACAAACTCGATTTTCAATCAATCCGAATACAAACTCACTTATCAATTTTGCTTACTTTTTCAAAGTTCTCTACTTACACAAATAACATTATTTATTTTATTCACATATATTTTTGCATTTATATTTTGTGTAACTAATATTTACTGATTTATTAGTTATATTCAAACCTCAATATATGTTTTATACAATAATGACATATAACAACCATGTCAATTGAATTTTTATTTCATTAGGTGCTATATTCTTATTGCTTAATGATTTCATTTATATAATTAAATGACAGTAATGATGAGTTCAAATCTTAAAATTGGATTCCATAAAAAATTAATTATATATCAATTGTATATAACTGTTACACTATTCATTTTATACTATTAAATTTTATGTTACTATTTGTTTAATGTAAAAAATTAAACAGGCAATTTATTATTATTGCACGAAGAATATCCCTCGTCATATTGTAACTGCTAGAAACATTATACTAAATGTATAATTCAATAACTGTTATCTTATTGCTTTATTATCAAATTAAAGCATGTCCTACAAAACAAAATTCAGATATTCACATTTGGCATGTATGACATTCATATATGTCGTCTTCTTCTCTACAATTATCAACTTTCAAGGTATATTTTTTTTTACTTTGAACTATTTTACTTTTACAATATATATTATTCAATATATGTTGCGACTTTATACCTATTCATTTTCTCAATTTATCTTATTCATGTCAGCCCTTCACTATAAATTATAAATATTCAATAACTAATTGCTTTGAGCGAGAAATTTCAATAAGTTGTTGTGGGCTGAAAAAATTTCCAAGACAATTAACCATTATATCCTCGGATCATACAATCAATTCCGTCAATGGATATCTATCTCTGAACTTTTCAGTTCATATACAATCAAATACTAAAATTGTTCTTAAGCGGAAAAGTATCCCCCACACAACTATCTTGATTGAATGACTCTTATCACTCAATTGTTTTTGAATAAGTGCCGACATAATAACCCGACTAAGCTTGGGGGCTCACCATATCATTATTCACTTATTTTTTAACCGAGTTATAACTCATTTTATTTTCTAAGCTTAGTCTGGATCATATGATCGGCGGACAAAGCTTGGGGGCTGTGATCCGTCACCTTATAACTCAGTCTTTATTATGCATTATGAGTTATAACTCGACGTTAACTATCATTCATTCTTTTGTTTGTAACTGACGCCTTCATTACCGACTTAATGACCATCATTTCTATCTTAATGACCAAACGGTCATAACATCAATTCTATTAATCAATTTTATGCCTATAAAAAGAACCTTCTATATCTAATCTCAATAATACATTCTATATTCATAGAATTATTATAAACACAACATAACACATGATAACTTTCATTTCATGTCTTACATTCTATATTCATAGAATTATTATATACCTCTTAAACACTTACTGACTTGAGCGTCGGAGTGTCTTTTGCAGGTACCCACCCCCTTGTTCTCTCCTTGCCGACGTATAACTCATCCCAACGAGAAGCTTGAAGACATTCATCGATGGACGAGCTATACACCGGCCAATCTCAGCAAGAACAAGAATAATTAAAAAAAAAAGTAAAAGTATGATATTTAAGAGAAAATGATGAAATAAAATCATAACACAGTTCTAAAACAAAAGCTTAAATTAAACCATAATATCATTGCACAACACAAATTGAAAGTAATTTCACACTATAATATACCACACAAACAGGTAAATGACTTAAGCTTAATTACGGAATGTTTTTATTTATGCATACATGATAACACGGGAGTTGAAGAGTGTGTGGTGGTTTGTGTCTACGATAGTTAACTTCTTGCGACGACGCCTCATAGGAAGAAAAAAAAATTGTTGTAAAAATTACATAATGAAAGAGTAATTGGTAAATGAATGATATTTTCTTCTAGCATATATAGTCTTTTATAGTAGTAAAATAAAAATAGAAGGAATAAAATTTTATATTTTTATATTAGGAATAGAATTTGATATTTATCGTAATAAAATTAAATAACTAATCAGTTATAATTCATGTATTTAAATAAATAAAATAAATTCTTGCTTTTCCTTTTTCTCTTGCTATATATGCATGGGGGTTGTGCTCTGTGACTTGTGGGGCATGTTTTCACGGCGCTGCCAAGTGATACGTGTACAGCTTCATACATGCGAAGAAATAGCACTATCAATCTTGACTCTCATTAAGTGCCACTAATTCGATCATTACTCAATTCATTAGCCTAACTACATTTGTTTGTTGATTTCATTCTGGATTATTCTTTTTTTTTCCAAAATTTTCATGTCTGCGACTGCTATTGTTCCATGTCTGCACCGAGCTCTAAGGACTTTGTGTTCGTTTTTAGGCCACGATTCATGTGTAGATGGCGTGTGCATCTTCAAATGCATTATTTTCATTTTATTGGATATAATATTCTTATTTAATGCACCGTGTCATTGATTAGGATGAAATTAAATAGCCAATTAGGAGTGGTTTAACTGTTTAAGCGGCGTGATAAACATTTTTTTTGGCGTGAGCAAAATTGGATTTTACTAAATGTAATGCTAGGTAACTAATACTTTTTTGAATAACATAAAAAACCACTAATCAAATCAAAGCACACTATATTTTTAAATTATTCACCTAAATTTTAATATTAAAATAATTATTCGCATATCTAATAAAATGAATATCTGATATACCAATTATTCATATTGTTTAGTATTTTTATTGTCTATTTATACTTTTTTTTATTAATTAGTTCCAATCAATTAAGAATTCAAAAGATAATGAGACAGAATATATAATATATAATAGTAATAAAAAGCGAAAGCATTGTCATTTAATTACAAGGAAAATAACACTTTTTTTTTGTCAACGAAAAATACCAGGTTAACAACTTAAGTACTTAACATCAAATCATTTTTCTCTTTTAAATGTTATTTTTTAGACTTCAGTGTCACTCCAATATTCATTTTTTGAGACTTAGGTTTAGGGCTTCATAAAGACCAAAAATTTAAAGAATATCCGTGGAAAGACCGCTTGAAGTAATTTAACATATTAGAACTCAAAATCTTATTGTACAAAGAAGCGGACTTGTTATAGTATAACCCAAGGGGATGCTATGGTAAAGTTGCCATTTTTATCTTTTTGTAAAGACGTTTTCTATTTTGTGGTTGCTATTGTTTTAAAAACGTATCACTAAAAGTGTTGCTTAAAGAGAAAGTGTTATCCTTAATCGTTAACTTGGCTCTGATACCAATTTTTCAATTTTGACTTTTCTTTTAATTTTTCCTTCGAAATTTCTACTAACTATTCATATTTTGCTTCGAATAAGTTTATAATTTGTATAGATTCAATTGGTGGTGCTTTATTCAAAGGATTATTTATTTTTTTTACCAAAGATATGAAGACTCGAACCCGCAACCTCTTAGATGAATATGGGGAGTTTATGCCATTTGAGCTATTACTCATTGGCAATTTGAAAAGATAGGAGACTCGAACCCGCAACCTCTTAATTGAGTATGGGGAGTCTATGCCATTTGAGCTATTACTCATTGGCTTGATGACGTATATAAAAATTTGGAAAGATAGGAGACTCGAACCCGCAACCTCTTAATTGAGTATGAGAAGTCTATGCCATTTGAGCTATTACTCATTGGCTTAAAATTTGGAAAGATAGGAGACTCGAACCCGCAACCTCTGATTTCATATTTATAGTTTTTTAATTCTGTTCTAATTTCTATCATAATTATAATATTCTTTTTTACATGGATTATTATATATAAAATCTTTTATCTGTTTGTCTTTTTCTTTAATATAATTTCTTAAATTCTCAAAAACTTCTTTTATTTCTACACTTTCTCTTATTTCTAAATATCTTTCTAACTTTTCAATTTTATTCTCCATCTTTTCTTTCAACAGCTTTAATTCTTTTAAATTGTAATATGATTTTCCAGACATTTATAAATTTCCTAAATTTAACTCCAACTTGTTTATATTTATTCTTATATCTATCTTTTTTATTATAAGATCATCAATTTCAATCTGAAAATTATTTAATTCTCTTTTATACTCCTCTATTTTATTTTTTAATTTTTTCGCTCTTTTCCTTTTTATTTTATTTTCTGGTTTTTCAATCTTTTTATGCTTCATAAATTAGGTAATCTTATTATAATTCCTAAAAATAGTTTTGTTTAACATTATTTATTTTAGAATTTCTGCAAACTCTATCATCGATTCATCACTATTTTCTAGAGATTCTATTAATTTTTCTAGCTCTTCAACTTTTCTTTTCAACTTGTTATAAATTATTTTTAGAGCTTCAAATACTCTTTGATTTATTTCAGAAAACTGCAAATAATTCAAACGATTCTCTCTTTCAAAGAGCTCTTGTTTCTTATCTTGATAAGTTACATATATTTCTTCCTTATCTATTGTCATAATTTAGTATTTAGGGTTTCATTTAATTTTTCGACCTTTTTTGTTAATTCTTTTATTTCAGAGTTTTCTTCTTTAATCTTTAATTTAGATAAACTTAAAGGACTATTAATTTTGGATTCTCTTATTTGAAAGTTTGATGAAACCGATCTTCTTGATGGTTCTTTTAATAATAGAACTGGGTTTTCAATAGCTTTATATTTTGGTATTTCTGTTTTTACAATTTTCTGAAATAATTCATCGACATAAATTCTTTCTCTGTTTTTAAATATTATACTATGATGGCTATTTGTTAGAGCATAATTTATTGCATATGTAATTGAAAATGGTTCATCATCTTGTTCCATTAAACTTTTTCTATGAAATTTATAAGCTAAACTTATAGATCTTCCAAGATTTTCAGTTGATAAAGGTATAGCATATCCAAGATGGGCATTAAATTTAACATTTACATTTGCCAATTTTCCATGAACAATTCCAATTATTTGATCTATTGGGTCATCAGTAATTCTTTTGTCACAGATTGCTAAACTTATTGGTGAATTAATTCCTTTCATATATGTAGATTTGATTAAGACTTGTATAGTACTAATATGAATCCATCCAATTTTAGATCTTTTTTGTTGATCCTTAATTTTTTCAATCTGTTTACTCAATTCTTCATCATTTATCAAAGCTATTTCAAGTTCTCCATTAGCATATTTTATTTTTATAGGGGCTTCAAGTTGAATTTTTCCATAGTATATTATATTTTTTTCTATTAAAAACTTCTTTTAAAAGACTTTGTTTATTAAAATTTTCATTTGATTTGAGATTTAGTTCTGTTTTTAGAACAACCTGTTTTTTATTATCTAATAAAGCAGTTAATCTATAATAATCAGATTCTTCCGTTAATTCTAAGCTTTCTAAATAATTCATAACTAAGAGACTAGGATAAAGATGTACCTTTCTAGAGAAAACTTCCTTTATTTAATATATTTTACGTAAGGTGTTTTTATCTCCAGAGGGGAGATTGTAGATATTAACTCCAGAGGGGAGTTTAGAACTATTTTTCCCTAAGAAAATTCTTTATCAGACTACAGAATCGCCTTGGCAGCTTCCTCCTTGCTCTCCTAGCATATGAGTACTCTTAGCCTTCTGCTTTTTGTTTTCTTATGCCTTCTACAATTGCCTAAGCAATCTATTTATAATGGTTGGGTCTGATGGACAATTTCCATCCTTACCCTTCTTCTGACGTCATTACTTACGTCATTATCTTGCACCAGCTACATTATTGGTGCTTTATGACCTAAGCGCTTACGTCATTATGCAATAATGTTCAGGGATGCTTCAGATGCACTGTCCTCTTCTTTTATAATGTGGGTGGATTCCATTTCATTATTGCTTTCTTCAGATATTTCCGAGGCGCATAGCTGGCACTTGTGGTCTTCTCTGTCTTTTATCAAATATCAGAGATTCCTTCTTATCCCTTCAGGGAGCTTCTCTAAAAGTCTAGATAAATTGTAGAATGCTGATTCAAATTCCACCAAGAGTCTCATCTCTCTTTCTTCAATTTCATTTCTTTTACTGGACACAAACAGAGTATTTCTACTTTTATAATTAATTCTTGTGTGAGATTCCTTCGTTATTTTTTGAGTTCTTTCAAAGACCCTTGCTAATGTGCTGGCTAGTTGATGCGTGAGCATCTTGTCTATCTTTTCCTAGTGAATTTGCATCTAAATTGTTGAATTTAATTAAGAATTAATTATATTTTAGCCACTATGGATGCTATTTTGAGTTTTGTACAATACTGTTTATTTTAGGTAGCATTTGGCGGAATTTGATGGAGTTTCTGCAGAGAAAGAGAAGAAGCCAAGGAGATGACCAGCGAATACCGACGCGGACGCATGGCTCACGCGACCGCGCGGAATGGAAGAAATCACAATGACGTGATCGCGTGCCTAACGCGAACGCGTGGACTGGAATCTACACAAATGACGCAAACGCGTAGACGACGCGGACGCGTCACATGCGCCACGTGCAGAAAAGTAGAAAAACGCTGGGGGCGATTTCTGGGCTGTTTTGACCCAGTTTCCAGCCCAGAAATCACAGATTAGAAGTCGCAGAATGGACAAATCAAGTGGTCCCACTCATCAGCTAAAGACTTATTAATTAATTCGAATTTAAATTCAAATCTTAAATTAGAAAGAGATATTATTTTAAGTTTAATTTTAAATATTAGATTTTAAATTTATTAGGATTAGTTATAAAAAGGGATCTGATGCCATCAGATTGGAACTCTGTACATTTTTACCTGAATCCTTATTTTCTCTTTTTCATGAGCAACTAAATCTCCACTGTTAAGGTTAGGAGCTCTGTCTATTTCTATGGATTAATTTTATTGCTTTTACTATTTTAATTTATATGTGGATTTATAATTTAAGAAATATTTTCGCTCTTTATTTTATGAATTTGGGTGGAACGGAAGTATGACCCTCTTTCTATTTGAGTTCTTGTAAAACTTGGAAAAGCTCTTTACCTGAATAACAGCTTGAAAACTATTTCTCCTAAATTTTAATTATCTGAATTTAATAGGATACGTGACATATAATCCTTTTATCTCTTGGATAATTAGAGTTTTTGTGGCATATAAACTAGAAATTGATTATCGCCCTCTAATTGGAATTAATTGACCAAGGAATTGGCAGTTAATGAATTTTAGGGGAGACTAGGAAGGTCTAAGGAATTAGGGTCTAGTCACATACAGTTTGCCATAAATTAAATCCTGTATAATTAAATTAGTTAGTAAGAAAAGTTAATCCGGAAAAATAGATAACTCTGAAACCTTAACTATCTTCTCCATATATTATTCCCATCTTAATTACTTGCCTTTCTTCAATATTTTTGATATTGTTTAATGTCTTTTATATTGCATCTCAACACTATTTTCTGTCTGTCTAACTAATCATATCAAACGCTATTGTTGCTTAATCCATCAATCCTCGTGGGATCGACCCTTACTCACGTAAGGTATTACTTGGTACGACTCGGTGCACTTACCGGTTAGTAAGTGTGGTTATAAAAATACCGCACCACTAGTCTTCCTTCATGACTGTAAATTGTTAAATCCTAAATTTGATCAATTAGTTGAAAATTTCCTAGGAAAACGGACATGAATATTACTTGGTGTGCTGGAACCAAGCATTCTTCTTCTTCATTAAAAATAGATTGACTATTTGTAAATTTTAGGGATACATCCCTTGGATTTACATTGTCAATCATATTTTTAAATCTCTTTACTGCATCAACGAATCCTACAGGAAACTCACTAATAATTTTTAGATCATTAAAAATTAAAATTGTATCAATTAATCCATACTGGAAAAACTGATAAGTGTCAGATGGGGAAGCATATGGAAAAATAACCAGCTTTGTTAGCTGTTCTTTGGCAATAGGATAATATCCTAAAATTGCCCTTTTTTCTTCGGTCCAATTTAGGACTATATTAAGGGTTTCTCTGAGATTTGATCTACAGACCCTTTTCTTTTCCTTGATTTCAATCCTTGTAGGAATGTTTCTCATTATTCATGTTCTCTGGGCTTGAATTGGAGTTTTATCTGCTCTTTTTAGTGTTTGCTCTGAATGAAGAGCTTCATATTCCCTGAAAGATTCCTTTGCCTCTTATAGTGTTAAAAATCCTCCTTTATGAATTATCTTTGATTGATGTGTGAATGGTGCTGCTTTTTCCTAGGCATCATATACTCCTTTCATGGGGCCATTATAAATTACATAATATTTTTTTATCTTGGGTGGATTTTTTAATAATTTCAGCAATTGTTTTATTTTTTGAAATTTTTTCTTCTCCTGATTTGTCCACCATGCTTAGCTGGCTGAACTCTGATGGTTTTACTTGTTGTGTTGATTTCATTGTTTCAATGGCCTTTTTGAGGGATTGGATCTGTGTCCTTATTTGCCGACAATGCTTGCATTTTTCGAGTTCTTGCTCATATTTTTGAATTTCTTGATCTAATACGTTGTAAACGAACTCCATTCTCTTGTTAATGTATCTGCAATAATATTTTTGTCACCCTTAATATATTCAATTTTTATTGGATATTGTAACAAAAATAATTGCCATCTTACCAATCGTCCATGACTATAATCAACTTTTAAATTATATCGTATAAAACATGTTAGGTAACTTGAATATGTCCTTAATGTAAATTCTTTGGGTAGTAAATCAATTTTCTATTTTTTAAAAGTTTTAATTACCGCTAGAGTTTCTTTTTCATGAGTAGTATATCTCTGTTCTGTTGGAGTAAATGTCCCTAAAATATACCTGCAAAGTAATTCCTTTGGGGAATATTTAGAATCTAGTGATTCTTTTTCTTGTTCCAAACTTTTTATAACTTTCTTAGCTTTTAGACATCCTGACCAGGTTATGTCTGAAGCATCTGTTTCTACTATTAAGTAGTCGTTTTCTTCTGGAATATAAAGTTCTGGAAGTTTTTTACATAATTCTTTGACTCTTTGAATTTGCATACTATCTTTTTCTTCCCATTTCCATTCTTTTTTAGTACTTATTTTTGGAAATAAGTTTTTGGTGTATTCTGTTATATTCTTTAAAAATTCTTGATCAGAAATATAATTTATACACCCTAAAAATCTTTGTAATTGTTTTCTATCTTCTATTTTATTAGGAAATAAATTTATCTTTTCTAAAACATTTGGTTGAAGTTTTAACTTTCCTTGAGTGGATAGAATTAATCCAAGAAATTCTATTTCTTGTTTTGCTATTCTTGCTTTTTTTTTGCTAAGAACTAATCCTTTTTCTTTACATCTTTCTAATACTTTTAATAATTTTTGAAGATGATCTTCTTTATCCTGTTTTGTAAAAATTAATATATCATCAATGTAAACTAAAACAAATTCATTTAACTCTTTTAGATTTTCTTCCATAAATCTTTGATAGATACCTGGGGCTTGTTTTAATCCGAATGGTAAAACATTCCATTCATAGAGCAACCCACTTGTTGATTCTTTTGTTGGGCAAGTAAAAGCAGTTAATTTCTTTGTTTCTTCGTCTAAACAAAGTTGCCAATATCCTGATTTTGCATCGAGAGATAAAAACAAAGTTGTTCCTTTGATTTTTTCTAAAATAGAATCTTTTCTTGGAAGTTTATGAGCATCACCAACAGTTGCTTCATTCATCTTCTTATAATTAATTACCATTCTTTGTTTTCCCCTTTTAATTTCATTATTATTTTCGACATAAAAGGCTGGAGCCGCATGAGGACTTTTACTTAATCTTATAATTCCTTTTTCCAAAAGATCTTTACATTCTAATGAGAACTCTTCTCTATCTCTTGCGGAATAAGGAATTTTATTTGAAACATTTATTTTCTTTGTAGGATCTTTTAATTTAATGCTTACTAATTCTTTATTTGTATTTTTAATATCTAAAGGATTATCAGCGCAAATTTCACCCAAAAGTTCTTCTATTTTTATTTCTAGATTTTTTTTGGGATATTTATCTGAAAATATAAATTTAAATAACATGTTTCTAATATAGAAAATATTTTAAATTTTAAAATCTTATCTATAGTAGTAGTTGGTATTTTTATACGTTTTGATTTTTGATTTATTGAAGAATCGTGTGGAGCTTTTAAAACTATATATGTTAATTCTTGAATGAATGGATGATATAACTTTAAGAAATTATTTCCTATGATAAAATCCATTCCAGAGTCTAACATATATATGGATGGAACAATGAACCTATAATTTTAAATAAATATTTCAGCCATTTCTGCTTTTTGGTCAATTTTATGTATTGATTTGTCAGCTATTCTAACTCTTAATGGTTTCTTTAATTTTTTTCAATCAAGTTTTATATTTGTACTAGCAAAGTATTGTGTTGCTCCAGTATCTATGAAAACATTTATAAACTTTTATGTTATTTTTATAGTAATAAATGTAGCATTATTGCTCAGTCTCTGAGTCTGTTTCTAAGACATATTCAAAAATATAGTCTAAGTTATCATCTTATTCTTCTAATGGTTCCATGAAACAAGACTTAGCAATTTCTAATTGTTTGGTAAGGTCCTTTTTATCCTTCTTTTTTGGACATTCATTTGCATAGTATCATTCTTCTTGGCAATACCAACACTTACAATTTTCTTTTTTATTTGGGCAATAGTTATTTTTTTGTCTTTTGTTTTTATTGTTATTTCTTTTTCTAAAATACTTCTTTTTTCTCCAGTTTGGATAGTATTTTCTTTTTCTAAATTGATATTTTCTTTTTCTTTGAAAATTTTTATTAAGACCATATTTTTGAGGAATTTCTTCATTATCTTGACAGAAAATTCTAATTATATTTTCAAATCTTTTTTGAGTCGCTTCTTGCATACAACGTTCTTTTATTTCCTCTCTTATTGCAGAGGTTGCTCCGCCAAAATTATTTTTAATTGTTCCCCTACTTATTTCTCTTATAAATCTTCCCATTATAAATTCATTAGCAGGGTATGGAAGTTTTGTTATATACATACTAAGATAATGGTCTTTATCTTCTTCTTTTAATTTATAATAATGTATTCTATATTCACATATATAAGATTCCACGTTACATAAATCATATATTTGAATATTAGCTAAACGATTTTTTGCTTCTTGATATTCTTTATTATAAACTTTTTGTCTATGATCTATAATATTTTTTCCAAAAAATTCTCTATATAGAATCATCATTATATGTAATATCTTATCATAAACTGTTGTTTTTGTTGCTAATTCTTCTATTATTTGATTTTCTATTGATGTCATATAATCTCTTACAGTTCCTTTAGTATGAAATCCTATATAATTCTAGATATCTCCTCCAGACAATTCACTAAGTTTTGGATTAGTAAATGCTTCTAATAAGAAGGAATTCAACCAGTTCTCGAAAATTTCTTTTTCATTCTTTTTACAGTCTAAATCGAGCATTCTTTCCCCTTCTAGTTCCTGAATTTTAGGAACGTATTTTGATGGTATTTTTGTATATTTTGAATTTTTATTTATAAATCCTTTTTTAAAAGCATAATTTTCAAAACCTATTTCCTATTTAAATTGAGATTGATTATCCTTAGATGTTCCAGTTTTATTTTTTACTTGTATTGGAATTGCTGGTTCTTCATCACTTAAATAATCTAGGATGTGTTCTTCATTTTCTATATTTTCAGAATTTACTAGTTCTTCTTCTATTTGAAATTCTTGTTCCATAATATTATTTTCTTGAGCCATTTTTAATTGTTTAAAAAGCATTGTAACTTCTTCTAATTTTTCTTCAATATTCATAATTTTAATGGTGGTTTTACTTTTAGTTCTGTTATATTGGCTATATTTTGAATTTTTTTTTCTTTGGGATTATCTTTCTGAAAATATTTACTTAATATCTGTTCAATTTCGTTTATATTAAGTTCCTCTTTTTTCTTATTTCTTTGAAATTTTATAGATACTAATATTTCTTCAAGCATATTTACTATAGAATTTAATTGTGGGTTAAAAGTATGATAGAGATGTGGAGAATCATTTCCATGGTAACATTTTTTAGAAACTCCGTGTGAAGTATAAGTTTTTTGTGGTTTTTGAAGTCTTTCAATAAAACTTATAGTAAAATAAAGATTTTGAGAAAAATTATTTTGTATTGATTTTAAAAATTCGGTGTCATTACAATTAACATTAGTTAAAATCATTAATTTTTTATCTATTAATTTTGATAATTTAATTATCTCTTTTCTTAAATCTTCTAATTTACTTTTTTTCTATTATGTGACGTTTTTTTTATAAAATGTTATGGTTTTAAGTGTTTTGTAGTGAAAAATGTAGCTTAGAATGTGTGGTTTAGATTTTACCACATAAACGTCTTTATCAAAAGTTGTTTTTGAAATCTTTATGTTAGTGGTGGCCATAGTCCAATATCTATCTAATTAGCACATCATGTTTTGCTTTTGACAAAACGGGTGAAAGAAAGGATATATATTAAGACCCAAACCACCACCACCCCCCCCGGGGGGCCCCTTTTTTTTTTCAAAACAAATAGAAGAAAACTTTTTTTTGGTAGAAAGAAAGACGAAGAC
>NC_029789.2:10428663-10435510 GCF_000816755.2 Arachis ipaensis | reverse complement strand
TGACACACCAAAAAAAAAAAAGACTATGTTCAATTTTCTGAATGTTGAATGACAAAAAAAAAAGTCTAATTGCTGCTAAATATCCCCCTCTCCCCCAAAAAAATCTCTATCTGCTGCTTGCTTATCGATTCGGTTAGAGGAAGTTTAGGGAGTAAGTATTTTTATTAAAATTTGGCCAGTACTTAACCAATAGAAAAATAGTGAGTATTTTTATATTATTGGATAAAATTTTACACCATTAAAAACACCAATAATAACTAATTAATGGCTTCAAATTACAAAACTGATTGCCCCCTAACACTCTTTGTTAATCCGATCCAACAGATAGGGTGTATGTAGGATTTTCGAATTGAGCCTCAATCATACCTACACCTTATATATGTATATGTTATATACTTATATAAAAATATATTTTAAGTGGATATTAAATTAAATACCTCTTACTAAATCTAAAAGATACTTATATATTAATGAAAAATTAGGGTTAAATCCAAATCCTATTCTACTATATTCATTTCCACTCCTCCACGACAGTACTTGTGTGACTCTCTAGCTTTTGCTACTTGTGAAAAAAAAAAATCAACTTTTCTTTTTTAAAATATGATGTTAGAGTAAATAAGTAAAATTAACTTCGAATATAAATCAACAATATTAGAATTTAAATGATAAGACATATATTGAAGACAATCAAAATAATATATATAGGAAACTTCCAATAATATAGTGGAACAGTGAACAAGGTGCATGATATACAATTATTTATGAAAATGCTTCAGAAAACCCTCGAATTTTCATGAGGTGGTGGTGTTGAAGATTGGATGATTATTGATCTTGTGGTTGCGGAATCCAATGTGTAGGTAGGAAGCATATCAAGATTTTGTTTTTGTCATCAGGTATATAGATGTTCAAATATAGTGCCCCTCGAATAACATTTTGTCGGGGCAGGCGTCCCCTTAGGCTTGATGTGAAGCCTGTGTTGAATTATTGAACCAGCAGATATATATGAAAGAATAGGAATAATTAGTTTGCATGAACACTAGCGCAACTTGTAACATGTTCATTATTTTCATCAACGCTTATGTATGTGGTCTTCCCCCACTTGCTTCAGCAGTGAATATTGTGGATTGAATAGGAATAAAAATAAAGCTCTACTACACTGTATATATACGTGACTACTCAATATATACCTTTGGACTTAAGAGAATTTCATAATTTACTTAAGTACTACATTGAGTTTGTTTATTGATTTGATTAATCTCCATTGTCGTTGGATATTTATTTATAATTATTGACCGTACCTTCAAATAATGTTATCCTAAAATGCACGCGAAAGAGCCAATATTTGCCTTTTATCTGTTTGAATACGACGGTAGCTGGTAATATATATGTAGGATCCTAAGTAAATTAAACAACGTTGCTTGATATATATCTTTTTCTCTAGTACAATAATGAGTGATGGCTAGGTATTTGTTATCACGTTAGAAGAACAATAATCTACATATATATGGATACGTATAACGTAGTAACGTGCCTCTTCATACACCACATACAGATATTATTATTGAGACATTGATGTTAGCACAGCACAGAGAAACAACATAGAATCGCATCGATCAGAAAGCGAAACTTAACCTAACAAGGACGTTACAGGACATGGAGGCAAGCATAACAATAATAAGCCTATGATCTGGCGCTATTATCGATTCAAGGATACGGCCATACGGCTACGTACCCGGTTATGTAATGTTATCAACTTGTGCTTGGCTTATTGATGCTATGCTAGCTGGTTTAAGTAATTATCGATTGATTATTATTGAGAAGAAAAAAAGATAAAGTCTCAGAAAACAGATATTTTTAATAAAAAAGGTCTCCGATATTCTTAACGCTGATGAATATATAGGGAGGAGTAGTCTCAAATAATTATTGGAGTTGGACCATAATGAATTCTCTATATCGCTGTCAACTGAAGTAATTAATTAACTAATTAATAATCACATCACACAATGACACTAGTCCAAAATCCATATCCCAAGTCAAAATGTGCAACTTGTGGCCGCAACAGGCATCATTATTACTCAGACGCCTCTGCCTCTGCCTCTCTCGAAAGCTTCGTCATTCGGACCTTACTTTTATTTTTGGTTTTGTGGACTCAACGTGACTGCCTTCCTAAACCCCGTTTACAACATCTATAGCCACCAACAAAATGTTGCCCCCCAAATCCCAAACCTCTTTTTCTTTGACGTTCCCTTCCAATATTTAACCTTTTCTTTTTTTATTGTTCACCGTATTTTTTAATTCGATAAATTAAAAATTAATTTATAATAAATTTGAATTCTATTTAATGGTCTGACTAATAGATTACTATATATCTAAGACAATATTCAAACTCTCAATACTTATTTAAGTAAAAGACTAAAGTGATCACTCGATCAACCAAAATTAATTATTTTCTTTATATATGCCAACTTGCACTGCAACTGGCACCTTGACTGTTTAGTACTACATGTCTACAAGACTACAACGGAAAGGTAATCTACGTGTTATTAAAAAAAAAACATTAAGTACTACAGCATATACAAGCATCGTAGTAATAAATTAATAAAGGAAACAAAAAACAATACCAGAAAACTATAAAGTAGCTAGTATGAGCCTACGTAAGAAAAACAACAGCGTAATTCTGAAATGTGATCGATCCTTATTTTTCTTTCTTCCGATTTACACAATCAAAATAAATTGTTTTAATAAACTACCACTAGTTGGCAGGGTATAGTATATATATGAACGAAGAGTAGTCGTGCATTATATATATGAACGTGTCCGTAAAGGAGATGAAAGCAATAGAACGTAACAGATTATGGACAAAAGATATATAACTGAATTATTTTATGTAGCGCAATAAGAAAGTAATAAAGGCTGATTAAAGTAGGCAGAAAATATAAATGAATAAATATTATTCAATTCAGGAATAATGTACAGCATAAGCGGAGGGCGGATACGGGATAGTAAAATTCTACTACTAAAGCCTAGAAGAAGGATAAAGAGATAGAAGCTAAGAGGTACGTAGTAGGAGTGGTCCAGTAGTCCTAAGTCCTAAGGCGTTGCTTGTACTTTTATTATTATTATTCCTATTATTATTATTATTATTGAGACGGTCTTCCCCCTTGGAACGTACAAGTGAGCAAAGAAGGCCAGAAAGTCAAAAAGCTTTTTTTTTTCTTTTTAATTTAAATGATGCGATGCAATTGGTGGATGAGGCAACTTTACTTACATTAATTATTGAGAGAGGAATGAACACTAGATCTAATTTAATAATGAAGTACTAAGAGAGATATGAGTGGTTTTGGACCGTGATGGGTAGGCCTTTGGGGAAGTCAACAAAAGGGTATACATAAGGTTGATCGGAATCAGCTAACTCCCATTGGTAGTTGAGGACAAGATGGTGGATGAAAACAGCCATTTCAAGCTTTGCTAACTCTGATCCAGCGCATAGTCGTGGTCCTCCCCCGAACGGCAAGAACAAATTGTTGGTGGTGTTGTTGTTATTGGCGTTGATAGTACTACTACTCCCGTTTGATGATGAGCAACTTCCACGACGACCATTGATCTGCACCACACACAATAATAAAAAGGGTATCATATTTTGTTATCCGGAATTCCCACTTGGCTACACACCCTTTGATTCTTGAAACAAAAAAAGCAAGGAATTGAAGGAAGCAGTTAGGACCAGGAGAGGAGGAGGAATGCGATGAGAGCACAAATGCACGTGCAAGTGATGTGAGGCCCACTTTCCACATGGGCATTCACTCATGACTCGTGAGGACCCTGCCCACACGTTCACAAAAAGCATGCATCATAATCGCATACCCTGGGTCCCACCTCCGTACTGTTCACTTCATCATCTCGATGATCTCATTTCTCAACCAATTTTTGTTTTTATGATTACACGGTTGTGGTGGTAAAATGGTCAATGCATGTAGGTGGGGTGGCTAAGGAAGGCCAACTAACTCATAGTAGTAGTAGTGCACTTGCACAGTTGCACTTATCCTCTTCTCTCAGCTCTCAGCTCTCATCAGCAATCCTATTTGTGAAAACATGACAACCCCTTAAACTTAACGGCTTCGATGGAGATGGCTATCAACTAAAAAAACGACCCCACTTGATCCTCCATTCTGCTTGGTTGGTTGGTAGGCCACATTATTTGATCATTCCCCATCCCGGACAATCATTTCTTAACAAGTAACCATCACTATACATTCATTAAGTGCTCTTCTTATTTCACGTTTTTGGAATAATTAAATAAACCATCTATAATTAATTTGGTTATAGGTAGGGATAACTTCAAGTGTACGTGTGGGAGAAGAATGATAGGCATATATAGGTAGAGACGAGACACATGCAATGCATTATTTTCAGTTTTTGTCAAAGTCGTACGGCCTTTGTACCTTAATGTTGGGACTGACTCTCAAGTGATATATAGGAAGCGTGATACCGGGAAAGTAAGATATATATATACATGGACTTACAAAACCCAAATATATTTGAGAAACTGGAAATAAAACTATATGTGAAAAACTAATGAAAAATAATGGACAGCATTTTGGGAAAAATCACAAGCCCCAAACAAAATTATATAGTATTGAGTGGCCACACACAAACCCCACCTCCAGTGAGAGGTAGTGATTGCATGTGGGTATCCACCTCCAAATTAAAGGAAAGGACCAATTGAAGTGCTCGGGGACCTCCCCTTAATTATTCCTTTTTATACATCCGCATAAAGTTTAGATTAATTAAGAAAAGAAGAAAGGAAGGTGGGGGTGGTGGAGGATAATAATTATGATGAATGTTCATGATATATATAGAGAGAGATATGTATAAGTAGTAGAAGTAACTGACCTGCCATCTCCATGGATTGAATTGTTGAGGTTGGTCAAAAAGTGAAGGATCCAGATGCACGGCTGCAATCACCGGAAGGACTTTCCACCCACATGGAATGTCATAACCTTTCAACACAACACATTCTCTTTTCAATACTCACTCAAATCAAAACCCCCCTTCCCCTTTGCTTTTCTCTTTTCCACTACTAAACTCGTTTAAATAATTAATAAAATAAATCAATCAATGTACCTTTGTACCGAACATCTTTAAGCGCCTTCCTGTGAAGGTACCTCACAACATTTCCCAACCGAAGTGTCTCGTTCACAACCTTCATCCACATAACCATATTTATATTTATATTATGCATTAAACAGTTCCAAGGGCTACATCATCACATCAAATAAAATAATGATCGCTGCAAAAGCCGAATACTATATATTATTTATTATTATTATATGACATAGATAGGTAACTTACACATTGGGTAAATTCCATTCTTTTGTAGTCATCCCAAGTGAGTTCAACCTCCCCTGCTTGTTTCTTAGTTCTGGCGATTTCGCTGTGTTCTTCCTGTTTTTTTTGCACAAAGTATCATAAAATCCATATCAATATGCCAAACTATGTTACAAGTATTGACCTGATTAGAAACAATAACATTGAACATTGAATATTGAATATTCCATGTAGCATATATAATCATGGATGGTACTTTCTTACCCTTAACTGTTCCATGGCTTGAGGACAACCGGGTAAGAAATAAATGGCAAGTGCTATAGCTACTGACGAAGTTTCATGGCCAGCAAAGAGCAAACTCAGAACCAAGTCCAGAATCTGCTCTGTTGAGAGATTTGAATGCTTCAAAACCCATCCTAGAAGATCATCTTCCTCCAAACTCTCATTTTCTTCTTCCATCTTTCTCACTCTTTCTGTCATTTTCCCTTCTATGAACTTGAGTATGGTGGACCTCGACTGTTCAAAACAAAATCAATTCAACTCAAATTAAGTAGTATATTCAATAGGAAATTAGCATCATCAATTAGCATTATTGTTACCTTTAATGCTCTTCTATATGCAGTTCCGGGTAAATTCAATGGCGCAGAAACAACACCCTTCATGAAAGTGACATACTCCTCTTTTAGTTTTTCTGTCTCAACATTCCCAGGATCCAAGCTCATGATGTGTTTGGCCATCAAATTGAAGGTGAACTGCAATTCAATTGATTAATTAATCCAACAGTTGGTTTTGCAGAAGAAGAGAACGAGTTAGTTAGTTACCCTTTTGGCTTCATCTTGAGCAGAGAAGGTGGAATTGTGTTTCCAAGAGTTAAGAACAAGAAGGGTGTGGTTCTCAACCTCCTTCAAGAGATGTGTTCTGAGCCTGCCATGGCTGAGGAAGTTGAGTGAAATGGCCCTCATGTCCCTATGCATGTCACCAACCAAAACCAACATAGACCATTTCCCAAGTATTCCACCAATGCTTCTCGGGTAACTGCACTCAAACAATTTCCCTTCGTTTTGCAATATGAACCTATTCAACCCTGCATCTGCTGACACTATTGCTGGCTCACCAAACAATTTCGACTTGTAAATTTTACCATACCTGCACATACACATACACAAGTGAATTAAGATGTTCTTGTTTCTGCTAATTAATTAAGACGATGTTGTTTGTGTTATTGTTGTTACCTTGCTATGTGTTGGTCCATGAATTCACCTATGGTGGTAGCAGAATAAGGCTTCAAGTAACCAATGGTTTCACCAAGAAAGGGCCAGCCCATTTTACCGGGTGGAAGGTTGAGCTTGGGTTTGGTTTGCTTCCTCTTGAAGATGAAAATGAAGATGAGAAGAAGAGCAAGAATGGAAGAAGAAAGAGAAAAGAAAGTTAGATGTGAGTCAGACATGGATGGAGGTAGCTACTATAATCGTGTCTGATGAGGTGATCTTGCTTTGTGTTTGTGTGTGTGTGTTTCTGA
>NC_029789.2:10427637-10428221 GCF_000816755.2 Arachis ipaensis | reverse complement strand
TTGTGACTCGTGTGCTGTGCCAGTTTCCTGTAAGAAAAAAGAAAAGAGAAAAGAGAAGAAAAAGGCGTTGTCTTTACATATGCTGAAAAGGAGGTTCTATTTTGTGGCGTTATAAAATGACCAAAGGTAAGTAGTAGTACGCAGGTGGGTTTGGTTAATTATGAATCAAAGTTGTGAAGCCAATACCCTGCTTTTATAAGCCTCCTCCTCTTTCTGTCTTTAAGCGAAAACAGCGGAAAGTACCAACAAAATTGGCTTTACACTTTGGAAAACAATCCTCTTTACAAGTTTTGTTTTTCTTTATGCTCCTCTCTATTTCTCTTTAATTTCATTAATCAGTTCAAAAGTATTTGCTATCTATAAAATAAATATTAACAAAATGTAACCTAAAGTGACTATAAAATACTCTTTTTAAATGTGCTACCTTTCTTATCTTTTATTATTATTTAAATATTATATACAGACTAAAAGACACTCATCCAATATTTATGTATAAATATAAATTTTGTTTAGCTCATTTTTATGTATGTTTTATATGGTGTTGTTATATGATCAAATTCTTTTGATAATTAATTTTAATCAAA
>NC_029789.2:10426922-10427437 GCF_000816755.2 Arachis ipaensis | reverse complement strand
GTTTTTAAAAGTATTTTATTTTTAAAAATATATATAAACATATAATTTTTTTTAATTTATCAAATACAAAGTAAAGTAATGTTTAAAAAAAGTACAGATATTTTTTAAAAACCTTCCACCAAATTTATTAATTATCTCTGTTTAAATGCTTATTCAATTTAAAAGTAACACATATTCAAAGATTGGTTGAATTGAGAGGCATTCAGAGACTAATTAATACACTTGCCTTTTCCGTTATTTCTTTCTTTCTTAATTTTGTTTTCCTATGCTCAATCTTCCACCCTATTGGAAGGCAGATAGAAAGCTAAAACGAGGCTTATACAGAAAGCTATATATGATTATTAGTGGGAAAGAGAGTTGTACAGAAAAGATTATTAGTGTGTTTTCCCAGTTACTGCCTTTTCGAAAATATAACCAACAACAATTAATGCGAGTCTGATGATTCAAAAGACTTTAATTACCTCCTGAGTTTTACCAAAACTTTGTGATTAAGAGAAGAGATATTAGCCGATAAA
>NC_029789.2:10410106-10426884 GCF_000816755.2 Arachis ipaensis | reverse complement strand
TAAATACATAAAATTTTCAATCTTTGCATTTATATTTTTTTCTTCTGATTTTTGAAATGATTAAAAAATAATTTAATTTTAAACTAAAATAAAACCAAATATATAACCAATTTTATAGAATTTTAAATCAAATTTTATGATATATGATCTTACTAATATTTATACAGTACTTTGTAGGACTTAAAATAAAATAAAATTGCTTTAAGAATTTTATTAACTCATGCGTTAAGAACATAAGTTAAGAAATTATTAAAAAAATTATTCACAGTTTAATAAACTCAAATAAATTCACCAACAAAGAATCACGGAATCTCCATTGTTCCTTAGTATCTGTAAAGACACTTTCCTACTTGAATGAGTTAGTAGGATTTTGAATAGTGAATAATCATAAAAAAGTGATGTGTACCTCCTTTATTCTTCTATCCATTTTATAGAATTTGTGCCTTCACAAGGTCTTTCTGGGCTTACGTGAATTTTAATAGGCATTGAATATTGTTTATTATAATTTTAAATGCTCAATAATTACGTAAAAAAATAATTAAATATTTTATTCGAACATTTTAAAAGTAAAGAATATTTACATGTGATCTGGATTTTTTTATTTAAATTAATTAAATATAATATTTATAAAAATATGTAAAATATGGAGTACTTATATTAATATACGTTACACTTACACAGATTGAATATAGAGCGCTGAATATCAATAAAAATATAATTCGAGTACTTTTTTAAATAAAAACTCAACACAATAAAGTAGAGTAAATATAACTAGTTAAAACAAAAAGTTTACTTAAAGAAATAAACACAATACAAAAAAATTTCTATGTCATTTTTGACATAACCATCAACAATAAAAATGATCTATACCTCTCAACTCGTTAACGTTAATCAATATCATGTTGATAATTTCTTCAACACCTTTGCTTTTATTTTAAAAAATCCTCTTATTCATTTTCATCCAAAAGTTACACATGATCGCAAAGAAGCACCGCAATCTCGTCCGATCCTCCTTATTCCTCGCTTTCTCTAACCAACTTAAAAAATGTTCTTTTATCCAACGCAGATAAAACTATTGTCAACTAAAAACTGAAATTTAAGCACTCCATACTGAATACATTGTATCCGAAATAAAGGCGTAATCAATTTTCTATCACGAATATCTAGAATATAGTGCTGTATCCAAAATACGTGCTTAAATAAACAGGATTCTTTACCCCTTAGATACATAATAAAAAACACCTATATAAATAATTCTTTGGCTTGCATTTTTCACACCAAATTTCACTTATTTTTATCTATTCTTTCTTTTTTTTTTAAAAAATTAGTAATAAATTTTTTTTATATAGTGGTTTATCCTAATGAAGTCATTAGAAACAATAATTAGGGAATAATATTTAAGTATAATTTAACTGTAATTTTGTGTACTTTTCATGTTGATTTTTTAGATAAGTTTAAAAATATCATCTTAAACAACATAAAAGTAATTGATTCGAAGGAAGTTAGCCGAGAATTATATAAATTTCTATCTCTAGTGAAAGTTTTATTAACAAGACGTTTTGAGTTGAAGCCAACAAACACATTAGTATAATGTTTGGGGAGTGGATCCTCTTCGGTCTCCAGTGGAAAAAAAAACTGGATGGTATCCAATGTAGGATCTCACTCTTTATTGTTCTTTCTCTCTTATTTAATTTTGGTCTCATTTATAGAATTAAATATGAGAGATCACACTTTATTCTCTCAAGTATTAAAAAAAATAAAGAAGATCCATTTCCTAATATTTGATGTGCATAGTTGACTAATGCCACAACATTTAAAAGGGAAGCCAATTCACTTCGCCATTGTGTTATGTTATGCAATTGCATTGCTATATGGAAAAAGCAATGATGAAGAGAAAGTGTGCCACTTTGTATGGAGAAATAGAGACGAAAAGATTGAGACTAAGAGACAGGGATTGAAATAAATTTCAATATTTTGTTTGGTACAAAATGGGAGACAGGAATTGAAATAAGAATGAAATTCTAATTTAATTTGCACAAAGGGTAAAATTGGAATTAATTAATTGAAATGAAAATATTTTAGGTATAAAATGTTATTAAAGTTTCAGTCTCCATCTCTACAAATTTCAGTTCCTGTGTCCCTACTTTTTAGAGGTACTGAAATACTGAAATTTTAGAGACAGAGACAGAAATTTTAGTACCAGTCTCTGAAGTAACAAACATGATACTGAATTTCAGTCTCTCAATCTCTGTCTTAGTACCTCAAAACAAACGCTAAGAGAACTATCTACTTATTGTGCTAGATACTGCCCAAATTTGTACCTAATCATAATGAATTATCTAATCATAAAGTTTCAAAATATGAGATTCAACCTTCTGGTAAACACTAATATAAAATTTAAAAATAAAAATACAAATCAAACACACTCTTAATTTGTATCAACACTAATTGTGATGTGTTTGGTAGTTTTGGACTATCTAAAATACCCTATGAACTCTCGGTCCCGGCGAGGCCGATTCAATTCGCCGATCTGTGGGATAGTCGTGACGTAGAGTAAGCGAGTCTGATTTAAATTATGCTGTCGACTCTGGTACGTCCACCAATAGCGAGTCGTCTGGAAAATATGTGCCAGAAATTTTAACTGGTGGATGTGTTCAATTTCTTCTTCCTCTCTCGTTGTCTATACCACGGTTATAAGAAGTTCCAAGTCATTATTAGACTCTTAATTTGGATGCGATGCAACTAGAGGATCCTTTTCATCTTGGTGATAGTGAGGACTAAACATGGATAGAGGGGTAAAATTTTGTGGGCCACAGGCTTAAGTGTAGAGATGTTGTGTTGATAGTGAAGAATTACAGCATTCAAAAAAATGTCAGGTACAGAGTATTGGAGTCGAATAGACTGAAATACCATTGTCGATGCAAGAAATCCTCCACTAGTATCCATGGAGTCTTCATGTAGCATATCGACAGAATCTGTACTATTGGTAAGTGTTGCATTTAACAGTTTATAGAATTAAACTAATGTACATTAATTTATACCTTAAAGTTTAGATTTATGAGTTCTCTTGTAGAAAAGTACAGAGGTTTGGGGGGCATATACCTGTTTGACGCCAACCATGTCTCAAGATCACGCTCAATTGGTTAGTAATCTGATTTGCACTGTTATCCTACTAATTATATATATTGATCCAACTGTATCCATCCCAGTATTGTAGAGTGCAGTGCAACAGAGTTATCATTTCAATTCATCACATCGAAAGGTGTGTATGGCAAAGTGATGTAGGTCAAACGTCGGTTTAGAATTTTCTCAAAAGAATCTCGTCGCAAGTATAGTTCCAAACCAACAAATGACCCGAATCAAAGTTTAGTTTGTTGTCACAAATTCAAATCAATAAAAACTGAGAGTTTTAAATTTCGGGTCATCTCTCAAAGGAATTGCAGTGAGATGCGCGTATCATCGTAAGAGAAAAGAAAAGGGTTGATCTATGAATGCAAAAAATAAGAAATTAAATTGCAAGAAAATAAAGAGCAAACAAAAAAATTTAAGTGCTAAAAAGGCATCTTGGTAAGGATTGAGAGTTAAGAGTTCCTATCTAAGTCATTGATCACAAACATAGCAATTAAGAAGAGTTAATCCTACTTCGTCATCCCCTAACATCAGAAAAAGTCAATAGGTATAATTAATCTTAATCTAGAAGTCCTAGCCAACTCATTAATTAGCTTAGTGAAATACTAGCGTTAGTGAAAACAAAATCAACTAACAACCCTAAATTACCAATCAATATTGGACATCAATGACTTAAGGTCACATAAGTCCTTAATTCCAAACTAAGAGTGCAAAACCTACTCTAAAACTAAGAAAGGCATTTTAACAAACACTTGGAAGGTATAAAATATAAACATGATAAATTACAAGAATTATAAAATCTATAACTACCAAATTCAAGAAAACAATGATAACAACTAAGGGAAACATCAAATTGCTTTTAAAGTAAATAAGAATTTAACAAATATTCGTAAACTAAAATTGACAAAAATAAAGAAACTAACAAGTAAAACTAAGAGAATTAAGACAATAGAACAAGAAAATATAAAGAAAACTAAACTAAACAAGAATTAAAACCTAAACTAAGGAGAAACTAAACTAAAAATCCTAAATTCTAGATAGAAGTTGGAGCTTCTCTCTCTAGAATTGGCCGAAAACATGACTCTAAACTACTACTATGATTACTGCATCTGAAATGAGTTGGATTGGATGTGAAATCACGAGCCACGTGTTTACTTAAGAAAATCACGTGCTGTCACTCGTGCATATGCACAAGCCATGCATACGCACACATTCCAGGTGATACATACACACAAGGCATGCATACGCACAACCATGAAATTCTTCAATCTTCATTTCTTCATGAATTCTCCACTTTTTCATGCTTTTTCTTCATTTCTTCAAGCCATCCTTGCCTTTTAAACCTTCAATCGCTAAACAAACATATCAAGGTATCGAATGGAATAAAAGTTAATTAAATTTGACAATTTTCAAGCATAAAAAATATGTTTTTCACAATTAAGCATAATTAGGAGAAATTTACAAAATTATGCATTTTCTATGAATAATGCAAGATAAATTGATAAACTCTACGTTTTTCTATAAAAAAATCATCATAAAATAGGGGTTTATCAACCTCCCCACACTTAAACAATAGCATGTCCTCATGCTAAACATTATGAAAGACAAGATCAAAGGATATTCAACATTTTTTAAAAGTAAACTATGTATACCTATTCTATCTATTTCTATATATCTATCTACTTGTACCTATTAATATCTATTTAGTCAAAATAAATCAATTTCCAAGAAAACGTATATGTATAGAGGAATAACTCAATATAGCAATCAATGCAATCCCATGAATTAATTTAAGTCCCAAAAGATATAATAACTTGCAAGATAATAGATAATAAAAGGTGGAAACATAAAATTGAGGAATTGAACCCTTACCGAATGTGTATATTCTCTAATCGCTCAAGTGTATAGGATTGATTCACTCAATTCTCTTCTAATTTTGCTTTCCAAGACTTGTTTTTCTTATAACAATCAACTATTATTCAATGTATACATGCAAGTATCATGAGGGATTTTCAAAGATTATAATGAGGTTAGAGTAAAGATGAGATCGTATTTGGTCAAATAGTAGACTAGAAATTGAATCTAGGATTACGTTAAACTTTCACCTAATCTACAACAACCTATTCAATTATAATATAAACCTAACTACCCATTATTCCCGTCACACACACTCATGCATTCTTTTTAATTCATATCATATATGCATTTATTTTACATACTTTCTTCTTCTTCTTTTTTTTGGTAACATTTGTCTTTTTTTTTTACATTTCTCATTCTTTTTTTTCTCCTTTCTTTTCAATAACATAATATATACAAGAAGATTGATGCATATTGTTTACATTCAATGCATGAGTATGTACCAAATTTCTAAACTTTTTTAATAAGAATGTAAAATACCCATTTTTTCTCTACCAATATTCTCAATTTTTTTTCACACGTAGAAGATGCACATCTTCACTAACCTAAGCTAATCAAAGATCCAAATTTAGAACATTTATTATTTTTCACTTAGGATTAATGATGTACTAAAAGTAAAAACAAAATAGGATTAAATATGCTCAAAATTAGTTAACAAAGGTAGATAAAAAGGTAAGGCCATTTGGGTGAGTGAGCTCAAATAAAATAAAGGCCTCAATCATGCAAATATATTCATACACAAAATATTGGATATAAAGAATTAAACAAGTCAAAGATTATAATTATAGAAAGAGAATAACACGCAAGAATGAAAATAGTGGTTAATATAATGCAACTACACATAAAAGCTCAAATCTCACTTGGTTGTGTGTTTTAGCTCTCATCTATGTTCCACAATGTCCCTTTTTTGTTCCATTTTTCAACACACACACACATGATGCAATTGAATGAAAAATCAAAATCTTAGATTCTTTTTCTATTCTCTATCGATCCAAATCATCATATGTATATAAAAAAGTAAACTAGGTCCAATTATCATATTATCCAATCACAACTAAAAGCTAATGATATATACAAACCATATTAAAGAAAGAAAAATATGCAAAACTAGAATAAGTACTAAATTATGTACAAACCAAAATAAAAAATGCAATAAACTAAAAGGTACTCAAAGTATCAAAATACTAGCAAATAACCAAAAAGCATAATAAAAATCAACATAGAAGTGTTTGGAAGAAAAAGTTTTCACCCAACAATCGATCTAGTCGCTCGATCTCTCTACACTTAAAAATATGCACGGTCCTCCGTGCAAGCAAAACAAAGCTGGAGCTCTACTCGTTTTCACCTTCAACTGGTGGATCCTGCTTCTCCTTGCTGCTATGCTTTGAGGGGGTGTCCAACTCCTCGATCATCGAGTCCCAATCCCAGTTCTACATCTTGATGTTCTCATAGCAATGCTCCAAGCGAGCTATCTTTTTGAAGAGTCTCTGGACAAGATGATGGATTGGCTGTGATGATAGTGGTGGTAGTGCTGCTACTAGTTGTGGCTGCTCAGGTGCTGGTGCTGAAGTGGATGCTTGGATGTGCCATCTACATCTGGTGGATCACTGAGACTTGTACCAGTCGCCATGAGGTATGATCTTCTTGCTTTCGGCGACTGTAGATCTCTCATTAGCGTCCTCCCAGACAACCTCGGCCCTTAAAGCCAACTGAGTCTTGGATGGTATAGTTGTTTACCCTCCAAAATACAGCAGATGAAAACTACCATATCTGCTGTGATCTTAGTCTCATGAGTGCTCGTCATAACGTAGTTAGAGAGGATCTTTTACCATAGTCGAGCCTCAATGGTCAGGTACTTAATTGCAATTGTTGTGGGGCCCAATTTTTGAGTCCCCAACATCCACTGGCTGTCAAGTTAGGCTATCACTTCCAGGACCTTGTCCCAATCAAATCTCAACATCTTCCTATCCTTCTTCGCCTTCTCATATGCATCCTTTCCTCAAGGCTTAAGGCGGAAAGTGGAAGATCTTCTCAAGGACTTCTTCGGTTACCAGAATCTGCTTACCTTGAAGGTAAACTGCATCGAGGGCCCCCATGTAATAGTTGGCATAGAATTCACAGACCCAAGATGTGTTTACCTCCACCAGTTCTCTATCCAAAAACACCCATTCCTGTCAATCAATCTTATCATCAGGGAACTTTCTCAGCTCAGCGGGGATTTGGAATTTTCACTTAACATGGAGGCTTTCTTTCTGAAATTCTCAGAACTTAAGTTCTGAGAAGAGGTTGGAGAACTTGGACAGATTAGTAGGAGGTGTTCTCTGATTAATCTTGTTTCTTCTACTGATCTGCCTCTCGGATTGTGGCTCATCCGCTGTTTTAGCGGGTTGTCAGATTCTGCCCCTCTTACTTGACCCAATTGCCTTGGCCTTTTTCTTTTCTTTTTTTCCAGTCATCCTATAAAAAAGCAAGGGAAGTGAGATGGGAAATGTAATCACAAGGCTAGAAAGTAGAGATTATACAAGCAAGCGTCATTCAGTGACATAGAAGCATTAATCTTAAGAAAATGCCTAAACAAGGAATAATGAGTCAAATTACATGATAGTTACAACATGTAATTCAAAATACAAATTAAACATATAGGCAAAAGCATAAGCAATTGATGATGAATAAACAAGAAAAATGTTCAACAATGTAAGTAGAGCAAGTTCAAACACCAATATGTTTTCCAACACTAAAATCAAAAGATTGATATGAAAAAGAAAAAGAATCATGCCTAGGATAACTCAAATCAATCAAGCATAAAGAAAGTGAATTAAATGAGTTACATAGGCAAAGTTTATCAAACTTGTGAAATTAGGCAAAAAAAAACCTCAAACATACAAAAGACACAATTTTTTGTCACTTAGAGGTTTAACACATAGACCTCAATGCAATTAGACAAAATAAGAGAAAAACAAACATTGAATTCAACAAGTTGACCAAACATTTGTTCAATAAAAAACTTTCGAAGCATGGTTACAACATGTGTGTTACAAATTCATGAAAACACTTGATAGCATCAAAAAGGACTTTGCAGCACCAATTCAAAAGCTGACTACCAACCAACAAGTTATAGCATTTATACAACAAATGGCAATGCTAGTCCAACATGATTCACAGAGCCAATTTCAAAAAATTCAGCCTTAATCAACTATATTTAGTATATAAGACATCATAACACCATAACATACAACATTGAGTAAGCAACAACAAGCAACAATTATCAACAACCTCAGCAAGCATCTATCATAAATCAGCAATTCTAGAATAGTTCCAAACATATTACAGCAACAACATATAACCTATGAAACTAAACTAAACTAGCAGCAACTAATCTAACAACCTAGAATCAACTAATCACAAACCAATCTAACTAAACAATTAACTAAAAAATTTAACTAACCAACAAAATTAATCTAACCTAACTAATTACTAAAACCAAACTAACTAAACAGGATTAAATTAACTCAACAAAAATTAAAGGAAAGAACAAGCAAAAACCTGGTACAAAGCAAAGAAAAATAGGACAGAGGAATAGGGTCATGGCCTGTTGCAGCAGTGGTGGCAAGCCACTGAAACAGGTGGCGCCGGTGCCAGTGACTCGCTAGAAGTGATGGAGAAACAGGGGGTTGCCCTGTTCTGGTGTTCTACTCTGTCATGGAGAAATAAGGAGAGTTGAATGAAATTAGAAGGAGAAGAGGAAGAAGACAGTAGTTGCGGCGTTGGAGGCGCGACAGAAGCAAATGGAGGGGGGAAGGGCGTCGCAGACAGGGGGTGAAGAAAGAAAAGAAGAAGAAAAGGAGAAATAGATGAAGGAGATGAAGGTGGAGGGTGGTTGTGGGTTGTGGCCGCCGATGACAATGGCTCGCTGGCGGCAGTGGTTGATGGTGGAATTGAAATGGAGGTTGCGGCTGGGTGAGGAAGAAAAATGAAGAAGAAAGGGTGGAAGAGTGTGTTGTGCAAATTAGGACTTTCACATAAAGGGGTTCATATTTCAAATTCGTGCATGCGCAGGAAGGGTGTGAATTCGCAAAGTGATGCGTACACACAAGGGGTGCATATGCATAAGTTGACAAGAGTTTCACATTGATGCGTACACATGGTATACGCACAAAAACATGTCAATTATGAAATGGCATCATGTGTATGCACAAGGGGTGCGTACGCATGAGGTAATAAGTTGAATTGATGATGCATACGCATGGTCTATACGCACGAAAACGTGATGGTTCGGGAGGAACATCGTGCGTATGCACAACCCATGTGTACGCACATCCTATATTTTGGTTTTCTAAAAAAAATCCAACCCAAAATAAGCAAAATAACTAAAAACTCAACAAAAGCAACAAAATTTGAAAATCAAATTAAGAAACACATAGCAAACTCCAAATTAACAAGATTTCTAACTCCTAAAACTATTTCAACTATTCAAATATGCAATTCAAAATAAAAATTCACCAAATGAAGTTAACAACTAAGAGAAATATTTAAAAGAATGATAAAAGAGATAAGGTTTGAAAGGTTTTACCATGGTGGAGTGTCTCCCACTTAGAATATTTATTTAAAGTCCTTAAGTTAGACATTTGTTGAGCTCTTGTCATGGAGATTTATGCTTGAACTCATCTCTGAACATCCACCAATACTTGGACTTCAAGTATGCTCCAAAATTCCAATTGATGTGCACCAAGTTTTGATGAAATTTCGAACAAGCCAAGAGCTCCCAAAGTTGATGATCCTTACTATGTATTTTGGGATCCCAAACATTATTTTTGCACCCGTCTTCTAGTTGATTACCATGGTTTTATCTGGGTGACAAGATGTCAGAATTCTCTTTTAATTGCCCAATCCTCCTCCGAGACCCATTGAATTGACCGTTGCACCATCCTTGGAACTCAAGCCTTGAAGTTTCAACACTAATGAGCCTTGATTCATGTTGCCATCCACTACCCATATCTTTCTTACTTAGCACCCCACAAAGAGCTCTAAGTTGACCATCCGTTTCTAACAAAGTATATTTAAGTGGACCAATAAAGCTAAATGACAAGATTTTTACCCACTCAAATGGTGTATTGGAAGGTGGTGACTTAGGAAAAGAAGCTTTCAATGGCTTTAGGCATGTGATCTCCACTCCTGTTTACTCCTCTTGGATAACCTCTACCTCTTGACAAGCTTTCTCAAATTTTATTCCTTGCTCACCAACTTCTTCTAAATTATCTTCATTGCTCAAAATATATTTCAGAAGTTGTGCACGGTCCTCTTCAACATTAATTTCAAATCCAACAGAAGAAGGTTCAACGAGCTCATTGAAATTATTGGTTGGTGCAGAATCATCCTCCATAATAGAATCCGTCTCTTGCTCAACCTCTCTTAAACTTTCAATCCCTCCTTCCAATTCAATGCATTCAACAATCTCCACTTTTTACAATTCACACCTTGACTTATCTTCTTCCACTTAAGGTTCCAAACTCTTTTCCACTACACATGCTTCAATTGAAGTGAATTCTATGCATTCATCCATGAAAGTGCTTGGATTGTTGCAAGAGCATATTGAGGCTAAGCGAGATAAGGTTTTGGCTAAGGTAGCCATGATAGCATTGTATCGCTTGATTGATTCTTGCTTTTTCTTTCTCACCTCCCTTCATTCTTGAATAAAAGAGCAGAGAGTATCATCCATGGAGGGTTATGGTGGAGAGGAGGACTCATCGTGTGGGAAAAAGTCTTCATATATGGGTGGTGGTTCACAAAGGTGAGAATATTGGGGTGGTGTATATAGAAGTAATTGGTCAAGGGGTTTGAGAGCATTGGTGTTAGAATGGTGGTTGTTTTAAGTGTGGCTCATATGCCTCTCATGGTTGTTTTTGAGGCACATAAGGTTGGTAATGTGGTGGTGGATATGGATTAGGATCATATGAAGATGTTTAGTGGTACGATGGGACTTGTGAGTTTTGTGGTTGAGGGCAATGTTGAGAAAGTATTTGATAGGCATATGGTGGTTGATGTTTATAACTATAAAGAGACCCACCATATCCATTGGATTGGTAAGCATTATAGGATGGATTGTGATTATAGTAGACTGGAGGAGGTTGTTACTATAAAGGTTGTCCATAAGAACGTGGCTCCTCCCACGATTGATTTTCAGATCCATAATGTGAACAATCATTGAAGTTTCTATTTTCTATAACATAGCTACAATAAAAATTAAAGCCAAAAGGGTGAGAATTCATAGAGAAAAAAGAAAATAAAAACAAAAGCTATCAAGAAACAAAGAAAATCACACTCCTAACTACTAACAAAAACAAGCAAACAAAAAAAAGCAAACTATTCATATATATCCACATATTCACAATAACCAAAATATGACACACATTTACAAATCTCCGGCAATGGCGCCAAAAACTTGATGCGGGCCAAACGTTAGTTTAGAATTTTCTTAAAAGAATCTCATCGTAAGTATAGTTCCAAACCAACAAATGACCCGAATCAAATTTTAGTTTGTTGTCACAAATTCAAATCAATAAAAACTGGGAGTTTTAAATCCCGAGTCATCTCTCAAAGGAATTGCAGTGAGGTGCACATATAATTGACTATGAGAAAAAAAGGGTTGAATGCAAAAGAAAAAAAATTAAATTGCAAGAAAATAAAGAGTAAACAAGGAAATTCAAGTGCTAATCCAAGTCATTGACCACAAACATGATAATTAAGAAGAGTTAATCCTACTTTGTCATCCCCTAACATCGGAAAAAGTTAAATAGGCATAACTAACCTTCACCTAGAAGTCCCTGCCGACTTATTAATTAGTTTAGTGAAAGACTAGCGTCAGTAAAAATAAAACCAACCAACAACCCTAAATCACCAATCAATATTGGATATCAATGACTCAAGGTCACCTAAGTCCTCAATTCCAGGTTAAGAGTGCAAAATATACTTTAAAACTAAGAAAGGCATTTTAACAAATACTTGGAAGGCATAAAATGAAAACACGGTAAATTACAAGAATTATAAAATCTATAACTACCAAATTCAAGAAAATAATGATAACAACTAAAGGGAACATCAATAAACATAAAAAAATCAAATTACTTTAAAAGTAAACAAGAATTCAACAAGTGTTCATAAACTAAAATTGACAAAAATAAAGAAACTAACAAGTAAAACTAAGGGAATTAAGACAATAGAACCAGAAAATGTAAAGAAAACTAAATTAAAACAAGAAGTAAAACCTAAACTAAGGAGAAACAAAACTAAAAACCCTAAATTTTAGAAATACAAGCCGTTTAAGAAATACAAGCCGTTTGTTTCCGTCGACGGGACTCATTTATACGGCAAATACGGGGGTGTGCTGCTAATCGTTGTTGCCCAAAATAGAAACAACAATATTATTCCCATCGTCTTAGCACTAGTGGAGTCTGAGACTATCGAGTCATGGTCTTTTTCTCTGACAAACTTGAGGCAGCACGTGACTCCAAAGCATGGCATACTTCTCATATTTGATAGATTTCAAGCCATTCACGTTGCTCTCAATGCAGCCAATAGTGGTTGGCATCTTCCTATAGCTCACCAAAGTATACGTCATATGGCTTCCAACTTCAATACCCGATTCAAATTTGCAAAGAGAAAGCGGTATCTTATAACTGCAGTTTTTTGTCCCAGTAAGAAAGGATGCGATTGGTACTTGGACGCCTTGAGGGGTTATCAAGGGATATACTTGATTAGGCACTAAGGTTTAGAAAGGCACATTGGTTCCAATACTGTGACGAGGGTCGTCGATTTCGTCATATGACCACGAATCTCCCCAAGTGTATCAACGTTGTTCTAAAGGGAATGAGGAACCTCCCTGTGACTGCTATTATGAGGGCAACTTATGAGCGGCTGCAATAACTATTTGTGCACAAGGGTTGTGAGGCGCAAGCTCAATTGAATTCTGGTGAGGTATTCTCACAACAACTACTAGCAGCAATAGAGAAAAACAGAGAGTCACTACCTAAAATGAAGGTCACTCACCGTGATTGCAGGGCTTCGGCTTTTAGTGTGGAGGAGACAAATCCCTAGATGGATGGAGCCAGAATTCCTATCGCATTAGGCTCAACATGCGGCAGTGCGACTGCGGAGTTTTGCAAGCCCTGCACTATTCGTGTCATCATGCTTTAGCTGCATATTCTGTAGCGAGCATTGAGTGGGGGCACATTTGTTGATCCAGTGTACCGGATGACTTTAGTTTTTGGAGTTTATGAGATGGAGTTTCCTCCTATACCGGATGAGAAGATGTAGGTCCCGTGGTATGGTGCAAGGCTGAAGCCAAATCCCTCTTTGCGCAGGAAGGTGAAAGGACGACAAAAATCAACATGACTGCATAATGAGATGGACGAAGTTGAGAGATCTGAGAGGAGGTGCGGTCTTTACTGTGAGGTAGGTCATACGAGACGAGGATATCCTAACGCACCAACATCGGATCGGTGAATTAGTACTTTAATAGTTATGATTGTGTTGTTTCAGGTTAATTTCAAAAAGTTTTTGTAATTTCAACTTATGGATCTAAATATTTACTCATTTGAATAAAGTGTGTTGTTGTCATCTACACGTTAAATTCTATTGTACTCATTTAATAGCATTCGAATATAAAAAATAACATGCATAGACAAGATAAACAAGTTCAACATAATTCATAAAGTACCAAAACAAGTTCAACATAAAGTCTTTAACGTGTGCTGGCCAAGATGGTGATCAAGCTTATGGCCCATCCCACATGGAGGTGGACGTGTCTGTCACTAAGGTCGGCTGGGGCAAGGACAAATGACAGACTGGTGCTATAAGGGCTGAGAGAATAACTGATATCCAGGAGGTGGAAGAGGTGGTAAAATCAGCCAGTACATTCCTATAAGTGGGGATGGCAGATATACTAGAGCCGCCTGTGTAGAATTATACATCAAGAATCCCTGTGTATAGTCCCATTATACTAGAGTCTGCTCCTGAGGGTGAATGACAGGACTCGTGATGTTCCCAGGTCAATATGTGGTGCCCTAGATGTGGAAGGCTGTCCCCCAGGATGCTCCAAGATAGCTCTCCTACCACAATATCTATTTGCAAGGTCATCCATGATACCAGTCGGGATATGCATGAGGTCATACAACTCCTCAAAGTCAATCTGATCCGTCACATCGACCACATCATCCTCCTATCCTACTGTGAATGATGGATCATGCTGTTGTTCTCTTGAGGAGGGACATGGCAAGAAGTTCCTACCAATATCCACTTCATACCTAGCAAAGAACTCATTTGATGGAACATCCTAAGGGGTAGTAACTGGAGGATCCTCCAAGGTCTCCTCCTATGGTGCATACTCTGCCTCCTCATTTGAGAAATGCTCATCCTGTTGTACTGGCGACCCTCCATGAGCCTGGGCCTTCCGGGCTAGCCTATAGATATCATCTCTAACATGTCTCCTAACCCGTCGCCCGCGATCTGGAGCATCTGGTGAAAGGTCTAACACATCTCGTTGACCCAGGGATACCGGGGGAATATCAGGCGGTGGGGATGCCTCCCCCGGATTAGCCAAATCCTCATCCCTAGATAGAAAATGAACAGTACATGCTCCCTGCCACCACAACCAATAATCCTGCGTGGGTCAAGGATCTGTGTCACCTTCAACGGTGACCATCCAGTGCTACTGGCCCCGCTCCCTCTACAAATCATACCAAGCACGGTGCCGGTCAGGCCACCACACGCATAACACTATATTTAGCACTAGAAAGATAATTTATATATAATATAGGAAGAGACAAAACATTGTACCTCGTCAAACCTAAACACATCCAGCCTGTGCCGCAATCTAAGGCCACTATCATGATGGTGGTCCTGAGTCTGCAGTCCAAATCCCACCAACCTAATAATCAAAAAAAATTACAGTTACTTTTTATTATTACACATTTATATTATTACAACAAAAATAAAAATACTAAATAATTACCTCGAATCAAGTGAAAATCTCAGAATATCGAATCCAACGAGATAGAAAGTCAGAAACCTATGGTAGATCCATGACATGACTAATGGCATGCCCCGACAATGTCTGTCGTATCATGCCTGGTAGCGCTATACAACGAATGATAGGTTTGTGATAGCAGCACAGAGCCCTGTGACAAATGTCTGCAACTATCAAAGTCTGCCAGAAGCGTAGCCATCGAAGGGGGACAAGGTTGTGTGACTTGTTTGTAAATAGGTATCTCCCAATCAACATAAGTAAATAACATCTGGCGTACTAGCAGATAGTAGCTGCATCATCCCCTACTGGAATATGGGGACACTCTATTACTGAGCCAAGTCATCTTCAATCTAAAATTCTGCTTCTTGTCCACGGGCTGGGGAAGAGGTCTATCACCAAGCAAATCCGCATCCCACTGTCATGTGGGATGCCCATGTAACTACTGAAAATATCTAGTGCAGCCGACTATTTGGTCACCATCTATGCACAACCCAAGATGGTATGCCACATCTTGGAGTGTGATGGTGACTTCATCCCCACAGAAGGTGGAAAGTATGGGTCTCTAGTCTCCGTCGCTCGACAAATGTGGAGAGTAAGATATTGTCGAAGATAAAATTTCTTAACTCTACTGCATGTCCAAACTCAGCCTCGCTAATATAAGGTAATAGCACCTCAGGCAGCGAGATCCCCAAAGTTACACGACGTGCCAAGAGATTTCGAGATGACTGTATAACTACTATTCATTAGTCTTTTTAAACTAATTGCCTATTGCGTTATTGTTTGATAATAAAATAATTATGAATATAACTTAATTAATTTTAAGCATCTCATTAAATAATTTAATGCATATACACAAAAAAAATGCATTATTTACTAAATAATATAATATAATTTAATTAAATTTAAGCATGACTTATTAACTAATTTAATTCATAAATTAATACGACAGATAAAAATTATTTTATATATACCTTATCAAATTCTAATGTTCTATTCTTTCAATCAATCTCATCAAAGTAAAACTAAACATCTAATTAATATATAAAATGATATCAACTAAAAATTAAAAAATCAAAATATATTAACTAATTAAATAATAATAGACATAAAAACTGGCCTCAAAATCCAGTGCTCTAACCACATGCCAGGTTGTATTCAGCCTATTAATATTATCCGATTGGACGTAATTTTCTATCTAGCCATAAATGTTTCAAACTATCAAAAATGAAAAAAATGATGAATTAAGCCTTTTGATTTCGGCTACATCCTTTTTTATAGCGTTTTACGTATCTCAGGCACTGTTTTGTGTGTCATATATATCCCAGGTATACTGTACCCGGTTACCGAATTTTCGACATATTCCGGTAGCATTTGGGATGTGCTTCGCGTGGTTCTTTCACATCTAAAATACAGTGTACTCGAAATATTTGTCTAACGTAATAACTGTACTCAAGATATGAGCAACTGTAGATAAAAATAATTACTCTATATTTTATATATTTTTATAAATATTATATTTAATTAATTTAAATAAAAAAATTTATATTAAAAGTCTATGCATAATACTTTTGAACTCAAAGTATTTCAAGTAAAAATTAATTAATCTTGAATTTTGTTTTAACAACAATCTTTGGAGACTTTCTCATTTGATTTAGTTTGTTCACATTGTTAAAATAAATTATAAATTATTTTTTATTTTTATTTTGTTATT
>NC_029789.2:10407854-10410081 GCF_000816755.2 Arachis ipaensis | reverse complement strand
GGTTTTATATTGTCTTTATTTTAATTTGAAATAATCTACTATAAAATTTTTAATAGAATAATTATATTATTTTTTAAATTTAAAAATTATTCACCAGTATATTTAAAATTTTCGATCAAATATTGTTAGAATCTTCTAATTATAATGATATCTAATTTAAATTAATTATAAATAAAACAAGAAAGTTATTATTAGTAAGTTTGTTTGATATCCTAAAAATCTATTCGCAAGCAATTCGTATTTGATATTAGAATAAAGCTCTACATTTAAGTTATAACTCTAACTAAGTCCAAACCAAGTATTTTAAATTTGTGCGCGTATGTTTTATTTCCATCGCTTCTTCTTCTTCTTCTTCTTCCCTCTTCCTCTTCCTCCCCCTTCTTCTTCCTCCCTAATGTTGCGTCTTCTTCTTCTTCGTTTTTTCTTTTTTCGTTATCTTTCTCTTTCTTTATCGTTATCACCTCCAATCAAGTATTTTAAATTCACACGCAGGTTCTTCTTCTTTCCTCCTCCTCCTTCTCCTCCTTCTTCTTCCTCCCTAATGCTGCATCTTCTTCTTCTTCTTTTCCTTTTTCGTTATCTTTCTCTTCTATTATCGTCATCACCTCCAACTAAGTATTTTAAATTTACGCGTGCACGTTTCCCTATCATCGCTTCTTTTTCTTCTTCTTTATTATCTTTCTCTTTCGTTATCGTCATCACCAATAACACCAATATTTTGCTAATATCTTTATTAGTTCTGATTTTTTCTGGTGTCATCGTTAAATAATTTCCGTTTATTTCTTAGTTTATTTGAGGTTCATTTGGATCCAAAAATGAATTTGATGTATTTTTGTTGATGATTAAGTCTTTTGACTACTTGTTCAAATCTGAACTAATTTCGATTCATTTGTGAATTAATTAAGGTTCACTTGATGCTGTTGATAAGTATTGACCAAATTTTTTATTCTTTAAGTAATTTCGATTCATTTCATAGTTTAATTGAAGTTTATTTGGATCCAAAAATAAATTCGATGTATTTTTATTGATAATTGAGTCTTTTTGACTGCTTGTTCAAATCTGAACTAATTTCAATTTATTTGTGTGTTAATTAAGGTTCACTTGATGCTGTTGATAAGTATTGACTAAATTTTTTATTCTTTAAGTAATTTTGGTTCATTTCTTAGTTTATTTGAGGTTCATTTGGATCCAGAAATGATTTCGATGTATTTTTATTGATGATTGAGTCTTTTTTACTGCTTGTATCTTTTTGACTACTTGTTCAAATCTGAACTAATTTTGGTTCATTTGTGTGTTAATTGAGGTTCACTTTATGCTGCTGATAAGTATTGACAAAATTTTTTAGCAAAGAAGAATGAAATTATTCATTATCACTTTATTCAATTGCATTAGATTCCATTCCGTTCCATTCAATTTATCTTGAAGGTCATCCCAACCTTTGGGACAAGTTGTTCATCGATAGCACACCTAAACTGCAAATGAACCAAAATTTTATTATAACAACACCATTGTGTAATAACAAATGAAGCGAAAATTGTGCATTCTATAAACTCACAAACTCCTGTAATTTCGGTGCATTTCTGAGTTAATTGTGTCGCAATCACTATGTAATTTCGGTGCATTTGGTTTCATTGTCATGCACAATTCAAAACTCTTCTTCCTCTTCCTCCTCATCTTCCGTTTCGTCTTGTTCTTTTTTATTTTTTTTTGTTCATGTTCTCCTTCTTATTTTATTTTCTCAAAATTCTTCTTAATGTACTCTCTTGAAAAGAATAAAACCAACAAAAAGAGAAAAAAATATCAAATAAAAAAGAAGAATAAATAACTGCAATAACATGAAAAAGAGGAGGAAAAGAAAAACAAAAACAAAACATGGCAACAACATCACTAATAGAAAAAGGAGGAGAAGGCCCACAAAGAACAAATACAAAGTGAAGCAGAGTTTATTTGTTTGCATTAGTAAAGCACGTGCATACATGCTATGAATAATGAAAGTAGTTTTTGTTGAGTTTAGGCCAACTTAGTTATATTTAATTATAAAAAATACTCAATATTATTACTCTTATTTGAATTAGAAATTAGCATGCATTCAATAATTTGGTAACTTTGTGATTTTTTTTAAATGACTTCTTTTCATACTTAATTAAAATAAAAAAATAAATTAATTTATTACTTATTAAATTTTGATATATTCAAAATAATTGAATAAAAAAATTATATAATTTCT
>NC_029789.2:10405009-10406794 GCF_000816755.2 Arachis ipaensis | reverse complement strand
TTAAATTTTGATATATTCAAAATAATTGAATAAAAAAATTATATAATTTCTTATCTTACATTTAGCACTAACATTATAATAATTTCATCAATAACATATAACGATACAAAAATTTTGAACTTAGAGCACGGGATAATGAATTAATGATATTTGATTTAAACAGTTATCCGATACGTGATAGTTATTTTGGTGTATAATAATAACAATAAATCAAATACTATGGAATTGTTATGGAAGAACTAATATTTGAGAGTGATGAATTAAAATAAGAAGCGTCAAATATGTTAGCCTTTACAATACACCTAAAAAAAGAAAAAAAAAACATACATTTAAAATAATTATTACAGTTTTGTATAATGAAAAAGAAGTTTTGATTTTGTTTATGATGACGGGATATATATAACAACATTTAATTTACTCCTTCATAGTGAGGAATGAGTTACACTAAGATTTAAAATATCATTAAATATACTTAATGATTCTATTATTCAATATCTAATCCAATTTTTTTCGAGCAACGCTGTTAATGATAACTAAAGTTATAATTGGAGAAGATCAGGACAGAGCTTAGTTAAGACAAAGGGCATGGTTTCCAAATTTTTGTTAAAAAGATTAGTAATATTTTTTTAGAAAATAAAAAATAATTTAATTGGCTCAAATATTTTATTATGACTTAAAATACTAAAATTTAATATTCATCTCTTATTTTTATTGCACAATAATTTTTAGTTTAAAACATTTAAATCTTGTTGGATTTGAACTGAACTAAGTGTACTCTATTCAATAAGTAACACTCCCTCTACCTTTGAGTTTAAATATAAAAAATTAAGTATTTTTTATTTATGTAATTTAATATTATTTTATATTTTACTATTTATTTAATTTAATTTTTTATATGATAAAAAATATTAGAATATTCAATAAGTATTAATATTATTGTATTTGTATAAATTGATACAAAAATTCAATAAATATTATAAATTTTAATATTTGTCCTTCTAATTTCTTTTTTACATATTTTATAGGATATATATTCAAATTTTTATATAAAATAATCATAAAAAATCAAAGAATTGATGCATTTTTAAGAGGAAGGCTAATATATTCAAGAAGGAAAACATATAACTTTTACAATATCAACACTTGTAGATAGTTCTTCTACTTTAATGAATCACGAAAAAAGTGAGATACAACTTTCAAAAATTCAAAGTGTTGCATCTGATGAGTTTGACCTTAATTCTTTAGAACGAGATCCTGAAAAACAGCTTTAAATTTGGCAATATCACCCAAATCAAAGAGATGAGGTTAGACGAGTTTATCTTAAATTGGGTCTATATCAAAAGCATCTTAACAATGATCTTCTAGCCCCCCAAAATTTTGTTTCAAGCTCCGCTACTGAGAAGATGCTCCTATAATTAGTAGGTATTGTTACGAAACACACGTAATAAAATATTTCAGCGATATCATAATATTTTTATGTTATATAACAAATATTTTTATTTTGGAAAAAAAAAGTGATTGAACTTAACCAAGATTTTAAATTTATGAAACATGCACACTGACACGAAACATGTGAATATACGAATTTTAATTTTTTTTATGACATTGAGATTCAATATATTTTAATTTGAATGTACTATCAACCTGAACAAAATTTATAAGTACATCTAATCACAAAATGTTATTTTAACAAAAATAACTAATTTTTATATTTATTACATGAATAGTCAACAAAAAAGGGATGTAATTAAATAATTGTGTAAAATATTTTACACTGTTAGTAAA
>NC_029789.2:10402825-10404979 GCF_000816755.2 Arachis ipaensis | reverse complement strand
TTTTTTAATTATAAAAAAATTTAATGAAATATATACTATCTCTAAAATTATTTTAAAAATATGATTTAAAAATAAGATTGCCACATTATAGTATTTAAATATGTCTAAGCATATTTGAAAAAATATTTTGTATTTTGTATTAAGACATGGTTAAATCCAGAAAACACATGTATCAAATGAGTGTCGTATCGTGTTCAAAATATTTCTTGCACGTGAATATTGCAACTCAAAAAAATGTGTGTGCTTCATAGCGTTAGACAAATCTTTTCTATCATTTATTCCACAAAGATCAAGACAAGATACTGTATTTAATTGTGTATCATCTTATCTTTAGTAATTTTATTAAGTGTTCAAACTAGCCAAAAAAAATAAAACTATCTATAAGTATAAATATAACTACTTCAACCCAGAAAGAGATAAAATAAGTTTGTAAGTTTTAATATTACTTTAATTCCAAAAATAAATATAGTAATGCTAAATAGATTTTAATAAAGACAATTATCAATACGGAAAAGCTCTGCATACAAGCCCTAATGGCTTGTATGCTTTACAAGTTCATTAAACAATAAAATCAAAATATGCGCTGCTTCAAGTACGTTGATTACACGCGCTATATAACATCGCGCGTATATCTAACTACCAGATTTAAAATATTTCTTTCCCTTTTCGTTTTCGTTATTTTGAGATTTCGTTGTTCTTCTTCTCGCACGTATTCCCTCATTCTTCTCCATCGTTCTTTTCCTCTCCTTTTCTCACTAGCATCTTCTTCGTTTAGGTTACCTTTTTCTCTTTCTGCAACTCGAGCTTCGTTTTCTATTTTTGATTTGTTGTTTTCTGAAATCAAAGTTTGATCTCATTTTGAAGATAATGGATCATTCAACCTCAGATTGTCAGCTGAATGCAGGCGAAGTGGATTATGAGTCAGAATCTAACGAAGTCCCTGAGGTTTGATTTACATAGGATTAGTATGAATTTTCTTTCAGTAATTTGTATAGCATTGTGTAGTTGAAAAATTGCTGAACATTGACTGTGAAAGTAACACGTTTACCTGAATCTGTCGATTCAATGTATTAGTTGTGATTAATTACCTGGAATTTGTAGCAGACGCTCGGGTGTAGATCAATTCTTGTTTGGGTGTATTTTAGCTAGAAGTGTGGGTGTATCTACACTTTACTGGTTTTTTGTTATTTTAATTGACTTGTTGTTGTTCAGGTGTATTATATCAGACATGACTAGGTATGTTTTTAGTTTTTGAGATGATGTATATCTGCAGGCTGTGTATTTACAGTTTATGGCTTTAAAAGTCATTCTGTAGTTGAGTTGTTGCGGTTCGGGTGTATCGTATTAGACATGATTGGGTGTATTTGAATCATATCTATGGGTGTATTCACAGTTCTGACACGGTGTATTTTGCAGCCTCTCTCAGTTGTTGATGACGAGCTTGTTCCAAAGGTCGGAATGACCTTTACCACCCTTGAAGATGCTGGAAAATTCTACAGGAACTACGCCAAGGCTGCAGGTTTCTCTACAAGAGTTCGGTGCACAAATAGGAAGGGAAACGAGATTAAGAACCAACTGATTACATGTAGCAGAGAGGGAAAATAGAAATCTAAAATATCTCCCAATGAGAAGACCAATCCGACAGCCGGTCTAAACTGTCTTGCAAGAATTTATATACACACATTGAAGGATGTCGGTGCTTGGATCATTTCAAAGGTTGTGCTGGATCATTCACACCCCTGCTGTCCAAGCAAAGCAGAGATGCTCAAACAGCACAGGGAACTAAGCATGTCCATTCGTCGTACGATAGAGAATAACGAGGAGGCTGGTATCAGACCTAGCAAAACCTACCAATCATTTGTTGCGGCTGCCGGGGGTCACCGCAGCTAAATTTTATCGAAAAGGACGTGAGGAATTACATTACCAGGGAAGTGCGGAATGTTTCCGAACAAGAAGATGCAAAGGAATTCGGGAAATATTTGTTAAGAATGAAAGAGAAGAATCCGAATTTCTTTTTTGAGCTCCAACTCGAAGAGGATCAATCGATTAAGCTGGCTTTTTGGGCCGATGCAAGAAGCAGAGCTGCCTTTGAGTATTTCGGAGACGTCATTTCATTCGACACCACCTACAACACAAACAGGTAACAAACTGCCG
>NC_029789.2:10398808-10402785 GCF_000816755.2 Arachis ipaensis | reverse complement strand
GACTGCAATTCTGCACCGTGCGTACGATAACGTCATGGCCGAGATGGAATCATTAAAAGCCAAAAGGAAGGGGACATCTTCTTTATCCCACGAAGACGCCAACTTGGAATCCGTTTACGAGCTTCAAAGCCCGCCAAGGATTCGAACAAGAAGACGTTCAAAAAACAGGCTAGGTTCAAAGCTGGAGAAACAGATCGCAAATGCCACAAAGAAGAAGAAGACGAAAGTTTTAAGCGAGGTAAAAGTACTGTTCTTTAAATTTGTGGCGATCGAGTTTATTTTTCTCGTTAATAGTTTAGGTAATGTGTGTGTGTTATATTTCAGATAAACCTTTTTGATGCTGCATCAGTGGCGCATTCAAATTGCAGCCAATATCAAGGACACGTTATGAGTTATCAGTTCAGGGTACCAGCAGCAGGGGATAACTCGTTGGGTGTATAGTTTTACAGAATATGAGTGTAAAAGCACTGTTATTTTGGGTGTATTTTCGTTAATTCACAATTTACATATAGACACATATATAGATACATATAGAACAAAAGCTGTAAAAATTCTCAGGTTATGGGTTTATATTTGATTTGATGTTTTTCTTCATATTTTAGTACATGTAATTCATACATTTTGAATACAGCATAGACAGTTTGGGTGTATATTTTATGCAATCTTGGGTGTATTATTAGACTTGCGTTAGGTGTAACAGTTTATAATTTGCGTTTATATATGCCTTGATTTTTTCTTCATATTTTACCACCTGTAATACAGCTTTTGAATACATCACAGACAGTTTACCAGCACATATAGTTTAACTATGGGAAAAAATATACATGGAATAGAAGTTGTTGATAAATGGCAAATATTTACATTATTTGTTCAATTTACAAACTACCAAGCAGTTGTATTACCCAGTTTCTATATCAGCAGAATTAATCTGACAAAACGGACTTAATAATACAGAGGATGGCTTCGACAGCCTTATAGCACTACTCTCTCTAATTGCCCGATCTCTCTGTGTATTCATCTCACTGAATAGTATCCGGGAAGCGTACTCCACTCTATAGTGGTCCACCTCCTCCTACAATTAAAAAGTATATTCTGTTTAAACAGCAATATTAATTCAGTAAAGTAATACAGAGTTATATGGTTCTAAAGACAGTTACCTGTGGCCAATTATCCCATTGATACTTCCCCTTTTTGATGTTTTCTGGCTCAATTAACTCCATCCACTTCATAACGTACACAGCGCAGTCATAGCTGAAAACGAAGAAAATAAATTACAAATCTCATTTACAAAAGTTTAATGGTCAGAGTCACAAATTTATACCTTATTTTTTGGCCTGATATTTTAACATATGGTGATTTAATTTCCTTTTCCCTCTCCCCTTTCTGCAGAGGTTCCCCTCCGGCATATGTTATCAATCTTGAAAATACGTATCCCTTAAATACGAAAACAAATCAGTAATACACCCGAATGAATGGACAAGATACACCCAACTGAATGGACAATATACACCCATCAAAAGTAAAGAAATAGACCTATCTATTAAAGTAAAGAAGACAGAGCCAACTTATAGTGAATTTATTAATGGCCTTTCTCTCATCGGTGGGAGCTTTTTTGTGTAGCGGGTCAAGTATTTGACATTTCCGCTTTCTTGTATTTATCAGCCATAACCACCAATGCCCCGAGTAGCAGACAGGGGCAAAAATCTGAAGGATTGCCACACGTGAACAGTGTGTTATTTTATTTTGCAAATAAGTAAATAAGCGTACTAACAAATTTAGCAAACGAAAACTTACATATGGGTGCGAAGTCAATTTTTTTCTATCTATGAAGGGAATGAAACTCGGGTAGGCTTCCACCCTGAATTCCTTTTTCATTTTCGGTGATACGAATTCCCTATTTGGGTGATCCAAAAGTGCCATGCACTGCAAGAATTGCGAATCAAGAAATGAAATACTAAACTTACACCCAATGGAACGTAAAAAATACACCCAAATCAATACAGAAAATACACCCAAAGTTCGGAGAAGTAACACTTACCACAATATCGGAGGGGAGACAGTATATTTGTTCTTTAAACCTCTTTTCATTTTTGTTGTTGAGGATGAGGCAGATGGCAGATACAATCTAGAAATATATGCCAAAATCAATTTTACATTAATAAGCATTGTAATTGACTTTGGTGTAAAAAGATTAATGTTATTCTAATATTACCTGAGATTCTATATCACTTTTTGCCTGTAGGGAGGCAAGGTGCATTCTCATCAAAATGTATTCTCCTTGGCCAATCAGAGTGCACATTTCCTCATACTCGTTAGTATTGCCATCTGCATCTTCCTTCAGTCTCGTCCCCCAGATGTAGCACTTTTGTTTCATATCATCTGGAATTTGATTCATTCTCCCAGGAGTTTCAAACTTTGCAGAACTTTCTCCCCCAGTCTCCCTCTGAATTTGTGGACTTGTGTTTTTTCCCTTCGCCGCGCTGCTTGCTATTCTTTGGACCAAACTGTCCAATTGTTCTATCAAATTCGCAGCTTTTGGAGATTTTTCCCTTTCTGTCTCCTGCGTTGACGCCCCCTTCTGTCTTGAATCAGTCAATCCAAGGCTGAATGATGGCACCCCTGGATCTGTTTTAGGAACATAGGATGCTGTCCGTGCCATCATCAACAGGGCAGCAACGTCTTCTGCGTCTGGATGACTGCGTCATCATGTATAAGAATAAGAATAAGAATAAGAATATACGGATGATAAGCAAAGATTGATTTTAGTCTGATGAACTTACATTTTAGTTGGAGCTGAGGGAACCGTGGGTGTGGTCTCTTGAAGTTGTTTGGGGGTTTCAGGAGTGCTGCACAGTTACAAAAAATTAACCACGGCGTAAAAGAAACTAATCAGGAACAATATACACCCAAACTGTTAGCTAATATACACCCAAACTCTAAACAAATATACACTCAATACTATTTCTTACGTTTCTGTAGTCCCTTCAATCTGTAGCATAGGGGTTGGTTCAAAATCTGTCTCAGTGGTTGTTTGGGATGCCGGCACAAAAACCTGAATCGAGACTCTAAACAAGAAGAAAAATGAAAGGTTAACAATGCCTTTGAAAATAATAAGGTTATAAGGTTGAAATATTATTGGAAAACTCACACTGCAAGCGCTTCCGACGGTGTCTGTTCCCTCACAACCATCATATTCGAATCAGACGGACTCAACCTAGAATACACCCAAAGAAATTCAAGAAATACACCCGAACAATTCAAAAAGAAGACAGGCTTTGTTTTTTTGAGAACTTACATACTTGCAGTTTTTGCTTTTTTTTCCTGCCTTTTTTTTCTTGAATAAAATAATAAAGGGCTTTTTTTTCTAAAAAAAATATATACAGAATTAGAAGTAGAAGGGTAATAGAAGAACAAAAGTAACGGTTATTTGAAAGAGAAATTACATGCTCTGTGACGGCTGGTTTACACTACTCTGTTCTGTGTGTCCTTGAGAGGAAGGACCATCACTTCCCAAGTTCACAGCCGGTATTCTATAACAGATTTTATGTTATTCAGACAAAATAAGATACAGGTATAAAATGAATGCACAAGATACAACCAACCGAATGGACAATATACACCCAACACAACAAACTTAATATTCCAACTTATTAAACAACATACACCCAACTTGATCCACACAATACACCCAAATGGTTCCACAAGATACACCCAAATCATGATAACAAGATTTTATTAAATAATAAAGCTTCTTACGTTTCAGACGACACATAGCGACCTTCTGTCGATCGCAGGTCAGGTTGGTTCTCCCTGCGAAACAAGAAACAATTATTAGCATACAAAACACAACAAAATATGAAATAGACAGTCCAGCAAGACATACCCCTCTGCAATAGATTTATCAACGTTTTGCCCTAGCCATTCATCCAGTTCGTCACTTGATATTTCATATGTCTCACTACATTCATAAAAGAAGA
>NC_029789.2:10396519-10398679 GCF_000816755.2 Arachis ipaensis | reverse complement strand
GAGATATTTTAGCTAGCAGCATTCAGGTAAATAAAATACAAGCAACATATTATGTTTACTTACCAAAATTTCTTCTCTTTCTGCAGTCATTCTTTCCACCAACTGCTCCTTAGTCCAGCTGGCAATCCAAGGCTTTGGTGGTCTTTCAGTCCTCTTCTTGCCTTTGTTTTCAGAAAGATGAAAGTATATTATCATCAGGGCAAAGAGGCAGCCATCAATTGCCTTCTTCTTCTTCTCCTGGTAGTCTGTGATGCCCTGATGAATATCCTCTTAAACATCAGGTGTTCCTCTTTGCTGCCAACGCCTATTTCCATCATTTCATCGGTAAGACTTTTGAGGGTCTTACCCTGGAATCTTCTATAAATTATTTTGTCATCATCAGAAAGTTGCTTATACTCAACTTTCTCAGGAAACAGATTTCCTACAAGAAAGAAAACAACAAAGTATCAAAATCGGTTCAAAAATACCCAAGCATCAACCTTAAATACACCCAAGCATGAACTTAATATACACCTATAATTTTGAGCTAGTTACCTGTTGCATTGATGCCAAGCGCATCACCTATTGTCTTTGGTGTTATTTGGAAAGAACCATATCCTGTCTTCAGTCTGTTCTCCCCAAGTTTGAAGTTGTTTGCCAGTTCCCTTAAGAGTTGGTGATCCACCCTTAGAGGTGGGACGTGCATCAACCCACCAAATCCGAGATCCCTAACAATTGCCTTCTTCTCCTCAGTCATGTTTCTGAACTTATCACTCAGGAGATGTTTGGCACACTTAAGGTCCTTTGTTTGGTTTCTTGCTGCCATTTTGTCTGAAACGAAAAATACACTCAAAGACATCAGTAATATACACCCATATATATGAATCAGATACACCCATTAATAACAGTAAGATACACCCACAGATATGATTCAGATACACTCATTGATAACAGTGAGATACACCCATAGATATGATTCAGATAAATCCATATATATCAGTCAGGTATCACTCAAACATGCTTCAATATCAAATTAATTGAGATATCAGTAAGATACACGCATATATGAGTCAGATACCTTTGATTTTTGCTCGAAAATGGGAGCGTTTCCTTGTTTTCGAAGCGTTTTGAGAAGTGGAAGAGTCTGCCATACGTAACCGTTTGTGTTGAGCGCGTGATTTTGACGCGCCATGTTATGCTTCTTTATGCGCGTGTCTTCGATTTGGGCTGGGCCAACTTGGATGCTTGTAAATTTGTATGTGTAGCAGGCCCGTTATCAATATTAGTATCTTTTACTATGATAATAAAAAAATTAAAATTTTTTTATCTCATATTAAATTGTATTTTTTTATTTTGATTTTAACATAAAAGTAAAAACATTTAAAAGGTTTAGGATTTAAAGTTTCAAAGATTTAAAAGATTTATTAATGAATCATTAAAAAATATCTTCAAATTTAATTATCAATCTTATTTAAAAGAAAATATTATATTAAAAAATAGAATCTGATATAAATATTTCAATTTAATAATAAATTATGTATTATTATTGATAAATAATTATTCTACTTTAAAAACAAGTAAAATAATTATTCATTGTTTTTGCATTAAAAACGGTAAATTTAGATTTAATTAACTTTGTAAAATTTGTATAGTAATAATTTTTGTGTATTTTTATTTAAAAATTATAAAAAATATTTTGTATATTTTTGTATATTTGTTTGTACAAGACGCATGGGTGACATATACTAATTTTTACATAATAAACAAAGAATTATTTTGTTGTTTTTGTGGAAAACTAATTGTATAATAATTATTGAATCTAGATTTTCAATGTATAATAATTATTTTTATAATTACACGCAAGATATTGTCTTGAATAAGTTTATGGTTGGTATATTTACCCCTTTTTCGAATTTTCTTCCAATATATATAACTTTTTAATTAGATGGCAATTTTTTAATTGTTGTTAGGATAATTTTTTGCAAAATGACTTAAATATAAATATAATAGATAATTAAAAGCTTAATTATGATAAGTATATCACACATATAAATACATTTAATCCATACCTCTTAAAAATCAGTGAAACGTGGTGCCTTAATTTTAGCAATATAATATAATAAATTCATATTTAAATTCCCACTTTATACAAATATAATTAAACATGGTAAATAATATAAT
>NC_029789.2:10384555-10396251 GCF_000816755.2 Arachis ipaensis | reverse complement strand
TATATGAGATATATGAGATCATTTAAAAAATACAATAAAACGCATAGATATAATTTGATAATATTAATTATAAAAAATATTAATTATAGACATCATGTGTATAAAATTATTAATATTATGAGTACAAAATTACTACGAAAAAAGAGAGCTATTTTAACACTTTTTTTTTAAGTTAAATATAAAAATAAATATATATTTTTGACAAATATTACAAATGTCAATTTTTTTATATTTTCTTGATGAATAATTTGACGGTAGAAAATTACTCCTCAATTTTGATACTCATTTGTTTTCAACTTACTCCACTATTCCTCTTCTTTGTTGAGTTCCGTCAATTTTAGTATCACACTGCTCTCAATTTGGGATTATACTACTCATTCTTCATCTTCAAAATCTCAGTTTATTCTTCAATTTCAAGATCTCATCTCATTCTTTGTTAGAAATTTTTGTTGAGAATTTTTTATGGTCAATAAGTGTCAAAATAAATAGTATTTTTGACGGTTAATAAGTATCACAAAAAATATATTCTCAACTTTTTCTAACAAATTATTTTTGACGGTCAATATTTATCAAAATAAGATTTAAATTTTTTTATAATTACTTATATGTTAAAAATACTATTTTTGACAAAACTTTTATTAACATATTTCCATAGTTAAAATAGTGTCAAAAATTTTTTTGACGAATTTTAATTCTTTTTTGACACATATAGTCCTAAAAAATAGTCTATATTGTTGTAGTGAATTATGGATGTTAATATGAAATTATGGATATTATGTGTATGAATTTATAAATGTTATGAATAACTTTATCAATTGAATAAATTAATTTAAGAATTTGACATTTTTTCAAATGCAATTAGGATAAAATTTAAAAATACATGTGTTAACTTGATAGTTACTTATGCAATAACTAAAAAATTATATGTGTATGGATGTAATATCTAATAAAATGTATTTAATTTTTAGATGTTAGTTGTATGTAATTAAGGATGTTATATATATGAACTTATGAATGTTATGTGTATGAACTTAGTTAGTACATTATAAATATAACTGCACATAAAAATTACACATAGAAAAAATTAAATCAGTTTATTACCATACCTCATCAAAGCTAGTGTGAGTTTTTATATTTTTGAAAATTGGTTGACTGGCAACAACTTCGTCGAATAAGTTCGTCTGTTCAAATTATTAACTCCTTCTGACATAAATACCGTATTAAGGTCGAATTCAAATGACATACTATTTGTAATAATAACGACGACTTCTTGAAAATTTTCTTAGCCTATCCTAATTATATTTGTAATCGAACTAGAGTTATAATTTTTAGTCTCGAAGAATAAACGGCCTTCATGATCCTTTTAACAATGAAAACCTAATAAACAAAGCTTTCACGTTTGCCAACTCCTGCTATGATAATAAATGAAATGAAGAAAATAAAAATTAATTTAAATTAAAATTATTTAATGTATATTATTATTATTTTTATTTTTTATTGTTATTAATTTTATTGTATTTTTAAATATAACATTCAAATTATAAAAAAAATATTAAATAGTAATTACAAAAATGTCTAATAGTTAAAAATATGATATTATAATTAATATCATTAATAAGTGGGGCTGATAAGAATATGATAAGTAGATTGACAAGAGAACAAGAATACTGACGTGACGAAAATTGACAGATTAAAAAATTAATGTAAGAAATACGTTGCAAGTACAGTTCTTAACCGGCAAAAATCCGCTTATCAATTTAAAAGGGTTGTCACAAAATTAGAATGAAAATACTGGGAGTATGAATCCCAAGTCGTCTCCCAACGAGTTGCAGGAAAGAATGCAGCTTATTGGTCAAAGGTTTTTCAGGAAATTTTGAGTTTGAGAAACAGAAAAAATTAAATAAGAAAATTTATATAATTTAAATAAAAGTCTTGACCGGGAGTAGATTAATTGGAAGTTCTATCCTCGTTGGATTTCTCTCAAGATCAATTGATAATTGAAGGTTGTTTCTACTTAGTTATCCTTTACCAAGTAAAGTAAAGTCAAGTAAGTTGGAAGTCTACTTCTATTCACAAGTTCTAATCCCCTCCCTTGGGAAGGATTAGCGTTAGTGACTAGTAGAGAGCCAGCCAACAATAAACCCAATTACAAATTGACTCTTGAGTAATCCAACTCAAGGTTCTCCTTTTAATCACTCCCAATCAAGTTAGGAAACTACTCCATTATCATGAATGTAAACTTCACAAAATTAAAAAGGGAAATAAAGAAAAACATGATAATCAACAATAAAAGAGAGATCAATTAAAAATAAAAATGGTTCTTATATTAATAAATTATAAAAATAATCCAATTGTAACTCTGGACAAATTAAGGATATGAAAGAGTAAGTGAAAAGTAAAGAAACAAACTAGAATGATGAAGTTTTGGCGGAGGTAATAACTCTTCTCAATATCCCAATCCAAAAGCAATAAAACAAAATTCTAAGAATTATGAATGTGTAGAGAGAAAACCTAGAGGAGGAGTAAAATCAGATCTAAAAACTGAAAAACTATCGTAATGTGTTGTCTTTTGAGTCTCTGCATGTTCCCTGGCTCTAGTCTGTGTTTCTGGGCCAAAAACTGGGTCAAAACATGGCCCAAAATCGCCCCCGGCGAATTCTGTTAATTTTGCAGATCGCGCATGTCACGCGTCCGCGTCGTCCACGCGTGCGCGTCATTCAGCGTTTTTCCTTGCCACGCGTACGCGTCGTCCACGCATTCGCGTCACTCGTGCAGCTTCCAATCCACGCGGTTGCGTCAGGCACGCGTTCGCATCGCTGCGAATTCTCCATTTCGCGCGTCTGCGTGGGCCATGCGCTCTCGTCATTGCTCGCTGGTCATCTCCTTAATTTCTTGTGTTCCTTCCATTTTTGCAAGCCTCCTCTCCAATTTCCAAGTCATTCATGCCCTTTAAAACCTAAAACACTTAACACACGGATCACGGCATCGAATGGGATGAAGGAGAATTAAAATACATAATTAAAAGTCTCTAGGAAGCAAGTTTTTAACCATGGAGTAATTTTGGGAAGGAATTGTAAATACATGCTAATCATATGAATAAGTGGGTAAAGATTTGATAAAACCACACAATTAAACACAATATAAATAAAAAGTTAATGGTTTATCAAATACCTAATAGTTAGAAATATAATATTATAATTAATATCATTAATAAATAGGACTGATAAGAATATGATAAGTGGATTGATAAGAGAGTGAGATAAAAAATAAAAATATTATTAAGTTATATAAATGAAGTAAATTATAAAAAATTTTGGTTAAAAAATTAATTAATTCACTTATTTACAATCATAATACTAAATAATTTTAAAAGTTAGATCAGAATTTTAATTATATTACAATCATAATACTAAAAAATTTGAAAACTTAGATCAGAATTTTAATTTATTATTGGCCAGCGACAGACCCTTAAATAGATATCAGATTCGTGACGAATTAATCTTTAACCTGTTAGATTGAAAAATACCGCGAAAAACTAAAAAAATAGTATAAATTTAGCAAACATGATCCGATAGTGATAATCAAACTGGCTAGTTGGAAACTAGAGAATTAAATCATAGTAGTTCATTAATTCTATGACCTAGCTAGTTTGATAGCGTAAATAGCAGTGGTCGGGGTTAACCTTGATAACAATAATTACTCATGTCGGTCTGAATGAATTCTGATGCGTTCATAAAGAAAAGTTTGTAACAAATAAAGATTTTGGAGCAACCGTGGAACCCACCGAAAATAATTCAGTTGCGATATGGACCCAAGAAAATAGTTTCTACAAGTCCACTCTTCGTGGATGTCTTAGAGACAAATAAATATCTACTAATCCTTTAACTTTGTTTCTAATTGCAGCGCGTTTGGTTGCTATTAGTTCCAATAACTATCATGAAATTAAAGTGCTACTTAATTACCTTGTCTGTGTTTGTATTAAGCGGATAAATAATGGAGGGGGAGGGGACCAGTAACCATAAAAAAAAAAAAAATATTATAGTAACCTTGTCTAATAAACGACAACAATTATATCTTTGTTTAAAGGCACCAAAAAGGGTTTTACAGTGTTATGAGAGATTCTTATTATTTTATTTTTTGCGTTAGGAATCTTATAATAAGGTTTACTGATTGATGTTGCATTGCATTGTCTTAGCTTCCTTATCCATTGTTAAATTTCCCCTTACTCAACTATTTAATTCACAAGGGCCATTTCATATACCCAAAATTCTGTTTGTAACATTGTATAATATTTTGGTATATATACCATTTTCTTTTTTTTTTTTAATATTAGGTGAATAAATTATTTTTATAATCAACACTAATTAAATTATTTTTCTTCTTCTTATGTCTCTCCTTCTCCTATTTTTTTCTCTAACTAAATTTTTTATTTTATAAAATCATTAGTTATTGTCATATTTTTTTAATTTAAATTTAGAATTTTTAATTCTTGAACCACCAACACAGAGTATTTTATTGTTATGATTAGAATTAAAGATCCAAACTTTATGAATTTTATGAATAGTCGTATTCTTTTTATTAGAGAACAAATCAACTGTTAATACAACTAATTAATAAATTTTTTTAATAATTATAATACCACCTAAACTAATTTTATATTACCAAATTAAATCACAAATAGAATAAAAATCATAACACATTTCATATACCCAAAATTCTGTTTGTAACATTGTATATAATATTTTAGTATATATACCCTTTTCTTTTGTGTTTTTTTAAATATATATTAGGTGATAATAAATTATTTTTATAACCAAGACTAACTAAATCATTTTTTTCTTCTTATGCCTCTCCTTTTTCTGCTTCTTTTTCTTCAACTAAAATTTTTAGTTATTCATCCTTAAGTTATTAAACTAATTTGATTAAACTTGATTACCAAAATAATCTAGTTATGTAATATCACTGTATTTATTTATACTTTTTGTTAGTTTTTTGTTTATTTTTGTTTCCTTCTTCTTATTCTTTCACACATTTTTTTTCGTATTCTTCATATAAATAAAGAATACTTAATTATTATGGATAAATACAAGAGAAAATAAGGGACGAATATAGTTTTGAAAGGATGGTAATAACATCATAGATATAGAGGATTAACATTTAATTATCAAGAAAATAATCATCAAGACCAACATTTTTTTAGAAAGAGAGTAAACATGCTGGTTTATATAGATAGATAAATATGCTTTATTTAGAAAAATAAAATGCATTTGCAGATACAATAAAAATGATTCATAGTTTATAACTAGCGCGCGTGCATGTAAATAACTAAACAATTCCAAACAAAATAAACATTACTTTGTATATATGTGTTTTTATTTTATCTCTTTGTAACATGCTTGGAGGATTTAGTAGTGTAATTAAATATATTGTTCATTTCTTTCAAATACATGTTTGTTCTATTATTTAAAGTATGTTTACTGATTAATTCTACAAAACATATTTGTAATAATTAAGAAAGTGTCATGTTCGTTTTCTGGTGTGATAAGTTATGGCCTAACATATATAATGATAGAGTAAACTACTATTTCTATTCATGAAAGTTGAAAACGCTGACATATCTATCCATAAAAGATAAAAATTACTATTTGTACTCATAAAAGTTGATTTTTGCAAGAAGAATTATCCAAACTCTAAATAATTACCTAAAATTCCTAAATTACCCTTATCTTCACCACCACACCACCTCCTTTACCCAATCACCTTTCTAATCATAACCTTCTTCACCCAGCCACCACCCCTTTTTCTCTTTCTAATCTCAAATTCCACCACCACCCCCTTTCCCTGAGAAAGGATCAAATCTGAATAACCAAACACAGAAGCCTCATGTATTTGGATTCACTTTTTCTGGGAGAAAAAAAATGACGAAAGAGACAGAAAGAGAGAGAGAGAGAGAGAGCTCGCCGCGGTTTTGGTTCGCAAAGGAGACCGCGGTGGTGGCGGCTAGCGCGGTGGCCCGTCGGGGGCACTGGTTCGGTGATGAGGAGAAGATAGCCACGGTAGGTGAGGGTGGTGGCGGTGAAGAGAGGAGAGGGGGCTGCGACTCTAGGGTTGCTGGCGGCGGCGAAGCAGGGGCTGGTGCGAAGTTCCTCTGGTCGGCAAGGACGAGACAAGAAAGGAGAGAAGGAGGGGGTGGTCGCTGACGCTGATGCTGGAGGATGCAAGAACGGAAATAGAGGCTGCGATATTTGTCACGGAGGAGGAGAGGTGGCTCGCGACTGAAAAACCTACTGCTTTTCTCTTTACTTTTTCTATTGTTGTTGTTGTTGTTGTTGTTGCTGCTGCTGCTTTATGTGAAGAAGAAGATGATGGAGGTATAGTGGTGATGGTGGTGACACTACAAGAAAATGGAACATTTGTAACAAAAAAATTGTATCAAATTTAAAATTGTTACAAATTATAGTTTTTTTTGTAACAATAATTAGTTATTGTTACAAAATAAGAATATTTTGTAACAATAAGAAAATTTATTACAAAACATTTTAATATTTTGTAACAACTTGATTTATTTTGTTACAAATTATGTTGGCTTTCGTATCGAATTGTTGTTTTGTTACAAAATGTTATAATGTTTTGTAACAAAAGATTATATTGTTGTAAAAATTTAAAATATTTTATAACAAAATATCTTTAAATAATAAATTAATTATGATTTATTTTATTTATTCATGATTTTAATTTCAAGAATATATATATTGATTGGACATTTTTTTATTATTAATTTGAAAGCTTGAGTAATTGAAAAATAATGAGAACAGATATATGATTTAATTTGAATAATTAGATTTTAAACTCTATTTTATGATTTTAAAGATAATTAATTTAATTATCTCTAATTATTAAATTAAAATATTTATTTAAAAATAAATTAAAATAATAATTAAATAATATTTTTACAAATATTATTATTATTGGATTAAATTTAATTTCAAATTATTACTTTACCCGACTAATTTTATAAAAATAACTGAATTCCTAAATCCATTTATACAACACCCTAATTGAAACCCTAACCCTAATTTCCCTAAACTAGCCGCCTTTTCCCCCTTTCCCTTTCCCTTTCTTCCTAATCTAGCACACACTACACAACGGTAGTAAAGAACAAAAGAAAGAAAAAAGAGACAGGAGTTGGAGTGAGGGAGTTGAATGGAAAGGGAAAAGAGAGAGCATTTGGGAACAAAGAGAAAGAGAGCAACGGGGAAGAGGAGAGGGATTGGAAGGGAGGAGACCGCATCTACTGCGTCGCCACTGCCATCCCGTCAATGTGACCGTCGAGTCACCGTCGTAGAGCTGAGTCGCGAAGAGAGTTCACGAGCGAGAGAGAGAGCGACGTGGAGGGTGAGAGTCGCGAGCCTGGGACCGCTGTGACCATCGCATCGCCGCCATCCTCGCGCCAGCCACTGCCGCTGGCGGTGATGAAGCCTGTCGCCACCATCCACACCTCCATGATCGCCGTCGTTGAAGCCATGCGAGAAGGGAGCCACTGCTGTAGTGGAGAACGTCACACCATCGCCGCTGAGCTTGCTCCATGGTTGCAGATGAGCTTGCCGTTGCTGGAGGCTGCTGCCGTTCTGTCGCCCGGGATCCACTGCCGCTCTGCTTCCATGTTTTTCTTTTGTTACAGTAAGCATTTTTGTTCCGAAACCCTCACAGCTAGTGTATATGCGTTATGTTATGTGTTTGGTGGAAATTCTGAGGTTTTGGAGTCAAGTAAAAGAAATTTTGTTCTCATTTCTTTAGTTGTTATGAATAATTGGCATGATATTTTAGAATTTTAAAATTCTTCAACCAGAATATGTAGAAAAGGATTTAAAACTCAAAAGATATACCCTGAAGAAAGGTGGATTTGAATATAATTAATAATAGGATAACTGTTTGATTAAGTTTGCAATTTCATGAGTGGAAGAAACAGTAATTTAATGATTAGTGATATAGTTATCTTGGTCATTGAGTTGTTTTTGCTGAATTGTATGATTTTGAAACTGCAAAAGCATTGATTTAGAATGTGAAAATATCATTCTGTAATTGCCATGATGCAAGGATGATTTATTTTTTACTTGTCCCAATTATGCTCTCAATGGCTACAAGTTTGATTTTAGCATAAAAAAAATATTTTATGTACTCATATTTATCTTGTAGAGCCATTGCATGAGATTAACACAACTCTATATGGATACTATTTGAATATAAGAAATTAAGAAAGGTGATGAAAGTTATCCTTTTTTGTGCTCAAGAGGTGGAGCTACATGAAATTGCTTGATAATAATCACATGATGGATAATACTTAGATTAGTATTCTTCTCCTATTTCACAGCTCTTTGCCCGTCATCTGTCGCTGTGTTTGCTGTCAGCTTATCATCTTCAAAGGTTAATGCTCTGTTCGTGGCTCATTGTAATAGTGTAACATTGTTATTCATTTTTTTACTCTATTCATAAGAGTTATTGATCTTTGAATTATTCTTGAATGATTTGTGTTTTCAGTTTTTTATTCATTGATTGTTGATTAGCTCTTACTGCTGTTTGTGATTATTCATGATAAATGTGCTGCTATCCTGTTATTCTTTGTGCTTTTGTGGCTTAATTGTGATTAGATTGTGAACTGTCTTGATCAAATTGTTGAGGATTGTTGCCTCCAGATTTGGGTGCTCCAATTGAATATCTATAATTTTTGTTTTCATGATTTGTTGGTTTGTTTGTGATTATTTAAAATTTGGAATGCTTTGACTGGGTTGATATTGTTGCTGATTATGAACCTGGACTTTGGTTTTGTTGTTGCATTTTCATTTGAATTTCTGGATATGGTTGCTCTACAGCTTCAATTTTCATTTCACACGGCCTTCCACTAAACCAAGCTTTCAACATAGATTTTGGATCTTTACCGAAAACCTCTCTATGAATATGAGATTTCACACTTATTTACTTCCTTCTCTTGAATTTACTGGTAAGAGATTAACTTGCTATCATATCAGAACATTGTCAAGTATGGGTTTGGAAAGTGAGCTTTTATTCATGAGATTTTATCACAAGGGGAAAGTTATCATATTGTTAAGAGCTATTATTCAACTGATGTACATTTTTATTAGATGGTTCTTATTCATGAGCTTTTATTTAATTCTTTAATTATCTATGACATAGAATCTATTAATTATTAGATTTTGATATCATTATGAATAAAATTTATGTTTTTGTTTTTTTCTGTGCATTTTTAAAGAAAAAAAAATATTGTTTCTTAAGCTAGTGTTTTTTGTTTGGTGATCTTTTCAGGTTTGTGGCACTTATTAGAACTTCTTCATGAGAAATGAGAAAGGAGCTATATGAACATGATGGAGTTTGTAATTTGTAGTTTATATTTTGGAGATTTATAATTCCTTATTTTTCTTGTCCTATATATCTATCTAGTTCATTAGGGTTCTTCAATGTGTCTTGTTAGTTTGTACTTTAAAGTTTATATGTTGAAGATTTATAAAACAATATTAGTTAATGAAAGATATTTGAAATATCTATGTTATTATATATTATATAAATGTTGACTTGTTGAGTAAATTAGTTAATATATTAATTAATTAAAAAATAATATAATTTGATAAATTATGTGTGTAATTTGTATTAAAAAAATTATTACAAAATAGATAGTGTTTTGTAACTAAAGAAAAAAATGTTACAAAATCAAGTTATATTTTGTAACAAAATTTTATGATAGGAAAAAATAGATTGTCACAAAAAATACTTGAAGATCAAAATTTGTTATCACTTTTGTAATGACTTCTGATTTTTTGTATCATAAAAATTTGTTACAAAATATTACTTTGAATTGTAACAATTCCGTTTTTTGTTACAAAAACTTTTTGTAACGGGACATACTGCAACGGCCCCTTTTTTTTGTTACAAAATTCTTTTGTTTCAAAATTTCGATTTTTTGTAACAATTTTTTTTGTTACAAATATTGCTTTTTCTTGTAGTGTGATGGTAGTGATAAAGAAAATGAGATGTTGGTGGGATTTGAGATTAGAAAGGAAAAGGGGGGTGGTGACTAGGTGAAGAAGGTTAGAGTTAGAAATGTGATTGGGTGAAGGAGGTGGTGTGGTGGTGAAGATAAGAGTAATTTAGGGATTTTAGGTAATTATTTAGGGTTTGGGTAATTCTGCTTGCCAAAATCAACTTTTATGGGTATAAATGGTAATTTTTATTTTCTATGGGTAGATATGTCAGCGTTTTCAACTTTCATGAATAGAAATGGTAGTTTACTCTGCAATGATGACATTATGATGAATGATGACAACCGAGAAGCAGATAATCGTATTTGTTGCCAACATTAGATATATGGATCGGATCTAATGAGATATTAAATTTATCTAATTTCTAATTATTTAACGTAGTTTTGAAATAGAAAAGAATGTTGATAGCTAGTAATTAAATTTGACTACCAATGAAAAAATAAAAAGAAAAAAACAAACTAATAATGTTAATTAAGAGTTAATATTTAAAGTGGTCCTTAAATTTATAGTCGAGTCTTAATATCGTCCTTAAATTTATAATTGTCCCAAATTTACCCCTAACTTAACAACGGTCATTCCCGAGATATTTTCCGATCATGGAATAATGATATAGTTGGACAGAGGCCTCAGGCCACATTGAAAACTACGTTACACTGGTCAAATGTTGTCGTTTCATTTTGGCACCCAAATAGAACATAAACGACATCTTTTAGGGTATTTTGAAGGATTTTAACTTTAACATGTTAAAACCACTTAAAATACCCTAAACGATGTCGTTTATGTTCTATTTGGGTGTAAAAAATAAAACGAAGATGTTTTATCAGTTCAGCGTGGCTTTCACGTGGCTTCTGTCCAACCACGTTATCATTTCATCATCGAAAAATATTTTATAGACGACTGTTATTAAGTTTAAGGACAAATTTAAGATAATTTTTAATTTAGAGATGACATGGAAGTTCGACTGCAAGTTCATAAACTACTTCAAATATTAATTCGTTAATTAATTAAGCCTTTAACTTTTTAAAAAAGAAAAAAAATATTATTAATAGATAGATAAAGACTCAATACCTTTTGAATTAAAGAATAATTGACCACCCTTATAAGAATGAAGATGGAAAGAATCTAATTCAATTCTATTATATAGATATATAATTATTTATGTTGCTTCAATTTCTCTTATTAGCTTAATATTTTAGGAGAAGTGATATTATAATATAATGTCGGAGTTTTATATTAAAAAATCTAGAATTTGATTCTTTATGAGATTTTTTATTAAGAATGTTAGAAAATAATAATCATTTATGTACTTAAATTTTTGAAAAAAGTGGTATCATAATAAATTCTAAAAATTAGTTTAAGGAGGAAAAAATATTTCATATACAACTATATATAAACTAAGCTATATTGATGAGGGATGTAGGATTTATAACATATATTCTTTATGTCGAATGATCATCTAGAACGTAAACATTATTAAGTGGTCTAATAATATCATATTAGAACTGAAATTAAATGAGTCTAACTCAACTCCAAAAAATAATTCAAGAAAAAAGAATTGCCTCACATTTATAAACTATTATTTAAGATATAATCGCAAACTATTATTTAAAATATAATGATAAATAGTGATTTCTAATGTGTTTT
>NC_029789.2:10383156-10384478 GCF_000816755.2 Arachis ipaensis | reverse complement strand
ATAACTTAATTAGTAATTACATAAATAAAAGGTTTGGAGACAAAAATTACATAATTGTATCATTTGAGATTTCGATACATTGATGTACTAATACAAATCTATATAAACCGCGATGAGTAGTAGGGTTTTAGAATTTTTAACTTAAATCGTTGTGGCTTGTAGCAATGTACATGCATGAGGGAATAGGGCAAAAATTGATACAACTCGAAGTGATTTATGAAAGTATTTTATTCAATGTAAACGGTGATATCGATTTTTGAGAAATATAAAAATGCCATAAACAGCGATAGGTGATGAAGGTTTATGCACGAAACCTAATCCTCTAAAGGTTGTAGTGGTTTTTGAACTTCTATTGCTCTATAAATACTGGTTTGAAGGTTATTGTGATGTAAAATAAATAAATATGATACCTAGTAAGGATAATTTCTTAGCTCTTGTGTACTATACAGGAAAGATTCAGAAAAACAAAAAAAGGGTAAAAAGTTTACAAACAATAAGCCTTTGAGTATTTTATTCATTCATCAAATAGTTTTGTAGATGTTCAAACTAGAATATTACAGAAGTTTGGGGTGTGTAGAACTAAGTAGGCGGAGAAATTATTTTACAAGATCCTGATTACCGTTGTGTCAAGCGGTGTCAAGTATGATACCTTTGTCATAAGGTCCGATGAAGATTTGCAAGTTCTTTTTCATTGGTGGAGAAGTTTTCCAAAGGTAAAGACTCATGAGTTGTTTGCGAAGTTGAAAGATATTATTGCCAGTTCAGGGGGATCAACTCCAAATTTCCAATTAACTGGATTAAGGAGAGCTTTCAGTTCGATACATGTGGTTGCACCAGCTGTAGTGTTGCTTGCATCTCCATCTTTTACGGTTGATTTAAACTGCAATGCTGGGATGCATGTATTATCGAAGATAATTGTTCCTTCGGTGAGCTAGCAGTTGCGATGGTTAATTCTCATCACATGATTGTTGTTGGTGTGGAGGACCGAGAACTATATCAAATTGAAAATACAATGCGAGATGATGATTCAAAGGAGGAGCTAGTCAAGATAATTGGGGACAGTGATGAGGATCGAAGCGATCCACGTACAACCAGCAGGGTCCATCTATTCAACGAACCTAGGATTGGCAAATGCAGCATTCGGAGACAAGAGTCTCTGAGCGACCCGATAGTACCACTCTAAGAATCGTGCTAATAGGCGTGGATCTACAACTTTCTAAATACGGAGGATGGTAATCGGACAACTACCGATCTTCATCTTCCCTATCTTTCACGTGGAGAAAATCTTTGTTCAACGCTATCTCTAGTCGATGTTCTATGCC
>NC_029789.2:10379714-10382961 GCF_000816755.2 Arachis ipaensis | reverse complement strand
TCTGTAAATTCGAGTGCTTTTCGGCAAGTATTTTCGGGTGAATCATCGCCAACGCGTCATGCGCAAAATATGGTTCCCGTACAACATGGAAAAAATAATATATTCTTATGAAATAACATAAAAGAGAAAACATATATATCACATGTGAAATTATTAAAATCTTTAAACAACTTCCATCTCAAGGTCGCAACCTATCCAACGCAAGCCTCATCTGAATAACCCTCGGCTCTCTTTCTCATTCTGCATAGGTTGATATCTCGCCCACCTACAAATTTGATTATTAATTCAACATATATATACCTTAAGATATTTATATAAATATTTTAAACATGAAAAATATTCAATCATACATGGATGTCAACGGAAATGAGAACGTGCTGAAACCATACGGCCTAAGTGTGAGGAACTGCCAGAATATTCACGACTGTAGTAACTGCAGTAGTTCCGTTAGGTTGGTGATATTTATGTTGGCCACCCAACACATGCATCTGTATAACCACTCAAGAGCAATTGAACCCCAACTATACTTGTTCATCTCATCTAGCTTTGCCACATATGGTAACCATCGAAGATAAACCCGATTTTCATTATTATCACTGAACGGCTAAGTAGAGAGTAACGTCCTAATGTAGGTCGGTGCATATACACAGATTGTGTCCTTAGTAGCATCAGTTGAGAGCATCTTGAACTGCTCATGGAACCACGTCAAATGCACTCTCATCTGCTTTACTTTATTTGACGGCGGAAGCTCACCCAAAAGTTCCTCAAACTATTCTCACACTAGCTTCTTGTCAGGAGTGAACTGTGGGAAGTCCGTAAGGCACCCGCTAATCGCCTCGCCATCAATAGGCAACTCCAAGTGGATGAAGCGTCCTGTAAAGTTCTCGTGCACTCTCCGAACAACATATAAAAAGTGTGCACCTCATGACTCATTTTCTCAATGAATGCACTAACCTTAAGGCTCATGCAGTTTGAACTAATGATTGTAAGTCTCGCCAGGTGGTACAATTCGATAGTCTTCGAGTATGGGATAATCCATTTGTAAAGAAGCATATTTTGTTGTCTCTTAACACTATATATACACCTAATCGACTGCATCACAAAACAACAAGTTGACCCTAGTTAGAAGGTCATCTGATCTTCATTAAAATTTTCAAATACAATATATCATCTAATCTCCTAATACAACATCAATAACCTACATATTTTGCTTAACAAAATCACTAGTTGGCAACAAAACTAGCATATCTAACAATATATCATGAACTTTGTGATTATTACTACAAATCTACTTTTAATCAATAAACTCACTTTTTTTTGGAATCTCACAAAAAAAGTTTTGCGCTAATTTTTTCATTAATATTTTTAGTAATATAGACAACACCGTCAAATCAGTATAGACAGACGATTTTTTTTTTCTGTCATGGCTCTACCCTTACGTAATCCTCGCGGTTCTCTTTAGAAAACTCTCCAAATGAAGAATTTGTGCCTAGCTATTGCAGTTTTATATATAGCACCAACGTAAACTGTTAATGCTAACTGCGGTTTTTTCACAACACCATCTCCACGTAATTTGCAGTAAGTCATGACAAATTCTGGCTAATCAATGTGCATAAACTACAGTGAGTTAAAGTGGTTTATGGCCCACAGTTCTAATTTCATAAATTATCCTATGGAATTTTAGGTTTTTTTTTTTTTTTGGTCTTCGTTTATAAATCACTGCCAATCATAGAATTGTATATATACTTTAAAATCATATTAACATAAATTGCTAAAAGTAAAAACTACAACGATTTACGTTAAAATTAGTAAAACCCACAGCAAACAGCGATTTATATAAAAGTAAAAAAGGACTTAAATATACGACAACTCAATTGTTGTAAATTGTAATTGTATAATTTCCACCGTCATTTTATTTAAACATGTCATTTATCCTAATTTAACACATGAATTCTGCTAAACTATTATTGTCTTACAACTTCTAACATTCTTTTCGCCAATAGACGCACAACAAAAACCAATAAACAAAAAAAAATGTAGTGAAAAGAAGTTATACCCATTTTCTTTGATCTCCGACCACGTGATTACATTATTACGATTCATGTGCAACTGTGCCTATTCTCTATTTGATAGTCACATCTGCCAACTTGCAACTTCAACCTTTACCAAATTCACATGCATGCATCTGCAAACACAAGAGAGGCAAAACAATTAAATTTTGGGATTCTATCTCAGAAATTATGCACTCAAAAATCTTTGTATGAAACATAATTAGTGTTTTATCGTTTAATACACCAATCCTATAATATAGCGAAATTTTCAAAAAATAAATTTTATTTTAAAATATAAACGAATATTATTATAGTTTACATTAGCATATTTTAGAATTTAACAATAATAATGATGAAATTACCTATATCTTCAACTGACATTTTGTTTGAGGAACGTGTCCAACTACAATTCTATGCACTGTACTTCGTTCGGTATGAGGTAGCCATCACTATCTTCATGAGTTGATAGAAAATATTTCATGAACCATGGTTAAGCACTGATAATGACCGGGGACAATACCAATATGGAATTATGGATATAAATGAAGATAACATATACTAGTTGGATATAAATTTAACAAAAAAGCTATTATAACGTCAAAATTAACTGGTATATATTTAAATATGTTGTTAAATTTATTTTTATATTAGTAATTAATTTTTTAACTATTTAATGTATAGTTAACATAATTGTAAATCTACATTCATATTTAATTCGAATTTGAAGAACTGATTGGCATCCGATTTATCTAATTTCTTCCAAAAAGAAAATAAAGTACTAAGAAGCATGAAGGAAAGCTGAAAAAGGAAAATGAAGAAAAAGGGCCACACAGCCGAAACAAAGAAGCCACTCGTGCGGGTGGAATGATGGCCAATCATTGCAACCACGTGGCAGAACCGCACGTGCGAACGAAAAGACGTTTTACGAATAAAATTCATTGCTACCAACCATTTATTAATTTTATTTTATTTATTTATTTCAGTTTATTGTGTAGGCCTTACCCTATCTGCCTTTACAGCACGATCTGATTTGATTAGACTCTGGATTTTGCTGTGAAACCTTCCACAAAAGCCAAACTTATGATCGCCTTTCCCATTTTACATCACCAAACATGAAATAAGACAATTTCAATCCTATTAGTTTTTAATTCATTACAATATTAACATATACACAAATTTATTTTGTGTATATTAAT
>NC_029789.2:10378007-10379694 GCF_000816755.2 Arachis ipaensis | reverse complement strand
ACATAAAAAATTTCTACACAAAACATTGAACAATGGCCTTTTATTTATTAGTATCTCTTTCAACTTTCAGATAAAATTTAGATAGCATGAGTGTGATCGTGTCATCGTGATATCTTGTATGATTATTTGGTGTACTCATTTATTTTTTATTTAAAAAAATTTTGCATCGATGGTCAACATGCAAACGTGTATTCTAATTATGATTATTATCTTACGGGGAAGTTGCAATATAATATTGTTAGTTTCACATTGTTTAAGAATAAAATTTAGTTATTCACTTAATCTTTTATATAAACATGCACGCACGATTTGGCCCTTTTTTTTTCTTTCTTTCTTTTGAGTTAATTATCAACTTGCATAGTAAGCTGCAGTTAAGCTTCATACTATTAAAAGAAAAAACGTTTTTTGACAGATATATGTATAAAAGATTTTGTAAGTATCCTTACACACGTTCCATGGATGTTACGTAGTTAGCTTTAAATTAAAGTCGGGAATACTTGACATAAATAAAAATGGCTTAGTTTTACACATTAATGTTCGTGAGTCGTCATGGTCTCTTAATTACCTATGTAGCAAGATTCCAATACTTGGAATATAATCTAATCTAATAAAACCATGTTCTCTTATCTTTAATATAATAACAAATAAGAAAAGAGAAGTCCTAGTAGTACTATTACATTGTATGTTACTATGCTTTTCTTTCTTAAAAATGTTCAATGTGTTTTATATGGCTATTTTTTTATATATAAAAAAATATTAGTGTTTTTGTTAAAAATGAGATTATTTGATATAATTATAAATGAATAAATTTTGTAGGTAGAAAATCAATATATGAAGAATATATTGTCCATGTAGCAACATTCTAGCCAATATGCAGAAAACGTATTAAATCATTTTTATAATACACACTTTAAAAGTTAATATTCAAATAAAATATCATCTTTATTTTAATATTAAAAATAAATAATTTCCGATTTCATATTGAACAATATCAAGCAAATTAAAAAATATATGCATATCCTTTTCTGTACCGTTGGATTTGAGTGGTTGCCGATTAGTTCCCCAGTCAACACGCATGCAATGTATAGTTGTGACCAAAGGGGGCCAGCTATTAATTAGATGAAGAGTCAAACAACCAAACCAAGAAAAAGGAAACTATAAATGATGTGCATGGCAGACTAAAGAAATGGGGAGAACCCACGTGTGAGTTTAGTTATATATCACCAAAGATAGGAGAAAAAGGAAAAAAGAGAAATAGTATATAGTTTTGCTGTGACATTTATATTCCTTTTGCAGGGAAACGACAAGTGCGCATGCCATGACGTTACTGTGTACGGATTTATTTAACTACTATATAGCATTATCTCGTTCTAGTTCTTACCAGCTTGTTAGTTATTAGTAGTTGGTAGTAACTAGTAATTGACCAAATACACTAGATGGGAAACCAATCTTAGCTTGTTCAATTCATACATGTATAAGTTTGATTGTCGGACACACAATCATAAATGAAGAGGATATTAATAATCTTCTCGTATATAAATAACGCAGGCATGCAAACCTCACCACCCACGTTATTTATCACTTCGTGCGTGCTTAGATTACCCTTTACCAAAAAAAAAAATAATTATATAAAATTAATTTTACAAACTTAATTTTAATAAAAAATAAATTTGTGTTAACAAAATTT
>NC_029789.2:10367058-10377911 GCF_000816755.2 Arachis ipaensis | reverse complement strand
AAAATGTACATATAAAAAATAGTATAGTAAATGATAAAAAAAATTATATGAACTAGGAAGTAGTATAAACTTTAATTAAAAGGTTTAATTATTCTGTTGGTCCTATAGTTTTGTGAAATTTTTAATTAGGTCTCTATATTTTTTTCTTTTTAATTAGGTCTCTACACTAATTTTTTTTTTCAATTAAGTCCCTCTTAGTAGTAATTGGCTTAATTTTATAGGACCCAACTAAAAAAAAGAATTGGTATAAGGACCTAAATAAAAAGAAAAAAATGTAGGGACCCAATTAAAAAAAAATTTGGTGCAGGGACTCAATTAAAAGAAAAAAAAGTATAGGGACCTAATTGAAAATTTTGCGAAACTATATGAACCAACATAGTAATTAAACCTAATTAAAAATATAATATCAAAACTCTAAAAAAATAATATAAAAAATATTTATCATATAAATAGAAAAAATACAATAAAAATATAAAAATCAAAATATAAGAGAGTACTAAAAACAATAAAAATTAAAATATTTACCTTGAAACAAATTCGAAAGATCTTGATGAAAATAAAATTTGGAACGAAGAACCACAAAGAACTAATGTAAAAATATATAGTTACTTGTATCGTTTTTATAGAAAAAAATGAAGGGTAGAATTGATAAAAAAAAAAAAATTTTTTCACCTAATTTTTCAACGGTAATCAGCCACTAAAGCTATCACTTTTAGCTTCACATGAACATGCGTTCATAAAAATACTTCTGTGTTCAAAAATTTCAAAAGTTGCCAAACATAAAAATAAAACGTTCAACACACTAAAACACACTTCTTTCTTGTCCAAAGTAAACCCCAGACACACCTTTAATTAATTGATCTTATTTAAAATGTTTTTTTCTTGTCCAAGGTAAACCCCAGACACACCTTTAATTAATTGATCTTATTTAAAATGTTTTACATATTGTAGAAGTTTAGCCATTGACTGACCAAGAGAGAGATGCATAAATCAAAATTAATTAGAAATGTATAGCAGAAAAATTTAGAATGCATATAATTTGTAAACCAAACGTATTTTAATTATTATATATCTTAAAGATATATATTAAAATTATTATTAATAAGTTTTAAAATTTTTTATTTTAATAAATATATAATAAAGACATTAATTTATATTTTTTATTATAAATTTTGAGAGAATAAATATTAATTAAATTGATAGCAGAAAGAGGTGCAGTGCATGCATGATGCATGTAAGTAGTGAGTAGCTAGGTGCTAGGGACAATGGTAGGTGTTTGACTTGAATTGAATAATTAAAGAGGTAATAGTAATTAATGGTCCAGAATGGACAGAAATTAAAGAGGGGCGGGAAGCAGTTGGAAGGAGGGGAAACAGAAACAAAAACAAACAAATTAAGCTTCAAAGTTACAAAGTTCAAGGCAGGAGAAGTACTGAGATATATCTGATGAGGAGCAGAAGAAGCAATTTTGGATTGTGTGAGTGGCTCGTGAAGCATGGGGTTAAAGGGTGGGGTCCTGTTCCTGCATGGCCACCATGATTCATGAGTTTAGCAAACCAAAGAGAGGGTCCCTCAATCATTGCTCACGCGCGGCTCTGCTTCCAAACGTGGCCGCACCATTCTTGATTCCTTCCTCTCAAATGTAATCATGCCCTTACAAGCGCCTCTTCTTTAATTTCCACTCACTCCCTTTGACCACTTCAACCCCACTGCTCTCCACTTAATTTCCATTTTTCAATTTGGTATTTTAACCTTCTTTAGTTAACCTATTATATGTGATTTTCATTCAATTTGATCTATTTAAAAAAAGAGTTAATGTTTGTATTGGCTTCTAAGTTCGTACCTCAATTTAATCATCAAAGTTTTAATTTATTTAATTTAGTCTCTTAATTTAATATTTACAACTCAAATTAATTTTTTATTTTATTTTATTATAGAACTAGTAACGACGTTTTAAAATAGACTATTAGTTACTATCTTAGACTCTAAAAATTATTTGATGTGATAATTAAATTTTTTTATCTCAACTTATTTTTTAAAAAACTTTCAAATCCTTGAGTAAAATTAGGATTACAATTTTTAAGGTTTCGAAAAAAAAAAAGTTAAAAATATTTTAGTTGTCACATCAAATAATTGTTAAAAAGTCTAGTGTGATAACGATCACTTATTTATCTTATTTGTAATAAAAATAAGATCAGAAATTAATCTGAATAAGTTAAAGTATGAGACTAAATTGAATAACTCAATTTTAAGAATCCGATTGAAGTGCAAATATAAATTTAGGGACTAATTTAAATATTAATTTTTAAAAGAATAAATTCAAATCCGATTAAGGTCATACAGTTTAACAATGAAACTCAATTTAAACTATTACGATTTTTATTGGTTTTTGGTTAGTTTGAATTGAGCTGGATTAATGTTTTTGGTAAAATTGAATTGTTGTCATAAAAAAGAAAATTGAAATTCAAAGAAAAGGATAAATATTGACTTATTGTCGCAGCAATATGTATATAAATAGTTGCCAGTCTTTCCCCACATCGAATAGCTGGCGAAACAAGAAAATAGAGTTATTTTAATACTTTATTTTTTAATATCATAATTAAATGTCAAAATAATATATATTTTTGACAAATATCACAAATGTTAAATTTTTTATGTTTTTTTGATGAATAATTTGACCGTAGAAAATTATTTTTCAATTTTGATACTCATTTGTTTTCAATTTATTCCACTATTTTTCTTTTTCTTTGGGCTCTGTTAATTTTGACATTACATTGCTCTCAGTTTAGGATTATACTACTCATTCTTTATCTTCAAAATCTCAATTTATTCTTTAGTTTCAAGATCTCATTTCATTCTTTGTTAAAATTTTTTGTTGAAAATATTTTATAGTCAATAAGTGTCAAAATAAATAGTATTTTTGACAATTAATAAGTATCACAGAAAATATGTTCTCAAAATTTTCTAACAAATTATTTTTGACAGCCAATATTTATCAAAATAAGATTTAAATTTTTTTCACAATCACTTATATGTTAAAAATACTATTTTTGACAAAATTTTTATTAACATATTTTCATAGTTAAAATAGTGTCAAAATTTGTTTTTTTGACAAATTTTAATTTTCTTTTACATATTATAACCCTAAAAAATAATCTATATTGTTGTAGTGCGAATAATTTGTAAATATTTTTAATAAAAGCTTAAAGAACTTATTTTCTTTAACCGAATAGAATAATTGTTGCTAAATGTGTGTGCAAAGTTTAATCAACAAAAGATAATAAAAGAAAAGATAGATAATTGATATTTCTGAGTGTCGACCCAGGTACCATAATGACAATATTGACTAAACATTATTTCTCATAGTAGTTTAGCACAGTTGCAAATTAGTAGTAACAACGTTTAATAGTTTGATTTGATTATTAGATGAAGATAATGCAGCTTCTATAGCTAGTAGAGCCCCACTGCACCCTTTTTCTGTTGAGTGGCCAAAGCTGCCTTAACAAAGGAAAACACCTTTAAACATGCGGAAATGGCTACGTGCACCACTTGGATGTTCACATTTTACAAATTAAAACAAAACAAAAAGGGAAGAAATGAAGGAAATATTATTAACTTGTGTTGTCAACACTTTAAGACACCCTTCTCACTTTGTTAGGCACCTACCTTCGAATCATGTAATCTGTATATAACTATATATCATATATGCATGCTTTTCACATACGTCGTTAGAGACAACATGATATTGTATGAGTGTAGACAAGTTGACATGATATTGTGTACAAATTAAAGGTACCATGATTAGAAAGAAAAGTGAGCCTTATTGTTTACTACACATTAGAGCTATTAGATAGATTGAATTAGGCCAGAAAGAACCATGTAAAATTTGCTCCTATTTTAATCCCTGTTGTAATGGCAATAATGTCATAGGCATTATTCACTACTCTCCCTTGACTATTGTGTTAATGTAAAATTGTTGTAATCATGTAACTAATTTAATTGCTTCCAAGGAGAAAAGAAAGTAGTGTATGGTTTGAACCTTAGCATTTGGTATATATGTACAACCATAATTCATTGTCTTATTGCTACATGTTTTTTTTAACGATATGTTATCGAGAAATCACTACTTTAAATTTAAGTCAATAAGAAGAGTCATAGTTAACAATGTTTAAAAGTGCAGGCTAAAAATATATTATTAAATTGTTAGATAAATAAATTAGACTAATAACTAAAAATAATAAATTCTAGTAACGATATATTTTTTTTCTCTAATATATTTTTAGCTATACCTAAAAAATAATATTAATTCAAACTGTATCCATTTTGTGGATAATTATAATCAATAAGGTGGGAGCTCTCAATCTCATTATGATTGAGTTGAAAATACTCATTGATAATGCATTAGTGTAAGAAGAAATAAAGTGAGAAGTAAGACAATTATTTGCTTCCTCGACCAAAATATTTTTTTTTTTTCTTTTTGAATCTTACAGTCTTTTTGGTCTGCATCTTTGAAGCTCATGACATTAACCATTGAAACAAGAGCAAGAATATTCCTCATAACTTGTATTCTTGACTTGCAATGATATTGTATAATAATTTTAAATAACAGAGTAAGAGAATATAATTTTGACTTATTGAGAGGGTAAAAGAGAAAGAAAGGATTAAATGAATATAGTTTTAACAAAAGTATTATTAATAATATATTAATTTTATTAATTGTTAATGAAAAATTTAAGAGTGAAATAATATTAATGTCATTTTAAATATTTTAGGATAAAAATAAAATGATTAAAATATTAAAAATTAAAAATAAAATTCATCTCAAATATTAAGCACTAAAATAAAATTTATTCAAAACGTTGAAAACCAAACCAATATTTTAAATATATTGAATACGTTCAACTAATTAATCTAATTTAAAAACACAATATAGTGCTCTGTTAGGGTTTCTTAACGGAGTTCCTAGTGCCGTCAAGGCTACATTGTCAAGATCAATTAAATCTCAATACAAGTCTACGTAATCTGCATGGCTGAGACAACGAGGGATGAATATCGGATCGAGGAAGACAACCTGAAAGGAGGTAGGAATGTGATTCTACTGGAAGAGGCAGACATATCAAAAGGTATTAACGCTTGGTCCAATAGTCTCTATGGCAGACTCTTTGCTTCCAAAACCTTCTCAATTGGAACAATGGAGAATGCTTTAAAGGCTATATGGGGAAACCCGGAAGGATTTAGCGTGAGTGACAAAGGGGATAATTCCTTCCAATTCTTTTTTAATAAAGAAGTGGATGTCTTACGTGTTGAACGTGGTTCTCCATGGCTATTCAAAGATTATGTGCTCCATGTCAAGAGATGGAAGGAAGATCAGATCTGTGATGAAGAGATTATTTCCAATTTTCCAGTTTGGGTTCAATTTTGGGGTTTGCCAGAATCGTTTAAAATCCTCGAAGTTGGACGTAAATTGGGAGAGAATATGGGCACAGTGTTGGAGGTAGGTAAATTTCAGATGCGAGGCAGAGAAACTAGGATTGTGAAAGCCAAAATCAATATCGATGCTACCAGGCAAGTGAGAGATCGGTTAATAGTGGCAGGACCTAATAAAAAGGAGGTAGAAGTGGCACTACGCTATGAGAGACTTGGAAAGTTCTGTACCTATTGCGCAAAATTGGGGCACGAGGTGAAAAACTGCCATGATCTGCTGAAGAACACAGAGAGTGAGATGGTAAAAGAGGATGACATTGGCGAATGGGTTAAAGCTAGCCAAGTGGGAACGCGAATCTACTCTGAAGGAGAAAGAACATTCAACAACTCAACCCAAAACCAGAATAAGGCCACTCAACGTAAGAAAAAACCGGTCTTAAACTGCTTATTGGAAGAATTTGCAGGGATGTCAATGCAAGAAGGGAAACAAAGTTTGAAACCACAAGACACTGGTAACAGGGCAGCACCTGAGTCACCTCAATCAGCCAATTCTAGAACAGAATGCATGGAGGTTATCATAACTGGTCAGTCCAATACCAAGGAGGATGAATGGCAGCTTATGCAATTCGCTATTGGGGAGTGTCTCACCACAAAAAAAGGTAGGAAGTGGAAAAGGTTAGCAAGACAAGGTGCTGCAGAGTCAGATACTAAAAGTGACCCAAAAAAAGGTTGATGAGTGGTATAGCTGAAGTAACTACAAAGAAAGCAAGAACAGAGGATGAAAATGCAGTTGAACAGATGGTGGAGGGTGCCAGCCTACAATTGGAACCCAAGGCGCCATGAAAACTATAGTTTGGAATTGTCGGGGTTTGGGGAGACCCTGACAATTCACACCTTAAAAGGGATCTGTAAATCCCACTCCCCCGAGATTGTGTTTATAAGTGAAACAAAGAACCAATCTCGACATGTGGAAGCAAAACTTCGGGTATGCGGCTACGAAAACTGGCATATTGTTAACCCGGCAGGAGTGGCAGGAGGACTTGTGCTAGCTTGGAAGGACAACATCAGTGTTCAAATTATTAGCAGTGGAGAATTCTTTGTGGCAACCGAAATTAAGGAAGTCGGAAGCAGTGAGGTATGGGCGTTCATTGGTGTCCATTTGAGTTGTTCAGAATAAATTCGATCCTTACAGTTTGAGGAGTTTACAACAATGAGCCAACACCTGGAAGGAAAAGTGGTAATAGTAGGCGATTTTAATGCTATAACAAGCCAAGCGGAAAAGGAGGGTGGAGGCCAAAAATCAGCAACCACCATTGCAACATTCACTAATTTTATTGACAGTAACGAATTGGTGGATATTGGAATGGTGGGGCACCCTTTCACGTGGACAAATCGAAGACAAGGAGAGGATTTGGTGAAGGAGAGGCTTGACCGCTATTTAGTTGGGATGGAATGGAAGTTGAAGTTTCCGAATGCAGTGGTGCACAGGCTCACAGAGTCATGCTCGGATCATGCTCCAATTTTGATGGAAACCGAACCTCAATCCTGGCATAGTAAAAAGCGGTTTAAATACCAGGAACGTTGGTGTGGAGAAGAGGATGTCAAGAGAATTGTCAGTGAAGTGTGGAGAATGGAAGTTGTAGGCTCGGCTATGTTCTCCTTGGCCCAAAAGTTGAAAGTTTGTAGACATAGACTAGTTCAATGGCAGAAAACTCACAAAGCAAACTCCCGGAAAGAAATTGAGGATCTTCAAGCTAAACTAGAGGAGTTGCGGGTGGCTGAAATCAATGGGGGTACCAGTTTTACCAGTTTGGAAGAGAAGTTGGAGCTGGCATATTTGAAAGAAGAGAGCTATTGGCGAGAAAAATCTAGAATCAAGTGGCTAAAAGAAGGAGATCAGAACACTAGATTCTTTCACCAGAAATTTTAATCAAGGATGCGAAGGAACAGAATTTGGAGATTAGTGGGGAGGGACAATGAGATTGCATCAAAACCGGAGGATATTGCAAAGGTAGCTGAGGACTACTTTTGCGATATTTTTACTTCTTCTTGTTCGGCTGATCCGAATCCATACTTAGAGGATTTGGAGTCTAAGGTTACAGCTTCCATGAACCGTAGGCTCCAAAGGCCAGTAACTATGGACGAGGTCAAAAGAGCTACATTTAGTGTTCATGCTCAGAGTGCTCCTGGTGATGACGGGTTTACAGCTAAGTTTTTTCACTTTTTCTGGGATATAGTTGGAGGTGACGTTTTTAAGGCAGTGAGAAGTTTCTTTCACAGTAGCAGAATTTTAAAAAGCTTCAATCATACTCAAATTTGTTTGATTCCAAAGGTGCCAGATGCCAATGACATGACTCAGGTACGACCGATCAGTTTGTCTTCAGTTATGTATAAAATTATTTCTAAAGTTATGGTGCACCGATTACAAGGTATTATGAATAAAATTATAAGTCCAAATCAGAGTGCGTTTCTCAAAGAAAGACTCATTTCAGATAATATTCTAATTGCCCACGAATGTATGCACTATTTGAAAAATAAGAGAAGTGGGGCAGAGCATGAGATGGCTATTAAACTAGACATGAGCAAGGCTTATGATAGGGTTGAATGGTATTTTTTATGGTATATTATGGATAAGTTGGGGTTTGATGCTAAATGGATTAACTGGACTAAGGAATTGGTAATGACTGTTTCTTACTCTGTTGTTGTGGAAGGTCAACCATTTGGCTATTTTAGGCCAAATAGGGGCATCCGACAGGGTGACTCCCTATCTCCATATCTCTTTCTTTTTTGTGCAGAAGGACTTTCCTTCTTGCTACACAAGGCAGAGCAAAACAGATTAATTCAAAGAGTTCAAGTTAATCGGAGATGCCAAACAATTAATCACCTTTTGTTTGCTGATGATTCAATCCTTTTTTGCAAGAGCGCACCTAATACAAGCCAAAGCATTCTAGAATTGCTAGAGACCTATGAGGGTTTTAGTGGGCAAAAAGTCAATTTGAATAAGTCGGCTATCTTTTTCAGTCACAACACTCCTCAGAACACAAGACTAGCAGTTGCTCAGACACTAAATATTGAACATATCGGAGCACAAGACAAATACCTGGGACTACCCTCTATAGTTCAAAAATCAAAGAAAGCAACCTTTGGAGCTATCAAGGATAAAGTTCAGAAGAGGATTATGGGTTGGAAAAGAAGTATATTGTCATCAGGTGGTAGGCACACGCTATTGAGAGCGGTGGGGGAGGCGATTCCTATTTATACACTCTCTTGTTTCAAGCTCCCGGACACGCTGTTGACTGAGATTCATAGCATGCTCTCGCAATTTTGGTGGGGTCAAAAAGGCGCAGAACGAAGAATGATTTGGATTAAATGGGACACAATGATGAGACCAAAGAAAGATGGAGGGCTGGGGATCAAGGATCTAAGGGCGCAAAATTTGGCTTTATTGGGCAAGCAATGTTGGCGTCTAATGAAATACCCTAATTCTACTATATCAAGAATGCTCAAAGCTAAATATTTCAGATATACAGATTTCCTACATGCAGAGATAGGAAGCGTACCGTCGTGGGGTTGGAGAAGTGTTCTTAAAGGGCGCAAGGTGATCAAGAAAGGCTTGTTATGGAAAATAGGCTCTGGCACTAATGTTCGCATCTTCCATGACCCCTGGCTCCCACCACCAGTGCCCCTTAATGTCCCTCAAAATGCACTCACAATCCCGCCAAATATACAAGTGTATTACGTTAGTGCGTTACTAAATCCTGATAGAAGTTGGAATAAAAATCTGATTGAGTCGATTTTTTCAGTTGATATATGCAATAAAATTTTTTCAATCAAACCAACAGAGGAGGAGGATGAAGTTAATTGGTGCTGGACAAAATCTGGTATATATGAAGTTAGGTCAGGATACAAAATTGCTTATGGATTCTTTCATTCTCCTACTTCATTGAGGTCCCAGAACATACACAACAGAGTCTGGAATAGCATTTGGGAGTTGAAATTACCACATAAAATTAAGATTTTTCTATGGAAAAGTCTTCGTGAAAAGCTTCCGGTGTTGCAACAAGTTCACAGCCGGTTCGCATCCACTCCTGCCACTTGTCCAAGATGCATGTTGAAGGCTGAATCAATTTCTCATACTTTGTTCCAATGCCCCCTGTCTTCAATAATATGGAGCCTAAACTTAATAACCCCTGACCTATGGATGAGAGAAGAAGAAACTTTTTTCAATTGGTGGCAACGAGTCTTATCCTGGGCAGTGGCTCAATTCGACGGTAGACAAAAGACCCTCCTCATAGCGGCGTTGTGTTGGAGCACTTGGAAAGCGAGGAATCGGTGTGTTTTTGAGAAGGTAATAAGCCCAGCACCAGAGATAGTGAAAGAAGCTAGCAATTTAGTGCGTGAACTCGTGAACCATACCTGATAGATGCTACTTTTTCTTTACTCTTACTTTACTCTTCTTTAAGTTCTTAGTCTTTCAGTCACAGCTGATGATAAATGGAAATACCCAATTCTTTTGTACTTCCTTATGGAAACACTTTTATTTTATATTAATAAAATAATATTTATCTTTGGAAAAAAAAACTAATTAATCTAATTTGAGTACTAATTAACACGCACGTGGATCAATTAGCTAAGAGTCAATTGTGCTAGCTTACTCGAAAATTCCATTTAACTTATGCTTAGCACACAAGCTTGTTCACTCGGTTTACTAGATTCCAATAAAATTGTCTTACATAAAAGATACCCATAATTTTGATAAAATGTTAAAACTTTTTTGTTTAAAACTAAAAATTGGTTCACTTACATTAGTTAAGCTTTCTTAATGAACAATTTTATTTATTTCAAAAACTAAAGTACCAAAATTAATTATGAAAGATTATGATACCAATAAATTTAATTATAGAAAAAAAATTAAAACTAATTTATAATCATAATAAAAAAGTAATTATCCAAATCAGTTCCAACGATTTTAAAAGCGAACAGTTTAATCTCTAAAAAAAATTAATATATAGATCAATTTTTAAAATTTTATTCGGGTAGATAAATTAGTCTCCAGTTTATTTTCTAGCAGAGTTTATCCAAATCAGTCTCCAAGAATTTTAAAAGCGGACATTTTAGTCTCTAAAAAAATTAATACACAGATCAATTTTCAACGTTTTTCTATCAGATATAATAGTCCCCGTCCATTTTACTTTTACTGTATGTCAACTTTTATTATTATTAACTTAACTTTGTGCATGTAGACGATGACACTACTATATTAATACACTTTTTTTTGTTAGAAATAAGTAAGGTGAATAATGATATTTTAAAATCCAAATTAAAAAATATTTTCTTTTATTACAAACATGTATTTAAAATAGGATATCTTTTAATTATATTAAATACAAAAATATCAAGTAGTTTCAACCTTAAGTTTCTTGTAAAAT
>NC_029789.2:10351369-10366864 GCF_000816755.2 Arachis ipaensis | reverse complement strand
ATTATTATTATTATTATTATTATTATTATTATTGAGTGACTATATATATTTTTTATATTATAAATACATAAATACATATATATATAAGAATCTAATAAATAAATTTATCATTATTTTTGTCAAAAAATTACAAAAAATATGTGTTCGGTTACTCGGATCAGAAACGGGTCTAGTAAAATGGAGTTCGAGAATTGGTGGATTGCTGGATGCCTGGCCTGGAGCAGCTCTGGAGGGAAGGTGGATGAGACTCTTCTGGGCTGATGAGGGGGGAGTGCCACCTATAAGGAATCCAACGCTCAAGTTAGCGTCCGTACCAGAGGCGGCAATTAGGGTAAAATAGGTGATGTACCTGGGGGAGGGGGAGAGCCCTCCCCTTATATAGACTGTACTAGAGTGGGTCCCACATGTGCAGACCCTCTTTCCTGAAAGCTTCCTTTCCAGCTGTCCAGATGCTTTGACGAGGTAGGGGAATGAGGTGAGTTGGCAGGTTGGAGAACCCGTCGGGTCGGTTCGCAGAGGATACCCGAACCCGATTGTTTGTGGGCTGGGGCGGAACATTGCCCCCAACGCGTTAATCACTAAAATAGGTGATTGGCGCGTTAGTGCTACTCGCCTCTTCTCCTGCAGATCGGGAGTCCGTTGGTGGAGGACGCGACTTTGTGCGCGTGTTTTGCCCCCACACGTAGCTTGGCGTGTCGCTTTGACCTTCACGCTGAGCATTTAATGCTCATGATGACTGATTTGAAAATTCAGGAGAAAAGACTACTGTGCCCATGTCTTTTCATGCTCCTTCTTTTAACGGTTACTATTCTGATTTTCTCAAAACCTTGCTTTCTTCTTTTTCATTTGCTTCCACATTTTCATTCACCTTTTCATTTGTTTCCATTTATTACTTTGCCCTCTGAACTGTTCTTGTTTGGAGAGAACCTTGCACGGCCCTTGCTTTCATTTTTTTACATCCTCTGCATATCTTCCTGGTAAGCTTCTTTTGCTACTTTTACTGCACTACTCTGTGGTTATAGTTATTATGTGGATCAATGCATGCCACTTTTCTTTTTCACTTTGGTTCGTATTTACTCGAATATGCATAGTCCGCGTTAAGTAGTTGCTAGGGGGTACCATTCAGGTGTCTATTTCTTACTTTAGTGAATTCAAACTTTAGATACTAGCGCAAGTATCATGGATTAGTGATATACTTAGTCGTAGATCCATTTTGTTTATTTTCCGACTTCGTGCTCTCCCGGGTTAACTTGAGTGGTGCCCCACTGTAGGTATGGCGCGACCACCAGCACCGAATGTTATTGATTTTTACGCCTGGGTGACCTTGGATGTAAATGACACACTGTCTCAGGTAACCAGAGAGGAGCTCCAGGCTCTTCGGGACGCAGGTTCCTTGTGTGGAGGTGGTCCCGAGGAAGCACACTACCAGGTCTATGTCCCCGACGATCGTGAGTGGGTGTCATAAAAATATGGCTTCGAATGGTTGTGGGTTTACAAGCCTATGTTCACCACGCTGGGTCTCTGGCTTCCTTTCTCCCCTTTTTTGTCACGTCGCTACTCAACCGATGCGACGTCAACCGCTGCGACGTCAACCGCTGCGACGTCGCCCCGTCACAGCTTCATCCTAACAGCTAGGCCGTCATTCGATGTTTCGAACTGGTGTGTGAATACCTGGAGATCCCGACCTCTGTGAACGTATTTCTCTATCTCTTTCTTCTAACGAACCCTTCTCGCGAGGGAAAGACGAAGAAGGGGTATATGTCCTTCCGGGCCGTTCAAGGCCGTAGGATATTTGGTCTCTTTGAAGATTTTTTTCATCACTTCAAGAGAACCTTCTTTAAAGTAAGGCTTGCCCCAGGTCATCACCCATTCTGGCTTACCCTGGAGGGAGAAAGAAGGATCCCGACTTACTGGAGTTTTGGGGCGGGCTCGTACTACTAGATAAAGGAAACTTACGAGGGGATGAGTGAGGAGAACTGCCGGATCGCCGACATACTATTGGCAATTTTTGGTTCTAAAAATTTGAATCCTCATCTAGTAATGGGGGACGGAAAGTCGGTAGGGCCCATGTCGGTAGGTTATCACCTTATTTTCTCAAATCTTTCCTTTTCGTTTCCTTCTATGTTTCTTATCACTGACTTGTTGTCTGACTTCACTTGTGCTTTCTTTGCAGTTTCCATGGCTGACGGAAAGACCACCATGGCCGATCTTATGGCCCACTTCCTCGAAAGTGATGACGATGACTCCTCGGCTACCCATTCGGACTCCCCGGGTTCCGACGCCGTTGGCAAAGGGAGAGACCAAGCTGCTGCAGGGGGTCAGGGCGATTCCCAGCTTTACGGGGACGCCCAGGCCGAACAACCTCCAGAAAGTGCGGCTGTGGAGGCGCCGATCCTGGAGCAGGAGGCTAGCCCCGAGGTTGATCCCGACCTGACTATCGTGCTCAATCCTAAGAAATGAAAGGGACCTGCTGGGGAGAGCCTGACTGTGATGGAAAGGAGTTTTCACGCTGGGAGCTTCATTGATTCTCAACTCCTCCCAAGAACCAAAGAATTCTTTCGGGAGGAGGACCTTGCTGCTAAGGCAAAGTGGGTTTATCACAGCCTCCTCCGAGCTGCTGCCATTGCCCAGAAGACAGAATTCATTTTGGCCCAGCATCAGGCTCTGAAGGGAAAGCTTCGTGCCGCCCAGAAGGATATTTCTGACTTGAAGGCCCGGGAAGGGTCTCCCAAGACCCAGCTTGCCGAAAAGGAGAAGAAAGCGGAGGAGGATGCTACTGAAATCAACAGGCTAGTGGAGCGCGAACTTTCCCTTTCTAAGGATTTGAATACTACTCGGGGTCAGGCTATCTCCGCGGAAGCCAAAGTTAAAGAGCTGGAGGAAAAACATGGCGAAGTCGAGAGGTCGGCTCAGGTCGCCCAGCAGGAGGTTTCCTTCTTGAAGAGGAAGAACAAGGACATCGTGAGGGATGCCAAGAAGGTTGTCATGGAAACCGAGGAGGGGATCAAAGCTCAGATTGCCGTCTTGGCACCCGATCTTGATACCTCCTTAGTTGGGGCCTTCAAGATGGTCCAGGATGGCAAAATCGTGGACATCCCCAAGAAGGCGGGAGCTCCTCAGTAGTTATCTGTTACTTTGCATATAGTTCTATAACTTTGTTGTCAAACTTTTTGTTTCTTTTGGGCCAAGGCGCTGCCCTTGTTTTACAACACTTTAACTTGTCAGGCCGATGTGTTGCCCTTGTTTTATAATACTTTAACTTATTGGGCCGATGTATTGCCCTCGTTTGGTAGCACTTATGACTCACCTTATATTTGTTTTAGGCCGACTAGTTACCTTTGGAAAATATTCGCTTTCTATTCTCCTTATCGTCTCGCGGGTAGGCTTTTTATATTATATCGTAGGCCTATTAGTTACCTTTGGAAAATATTTGAAGCTTGCTACCTTTTAGCCTTATCGTTTGGCCGGTAGGCCGTAGATTTTGCTTGTGGTATTTTTGTACCAACTAGGGCTTCTGGGGTGATCAGTCCTGGTTAGCCGTGTAATGAAAAATAAAGGTATAACCTTTAAAATAAGCAAAATGGCATAATGCAATGTTCATGGTATTTATAATGAAACAAAACGGGGTAGCAAGTGAGATAACAAGGTAGCAAACAAGATAACAAAAACCATATGACAGAATAATGAGCAGTAATGAACAAAAGAGGAGAAACCCGTTAATTCGTTGGGTCGCCTTTCAAGGGTAGAATCTTTTTAAGTTCACCGCGTTCCATGTTCTGGGTACCTCGCTCCCACTTAACCGTTCCAACTTGTAAGCTTCCTTTTCGAGTACTTCTCTTACTTTGTATGAGCCCTCTCAATTTGCTGTCAACTTGCCTTTTCCTGGGGTCAGTAATCCGATGTCGTTTCTCCGTAACACCAAATCGCCTAGTTCGAAGCTCCTTTTCAGCACTTTGGCATTGTACCTTAAAGCTACCCTTTGCTTTAGTGTCGTTTCTATCAAATGGGCCATCTGCCTCGTTTCATCGATCAAATCTTTCTCCAACCCTTCTTCAACGCCTCCGAAGAGCAGCCTCGGGCTTGGTTCCTCGATCTCAACCGGAATGACCGCGTCGACCCCGTAAGTAAGCCGGAATGGGGTTTCCCCGGTGGAAGATTGAGGCACCGTCCTGTACGACCATAGAATCGAGGCGAGCTCGTCTGTCCAGAGACCCCTTTTTCTGGTCTAGTCGTTTCTTCAGGCCATTGATGATGACCTTATTCGCAGCTTCCACTTGGCCATTACTCTGTGGGTGTTCCACTGAAGAGAATTTCTGCTTGACATCCAATTCCGATATGAACTCTCCAAACTTCTTGTCTGCGAACTGCGTCCCATTGTCCGAGATGACGACTTCCAGGATTCCAAACCTGGAGACCACTTGTCTCTACATGAACTTCCGACAGTTGTTTGAAGATATACTAGCCAACAGTTCTGCCTCGATCCACTTGGTGTAGTAATCGATTGGCCCGATTAGGTACTTGACCTGCTCGGGACCTACTGGGAACGGCCCTAAGAGATCGATTCTCCATTGAGCGAAAGGTCGCGATGCCAGCATTGAACTTAACTCCATTGCTGGAGAATTGTGGAAGTTAGCATTCTCCTGGCATTTCTTGCACTTTCTCACAAATTCTTGAGCATCCGACATCAGGGAGGGCCAATAGTACCCTGCCCTAATGAGCTTCCTGGCTAATGCCTTTTTCTCAATATGGTGGCCACAGCATCCTTCGTGGACTTCGCTCAGGACGTAGTCCGTCTGGTCAGGACGTAGGCAATTTAACAGTGGCTGGTTAAGCTCCCATTTGTATAGTTGACCCTGTTTTGCTACATACTTGGTCGCTTTCCGCCTCACCGTCCTGGCGCCTTGCTCACCTTCAGGAAGCTCGCCATTTTCTAAAAAGCTGAGGATTGGATCGATCCACGAGGGGGGTTCATCGCTTATGTCACATAGAGGGTTACCGATGATTCCTTTATCAGCCCCTGGATCAAGGATCGGTTTCCTATCTCTGGCTTTGTGCTTGTTAGATTTGACAGGAGGTCGGCCATTTCTTTCCTTTCCCTGGGTACATGTTGAATCGTGACCTCTTCGAAATCTTCACACAACTTTTTCACCTTCTTCGAAAGCTTTGGCCTGATAGGTTCCGTTAACTTGGGAGGTAACGATCTGGGAGTCGCTGTTGACTTCGACCCGTGATGCCCCGACCTCTTTAGCCAAGAGAAGGCCCCTATTAAGGCTTCATATTCTGCCTAGTTGTTAGATACTGAAAAATCGAACTTGACCGATTGCTCGGAAGTCACTCCGGCCGAGATTCTGAGTATTATTCCTGCCCCTCCGAACGCTTGGTTGGAAGCTCCGTCCACATGAAGCTTCCACCATATGCTAGTATCCTCGGATGGGTCCCCGACTACCTCTACCAGGAAGTCCACCATTGCCTGGACCTTGATTGCGTGCTTGGGTTCGTAGTGCAAATCGTTCTGGGAGAGCTCAATTGCCCACGCCATCATGTGGCCCACTAAATTGGGTTTTTGTAGAACTTTCCTGATAGCTTGGTCGGTTCTAACAGTGATTAGGTGTGCTAGAAGTATTGTTTCAATCTTCTGGATGAGGTCAGCAGAGCATAGGCCATCTTTTCTAGCTTGGTATACCTCAGCTCTGCTCCTTGGAGTGCTTTGTTGACGAAGCATACTGGTTGTTGGACCTTGTCTTCCTCTCGAACGAGGGTGGCCGCCAAGCCTTGATCCGTAACTGCCAGATATAAAGACAACAATTCCCCATCCTTCGACTTGCCGAGGATAGGGGCGCTGACAGTATGCTTTTGAAGTGGTTGAATGCTTTTTCACAGGCTGGGATCCATTCGAAGGCTATTCCCTTCTTCATCAGATTGAAGAAAAGGAGGTCCTTTCCTGCCGACGCACCGAGGAAACGAAATAGAGCGGTGAGCCTCCCCGCCAATCTTTGCACATCCTTAATGCAACTTGGACTTGTCATTCGCAAGACAGCTTCGCACTTATCCGGGTTGGCCTCTACTCCCCTCTGCGTTATCATGAAGCCGAGGAACTTTCCGGCTTCCATGGAAAAAGCGCACTTGAGGGGGTTGAGTCTCATGTTGTGTTTACGAAGAGACTTGAAGACGGTCTCAAGGTCTCCTACCAGATCGTTCGGCTCACTGGTCTTCACGAGGATGTCGTCAACATATACCTCAACCGATTTGCCGATGAGGCTGCTAAAAACTTTGTTCATCATCCTTTGATAGGTTATCCTGGCGTTTTTTAGTCCAAATGGCATCACTTTGTAACAGTAACTACCAGTTGGTGTTATAAACGCCGTCTTTTCCTCGTCAGGTTGGTGCATGGTTATTTGATTGTACCCGAAGTAAGCGTCTATGAAACTCAAGAAACGGTATCCCGCTGCTGTTTCGACCATGGCATCAATGTTTGGAAGGGGAAAAGAGTCTTTGGGGCAAGCTTTTTTTAGGTCCGAGTAGTCGACACACATTCTCCACTTTTCATTGGCTTCCTTGATGAGAACTATGTTGGACAACCATGTCGAGTACTCGAGCTCTCTTATGAACCCGGCATCTAACAGGCTAGCCGTCTGCTTGGCCATTTCGTTAGCTCTTTCCTGCGACATTTTCCTCCTCTGCTGCGCTACGGGCTTAGCGTCTGGCTTTATGGCCAGCCGGTGAGACATGAAATCAGGGTCTACTTCTGGCATATCGGCTAGGGTCCAAGCAAAGAGATCACCGTTCGCTCTAAGAGTCTTCACGAGGGGATCCTTTAGGCTGTGGGGGAGATTTTTAAGTCGGCTAGAAATACACCGGCTGCCTCCTTCAACTTCTTTCTCAGGAAAAGGCTGGTGTTGTCGCATGCGACGGTCATTTCCACATCTCCTCTTATGGATCCGACGACCTTATCGTCTGTGACGAATTTCTTAACCAGAAACTTGGTGTAGGCTGTTGAGTCTCTTAAGACGATGAACTCCGCCATTACTGACTTCTTTCCTTCGGTCGACCCTACACAGACTGGGAGGGCAATTACTCCGTCGAGCCTTATGTAGTTGTCCCCGAGGCCTATGACCCGGTGTTGGTGGACCTTGAGATCAGCTTCCCTGAGTCCCAGGGCATCAAATACGTTTTTGAATATGATGTTGGAGTCAGCTCCCCTGTCAACGAGGATTCGTTTGACCAAGCCCGTGCCGATCCTTGCCGTGATCACCATGGGTGGGTTCTCCGAGAGGTCGCGCAACCATTGGTCCTCTGGGCCGAAGGATATCCTAGGAGGGCCCCTAGATTGAGTCTTCGGGTTCCCTAACGACGTAGCCAGGATTCTGACGTCCTTCCTTGTTGCCGACTTTGACTTGGGGGGCGAGACTCGGCCTACCACTACGTTGACAACTATCATAGGGGTGTTGTCCATGTTTTCTGTTGTCCACGTTCTTTTCGGCTCCCTTATGAACTGGAAGAATTCAGCTAACTTCCCCTTACGAATGGCTTGTTCTAAGGCATCATTCAGGTCGAAGCAGACTTGCGTCTTGTGGCCAAAGCCTTTGTGATAGTCGCAGTACAAGCTCTTGTTCTCCCCTGTCCTATCCTTCAGCTGCCGGGGTTTTGATAGGATCCCTTTGTCCGCTATCTGTTGGTACACCTCCGTTATAGGGGCTGTGAGGGGGATATAATTCGTGAACTTTACCACTCGAAGAAACGGTTTGGGTCGCTTTGTCAATGCCCCTTCCCTAGGGTCTCCCTTTGTCTTTCCGAGTAGACGTGTTGGCGAGGATGGGGGTTAGCCGGCTACTGTTTATTGGCCGCCACTACCTGACTAACCTCCTCATCATTGATATATTCTTTGGCTACATTTTGAATTTCTTGCATCGTCCAGACGGGTCTAGGGGTGAGGTGCTTCCTGAAATCCTCATTTAGTAGGCCGTTCGTCAAACAAAAACTGGCCACCGAGTCCGTTAGGCCGTCTATGGTCCAGGCACTCATCATTGAACTTGTCTAGAAACTTTTTGGTCGGTTCTCCGATTCTCTGGGTAATCCCTAGCAGGTTGATTAGATACTTTGCTTTGGCAATGTGTGTGGTGAACCGGGCTAAGAAGCTGCACGATATGTCCACGAAGGCCGTAATGGACTGTTGCGGAAGCGCGTTGAACCACCGGATCGCCGGGCCTGCCAGCGTCACCGGGAACGTACGACACCTTACTGCATCGTCGACCCTTTCAAGATTCATCCTGGCTTCAAAAGCCGCCAAGTGTTCTTGAGGGTCCTTGGTCCTGTCGTACTTCATGTCCATCGGTTTGTCCAAGTGATTGGGTAGGCGGACCTTGAGGATGGAGGGGTGGAAAGGGGTTACCCCTATGATGATGCGGTCCCATTTTTTCCTTCCTCTATTTCCCTGGGTTTTCCCGTGGCCCTTGGTCTTTTCGGGCGTACGGGAGCGAGTACAGGCATTGGTCCTGGCTCGCCCGTCTTCTCTCTCTGGATTTCGTTTGCAACCTCCCGACCTTCTGGATGGAGAATGAGTGCTGGACAGGCTTGGACGAGTGTCCCTGCTGCGAGAGGGTCAGTATCGATCTCGCGCCGCCAGTTCGCGTTCAAGGTTTTGTACCCCGTGCCTGAGTTCCTGGATGATCTTTGAGTTGTCGCCCCCGTCCCCCCGAAAGGACACCTTTTGGGAGATCGGGAGTGTTGATTCTCTCTTTGCGTCACAGGCCTCGATAGCTCGCAGAAGGCTCCCGTAGAGTTCACCCTGCTTCTCATGCGGGATCCTCCTTCCTCGCGGAGCTCGTTCGAGTGCGGGAACGCTGCCATATTCGATCAAGGTCCCCACAGACGGCGCCAATGTTCGGTTGCTCGGGTCTAGAACGGGTCTAGTAAAATGGAGTTCGAGAATTGGTGGGTTGCTGGATGCCTGGCCTGGATGAGCTCCGGAAGGAAGGTGGATGAGACTCTTCCAAGCTGACGAGGAGGGGAGTGCCACCTGCAAGGACTCCAACGCTCCCAGAGGCGGCAATTAGGGTAAAGTATGTGACATACCTGGGGGGAGGGGGAGGGATAGGGCCCTTCCCTTATATAGTCTGTACTAGAGTGGGTCCCACACGTGCAGACCCTCTTTCCTGGAAGCTTCCTTTCCAGCTGTCCAGATGCTCTTACGAGGTAGGGGAATGAGGTGAGTTGGTGGGTTGGAGAACCCGTCCGGTCGGTTCGCGGAGGATACCCGAACCCGATTTGCTTGTGGGCTGGGGCAGAACAATATGGTAAAGTATTATTGTTTAAATAATAATAATAATAATAATAATAGTAATAATTTTATTTTTCTTTTTTTTAACGGAAGACTGTTATGTCTAATGAAAAAAAAAAGTTGGGGATTGATATGTGTATTAATTTTTTTTGGGACTAAATGTCTGTTTTTAAAATTTTTAGGGACTGATCTAAGTAATTACTCTATTGAAAAATGAACTGAAAACTGATTTATCTGTCGAAGTAAAATTTTAAAAATATGTTTGTGTATTAATTTTTGTTAGAAACTAAAATATATATTTTTAAAATCCTTGAAACTGATTTGGGTAATTACTCAAAAAATAATTTTAGCAGCTAAAATTACTAGAAACCTAAAAACACTTTAAAGTTAAAGTTTATTTATTTGTGGTTTTTTTTATATAAAAGAAAAGACAAAATGAGAGAACGAAGAAAAGATAGAATAAGTAAATAAAGTCTAAAGAAAAAGAGAGGCATGAAAATTAAAACCTGTATTATATTTTTTCAGAATTTTTGGTCAAGCAAAAGATTTGTTTTGTAAAGAGGTGAGTACGGGGTGGGAACTGCTACACATTTTGGGCTCATCCACTTTTGCTTTCGGCTATGCACGTCTCATCAAATTCATATTCCCCACCAATGCATTCATTCATTCCTTGAATAAAATTATATTTGTTGTTGACTTACAAATACAACATACAAGAATGCAATGAATATAGGCAAACATAATGCTTAAGACACAAGTTTCTTAAGTGCTACAAAATGGTCAATTTAACCGCCCAAAACTAATGATACTTATTGAGTTGATAGACCATTTAACCGCTCAAAACTAACGATACTTATTGAGTTGATTTTGTTTAAACTATAACGTAAGTGGGATTGTGTCCAATAATTTCGCCTTTTAGCCTTGTAACTGAGTAATCTTTCATTTGGTCACACATAAGCAAACAATAAAAAATGAATTGCCATAAAAAAAAATAAAACCATATATATACTAAAATCAACTATCAAAATCAGCTATTAATATAAAATATATGTTAGAATACAAAATATACAAAAATATATTAAACAAAAAATATATTTATATATAAATATATGGTGGCTAATTTTAGTATATAAATAATATTTTTGAAAAAAAATCAATGTTCAACACATATCTCAAAATCACGTTTCTTCTCCAAACGTACCCAATAGCAAAGAATTCAATTCAACACACGCCATTAACATAACGGCATGTAGAAATCAGCTTGAACTGGCTTATCCGTAATAAAAATAAGAAATGTGCGGAATATTAATAAACATTAATATTAAATACATATATTATTTAATTTATTTTTAATATATATTTTTTATATTTCAATATATATTATATACGAATAACTGATTTTTTATATACACGTGTCATGTTAATATAAGTACGAGACATATCTATTGAAGTTGGTCAAATGCCATCATACGAAGCTACCAATGAACGTTCATTGGATTAGATTCCTGTTAAAGTATTACAAACAGAAGACAGTGATGAGATAGTTCTCCTTAGCTTCTCCTCCAAAGGGTACCTCCTTATCTAGTATTCATAGTTATGGTTAAAAAAAATGATCCTCCAACAAAAATTTTATAATTATCTTCATGTAAAACTATTTCTTTTTAGCAATTAGATAATAAATTATAGAGTTTAATTTTAGTATGTTATAAAAGCGTTTTTTTTATTTAAAAGATGACTAAACAAATATATTCATGAGAAGATATTTTTGGCATTTTCGTAAGAGTGTCTGCAAGGAAAAAGACACCAGGAGATTATGTAGCAGATAGAAAAGAATCACAAGGATGCTAGAATAATTGTTAGGCATGGATCATATCATCTAAAATCCAAAAGAAGCCCCAAATAACATAAGAAATACCTGATGGAGGGCCATATGCTAATTATTTTTTCTCTATTCTCTTGCTCATGATATTCGGTGCCTTGAGCAATGTCCTAAAGGTAGCACGAGAAGGGACCATGACAGCACTAAGCAACTCACAAAGGAAGATTACATTGGCCTTGGATTTTGCTTTGTATACAGCATGCAATCTCCATTCTAACCTTGCTCGTTATGAAGTGAATAGGATTTCTTTGTTTATTGCCTAAAAACCAAAAACAAAAAGGGACACCTACGTACTTGCATATAAACCCCACTTCAAATACTCAATCGTCATCATCCAATTAAACAGAGCATTCTTAGGTTACCTGAACAGATTTTGGAGGAAGCATGCTGAAATTAGTATCTCAACCAGAAGATCTATTGAGTTGGAGAATACCAGAAAGATTAATGATAAGAAGTTATAAAGAAGTCAGTGCATCAGGTAGTGACTGGACATACCATAATTTTTTTGGACAACTAGGCTGCAATTTCCAGAGTTTTGAATGTTTTATTTATATTTGTTCATTTCCTTTAACTATTTACATTTGCAAATTATACACCTCTACACTATTAAAGCTGCAGATAATGTATGAAAAGGCTAACTGCAGAACATTTTAGCTTGATGCTCAGATGTTTCAAATCTAAAAGCTAATCAAGAAACAAAGTAAGAGAAAATTCACTTAGTTTTTGCATATGTGTTGAGCTCAAGAATACCATTTCCATCTCAAAGAGGCAGGAAGATGTTCCGTGGGCAGCAGCAAGAATGTCCATATCAAGGAACAAATTAACTAACAGCCAAGAAATATAAGCCCTTGCCTGCCGCTGTACCCAATGTGAGATATCACCAGAATGAGTTCATATGGACAATGGCAGTCTTCTTTCCCTCTTCCTTGCCAGTGTTTGTCGTGACAGCCTTAGGCGTACAGGAAGAAATATACATAAGCCTATGACAACCAAAAAAAGCCGAAAACACCTCAAATAGAGGGTCATCACCGATAAGACCACCAGCATCGTGAACAATAAAGCGAAACCAATTGCCACAGCAACATCAACCCTGCAATAACACAAGAAAAATGTCAAGCATAATACCACCAATGATATGCCATAATCTTCAAATGCATTTCTAACATTATTACGTTAATAAATCAAACAGAAAAGGAACCTTGACCAATTTTTGCAAATTACCCAGTTTCTCTTTCAAGAGAGCATCCAATTCTACAGTGGATTTATTTAGCAGAAATGTAGAATACTAACAAATAGACCCTCATTTGTAAGTGCTACAAGATACTGCACAATGGAATCCTCAGTAATGGACCAAAACCAAATATGGCAAATTCTCACTTGCAATTTAAATCTTACATAAAACTAAAGAGATGGAAACAGATGAAGTGCTTTCATTGTTATGGAATAAAAAACACTTGGTACTTTCATGGTCCATAAGAAAAATCACAGTGTGGATTATGGACTATAACTGATAAATCAAATCCAATCAAATCAAATGCAGGTGTACTAGACATCAGTTTAGCAATACATTTACATCCCAATAGACATAGCTGAAAAAGGATCAACTTCAAAAACTACTATAACAAGCTTGATCAGAAAAGATATATCTAAAGGGTAGCATATCTTAGCTTCACCAGAAGAAACCTTAGCTCTTCATAAGCTTGTATGAATCATTTTCAATCACAATTAATAACTGAAGTGAAACAAATACTCTTAGCTACAAAATGATCACAAGACATGATGCTATTCAAGATTTCCCTTTTCTCTGTAACCCTAAAAGGAAATTCAGGGGGTACTCTACTGATATCTAATAGTTACAAGACAAAAGGATTTTTTTTCCTCCCTTTATTTACTTGTACTTCCTAACAAACTGTTAAATGTTAATTCCAATTGGAGGAGTAAAAAAAGGGATCGAAACAGGAAAAAAAGTGTTACCTTGAATGAAAATAGAGCTTGGGGGAGAAGAAAGTGAGGGGAGAGTAGCTGTGTTGGGATCGGATCTGATATTCTCTGAGCTGCTCCGCAAGTTTAGAGCGAGTTATCATATTCTCTCTCAGTTTCCACCGATAACCCCAGAGAGAAAAAACTACTTTGCTTAAGAACTGCAATGGAAACGCCAATTTCAGAGATCAAAAAAGGAAAATTGGAAGCAAAGAGGGAGCTAGGCCATTGGTAATCTTGGAATCAAGGTCGCCACAAATCGAAGACAAAAGAAGAATGAAGAATCGTTGGGTTTAGGAGGCGAATCAACGAACCCAACCCTGCAAACTCATTTTCCGGCCACGTTCGATTTCCAGTTAGGGGCAGGAATGTAAAACTACTGAATCCTCTGCTAATTACTTAATCTTTGAGTCCAGAAAGGTTGCATATTATTGCTGGGAAAAAAAAATATTTTCGTTATGATTAATCTCTACATACAAGTATTTTGCATTTACAAGCTTTACAAGTCTGAACAAAATCCACCTATTAAATGTGCTGTTTATGTTACGTGCCTTTTTAACAGAATTTTAAATCAATTAACGCACAAATATATAACTTCCATTTTTCAAAAGATTTAGTTTCTTTTTCGAATTTCTTGCCAAATTGGTTGGATCTCCTTCTTGCGTTCTCTCTTTGTTTCGTTTTTTTCGATTTTCATGGTTTCTGAAATCAAGCTTTGAAATCATTTTGAAGATAATGGAACTTCAGAAATACACCCAAACGATTACATAAATACACTCAAACGATTACAGAAAGAATTACAGAAATACACCCAAACGGTTACAGAAATACACCCAAAACAGGGGGAGACAGTATATTTCTTCTTGAAATCTTTTAATGTTTTGCTGGTTAAGGATGAGGCACATGGCAAAAACAATCTAGAAGAAAAACCTAGAAGAACAGTAAAACAGTACCTTGAATAATGTTTCTTCCTTTTTTCTGGTGATTTTTATGGAGATTTGTATCTTTTCTTCTTGATTTCTTCTATTCTTCGCGAGGAGTTGGAACGTTTCTGCAGAATCATAGTAGTTTGTTTCGAATGTCCCTTGAATCTTGATGGTTTGCGTTTTGATTGAGGAAGAAGAGGAAGAGTGAACGTGTTGTGGAAGGGGCGCGTGTTTTTTTCTTGGACTTGGAGCAACTTGTATAGCTTGTAACCCAAAAAGACTTGTATGTGTAGCAGGCCTCTTTTCTTTATCAACAAAAAATTTTAAAAACACTAAGTTTTTAATGCATATATAATCTTGTTCTCATATGTATTATTCTAAGGATTTGTTTCGGCCCGGTCCAATTGGCCCTGTGTCCATGTCCGTCGACCCGATGGGTTAAATAGATCCGAACCAGAAGGTAACCCAGGCATCGTCACCTTCTCCACCTGGCACCTGACAGCTGGGGAAGAAAGCTTCCCAAAAGGGGGGGGGTCTTCCAATGTGAGATCCGCCTCAATACAGACTATATAAGGGGAGGGTTCTACCCCTCTCCCAGAAGTACGCTACCTAACCCTCACTTTTTTTGCTACCTTGTACGGATTCTGACTTGAGCGTCGGAGTATCTTTTACAGGTGGCTCCCCTCATCACTTTATCAACCCGGAAGATCCTCAAGCTCCATTCCTCTCCCTTCAACGTTTGCCTGGGAGATCCAATCACACACGAGCGACCCGGATCCATATCCCCTGTCACCCGGTATATCAAGCCCATCTAACCCGTTCAGAAACTGACCGAATATGATTTTTTTATTTAAATTAAATAAATATATAAATTATGAAAATGCATAAATATGACGTAACTATCTAAATGCACAACCTATCATATCTTAGACACTGATGGACTATACGACGCCGTGACGTATGCAGAATGCATTCGGAATATGTGTTAAGTGAGAGAATGGATACTGAGCATTCGAGATACGCATAAACTCAAAAACGGGGTCTCAATATCCGATATACGTATAAAACGCGTAATTCGTATCTCAGCATCTGAGATATGCTCCGAGGCATATATAAGGTCGCAGTCGAGATTTTCGTTCATTTGAATAGCTTTTAAGAATTTTGTGACTTTATAACCATTCCTGAAGTACATATGACCCCGACAATATGTTCGTGACGAAGACATCAACAGATTAAATGCGACGACTTAGCACATAGCTGGAGCTTTGAGTTTTGAAATTAGTTTTTTTTCTCTTTTATTTTCCGTAAATAATTAATTTAGATATTTAGGTTTTATTAATTTAGTTAATGCGCTAGGTATTTTGAGTAGGGTAAGTTAGAAATTCTATATTAACTTAGTTAGGTATAATATATTTTAATATTCTTATAATTAA